>NC_048228.1:85270221-85314763 GCF_002007445.2 Ailuropoda melanoleuca | reverse complement strand
AAAAAAAAAAAAAGAAATAGGAGAGGAAATAAATGGCTTCCCATCAGTTCTCAGAAAGGAAAAGCAGTAACAGGCATTAAAACCCGTTCTTGTTACATACTGCTTATCAAAATTTTAATTGCTTTATTTAAATGTTTTATTTTTATTTGTGAAATATTCCAACAGAAAACTGAAATGTAAAACGATATACACATACACTCAGGATTTCTCTCTCTATTTTTTTATTTAAATTCAACTAGCCAATTTATAGTACATCATTAGTTTCAGATGGAGTGTTCAATAATTTATCAGTTCCGTATAACAGTAGTGCTCATCACATCATGTGCCCTTCTTAATGCCCATCACCCAGTTGCCCCATCTCCCAGCCCATCTCTCCTTCCACAACCCTCAGTTTGTTTCCTATAGTAAAGAGTCTTTCATGGTTTTTCTCCTTCTCTGATAACTTCTCATTCGGTTTTCCCTCCCTTCTCCTATGATCCTCTGTGCTGTTTCTTATATCCACATATGAGTGAAGCCATATGATAATTGTCTTTCTCTGACTGACTTATTTCACTCAGCATAATACCCTCCAGTTCCATCCATGTTGATGTAAATGGTATTCATCCTTTCTGGTGGCTGGGTAATATTCCATTGCATAAATATACCACATCTTCTTTATCCATTCATCTGTTGATGGACAGCTCGGCTCTTTCCACTATTTGGTTATTGTGGACATTGCTGCCATGAACATTGTGGTGCAGGTGCCCCTTTGGATCACTACGTTTGTATCTTTTGGGAAAATACCTGGTAGTGCAATTGCTGGGTTGTAGGGTAGCTCTATTTTTAACTTTCTGAGGAACCTCCATACTGTTTTCCAGAGTGGCTGCACCAGCTTGCATTCCCACCAAAAGTGTAAGAGGGATCCCCTTTCTCCACATCCTCACCAACATTTGTTGTTTCCTGTCTTGTTAATTTCAGCCACTCTGACTGGTGTGAGGTGATATCTCATTGTGGTTTTGATTTGTATTTCCCTCATGCCAAGTGATATGGAGCATGTTTTCACATGTCTATTGGCCATTTGTATGTCTTTGGAGAAATTTCTGTTTAAAACTTCTGCCCATTTCTTGACTGGATTATTTGTTCTTTGGGTGTTGAGTTTAATTAAGTTCATTATGAATCTTAGATACTAGCCCTTTATCTGATATGACATTTGTAAATATCTTCTCCTCTTCCTCAGGTTAACTTTTAGTTTTGTTGACTGTTTCTTTTGCTGTGCAAAAGCTTTTTATCTTGATGATGTCCCAGTAGTTCATTTTTGTTTTGTTTCCCTTACCTTTGGAGACGTGTCTAGAAAGAAGTTGCTGCGGATGAAGTCGGAGAAGTTGCCGCCTGTGTTCTCTTCTAGGATTTTGATGGATTCCTGTCTCATATTTAGGTCTTTTATCCATTTTGAGTTTTCTCTCTATATATTTTAAAATTAGCATGGGGCAAGATTAATTTCAACTTTTTTTTTCAAAGACTCATATTTTAGTTATTCAGTTGATGTCCCAAGCCCCATTTCATCTCTGTGGTCTTATACCTTTCTGACCCTGCCCAAATGTCATCACTTCTGGTGGTGTAGCTGCTATACGTCTTTCTCAGGTATATTTTTTAAAGTAAACGTGTGCATCTGTAAATATTAGTACTGCTTTGTTTGTGTGGTTTTAAAATTTACAAAAATTACAATTGTCATTTTCAGTTTTCTTTTTCATTGAGTATTGTTTGCAAAACTTACCTAAGTTTCTCTTTTTTTCAACTGTTAAGGTATTTAACATTGTGTAGGTTTAAAGAACTTACTGTGATTATTTGATGCATATATGTATTGTAAAATACTCACTGCAACACATCCATTACCTCACACAATCACCATTTTGTTGTTGTTGCCATAGTGAGACCATTAAAACTCTAGTCTCATAGCAACTTGCAAGCCAGCAATGCAATATTATTAACCATAGTCACCATTCCATACATTAGATCCCCAGAATTTATTCATCTTATAACTGAAAGTTTGTGTGCATTAACCAATATCTCCCCATTTCCCTACCCCTTAGCTCCTGGCAACCACCATTCTACTCTCTGTTTATATGTGTTTGATATTTATTTAGATTCCACATATCTAAATACATGATATCATATATATGTATATATATATTCCCATATATATCTATTCATATATAAATATGAATATTTGTATCTCTATATATCTGTATGTATATAAAATACAGTTTCTACAGTTTCTTTATCCATCATCTGATGATGGATACAAGTTGTTTCCATGTCTTAGCTATTGTAAATAACGCTGCAATTAATATGAGAGTCCATATATTTTTTCAAGATAGTGATGCTATTTTTATTTATTTCAGATATATACCATAAACAGCTCATTGTAGATCATATGGTAGTTGTATTTTTAATTATTTTAGGAATCTCCAGACTGTTTTCTATGGTGGGTATATACATTTCCAACAACAATATGTAAGGGTTTCCTTTTCTCTTCATCCTTGTCAGCATTTATCTCTTGTCTTTTTGATAACAGCCATTAATGCTTCTTCTTGAACCAATTATGCCAGTTTATATTTGCTTTAAAAAATGTGTTTCATTTAAACTTAAAAATGTTTGCCATGAATTTTTTCAGTGTTCTTTGATGATATTGAAGTCTGTTTTATTTTTTATTATATACATTTTATTGTTTTTGATAATGTGTATACATATGTGTGTGCTCTCAGTTTTGTTTGTGATAAGTTTTGTCAGATATTCATCTACTTCAATCTTTTCTAAGAATGAGATCTTCATTTAGAATATCATTTTTATTAATTTCTATTCTAATCTATATTTTATTTTCCTTACTTGTTTTCTATTCTGTGGTTTCAGCTTTACATTTTTGCTTGCTTATTTTAAATAATATAAATCATACATGTATAAAATTACCTTTAAGAAGCATTTTGGGTATATCTAATAATTTTTAATATTTACATTTTCTTTATCGCTCATCTTTGATTATTTGGTAATTTCTTTCCTAGTAGCATAATAATTTTTTGTCATCTATTAATCATGACAATATTATTTTTATCCAAGTATTAAAGGACTAAGACATATTTTAAAATCAAATTTATTGTGATTAGCACGGGTGTTACGTGCAACTAATGAATTGTTGAACACTACATCAAAAACTTATGATGTACTATATGCTGGACAACTGAACATAATAAAAATAAAAAATAAAAATAAATAAACTTTAATATTGCTCAGTGATCTTTGCTGCCCACCACTCTTCGTCTGGTCTACTTCTTCACTCTTCAAAGCTGCGTGACTAAGAACTGTGGGCACTAAAGGAGAAGGAATCCTGTAACACTTGCACTTTAATAAACTTTCCTGCTTGTGTCCCTCAAAAAAATGAAATAAAATTCATTGCATTGTTGACATAGAATGTGGCATATTTGATGTTGATTGTTTGGAATGTATTTGCTACTTCCTTTAAAGATTATTATGCTATTGGGGTGCCTGGGTGACTCAGTTAAGCACATGACTTCAGCTCAGGTCATGATTGTAGGATCCTGGGATTAGCCCCATGTGGGGCTTTCTGCTCAGTGGGGAGTCTGCTTGTCCCTCTGCCCCTCCTCCTGCTCATGCTTCCTCTCTCTCTCAAGTAAATAAATAAAATCTTTTAAAAAAAGATAATTATGCTATTATATTTTGCAAAGATTTCATATGTGCTTGGAAAAATATGCACTCTTTAATTTTGGGGAGCACTATCACTCTGCATGTCTGTTACATCAATTTTAATGCTAGAACTATTTGCATTTGCTATACCTTGTATCTTTTAGCATGTCTGGTCCCTCTACTTTGAGAAAAAAACATGTCAGAATATGTAATTACTCATCGTTCTTTCCTTTATTCAGTTAATATTTACTGAGCAACTTCAGTATGCCATACAGAGTCTAATTGGTGGGAAATTCATTATTTTAATTGTTCATGTACCAAAACTTGAAATCCATCCACACGTGTCCAGTCCAAGAGGAAAAGTCAAAACTCTTACAATGACTTATAAAGCTATAACTGTTTGAAATGAAGACCTTTTTCAGTTTGGAGTAGAGGAATACAAGAAGCTGACTTTATTTTGAAAAGATCACTATCAGCCATTATGGAAAACAGTTAGGAGGATGTTGAAATAATTCAGTTGAGAGATGATGGTGAATTAGTTCAGGGAAGTAGTGGGAGAATGTTGATAAATGATTGTATTCTGTCTGCATGTGAGGTAGTGCTAATACTATTTTTTGTTGACTTGGCTATGTGTATCAATGATGTTTCCAAGTGTTTTGTGTCTGTGCACCTGGAAGGGTGGACTTACCACAAATTACATTTTATGTATAATAACCTATTAAATCACTGAATCATAATTTATATAATCTACACTCACTTTTCTAAAACTCTCTGTGCCACTATAATTTAAGTGTTTCTTATAACAACATATGTTACTATTAATTGTTATTATTTAGTTGATTTAAACACTTTTTAAAGGGAAGAATATAATCTAATTATATATATTTTGGTTTCTATTATATTTGGATTTATTTATGTTTTGCTGGCTATTTTTTGCTTGTTTTCTTTCCTCTGTGACATATTCAATTAACTAAGTTTTCTTCTTTTTTACATCTTCTAGCTGGGCACCATATTTTTCTAAGTTTGCTTAACACATTTATTTACTGTGTATATTTACCGCATTTCTCTAATTAACACACTAACTCATGCCTAAATGTATTAATTCCATGATCAAAGCTTTGTCTAAATTTGAGGTATATGTTCCCTATGGGCAAACAGAGGTGTTATTACCAGAAAAGAAGTGGAAGAAAGTTAAGCAGTAGGCAACATATATAATGTTTCCCTTTATCTCATCAACACAGTATCTTAAGTTAACCATAGGTCAGATTTACTTACAAAACTTTTACTTTATTTCTGTGTATTCACCATTATGTTTTTTTTTATTTTAAAAAATGTCACAACAAATATTCAGAATCTTTTCCATGTCTAATGACATCATTTAATTTAAACCCTTGAGAAGGATTGACATAGACTAAAAAGTGTCTTTTCATTGAAACACTATAACCCAGAAGGGTTATATTAATGCATGGAGTCTTTGCTTCTCATTGTTATTTTACTACTTTGTAAGATGTAGAAAATGAATAGCAATGCAAATTATTATTTTCCATTGAAATACAAACAAATTTGTCTGTTAGAGGTGCAGTTGATCACCTTCCAATACAAAAAGAAATCTAATTTTGCATTTATAAAACAAATTTCTTTCAGATTCCTGGTTGCATATATGCATGCTTTTTGGACTCACCCTGAACCAATTTTTACATCTTACTGTTTTCTTCAGTAATTATTTGGCTAGAAATATCTTAAGTTTATATAAGTAATAAGTTACAATTTTAACTTTAATATTGAGCATTTAATAACTCATACTTAAAATAGAGAGCTTGATATAAAATTTAAAGTTTTTCAGTTTTGTCTTTTATATCCTAAATATAAAGACCTTGATTTATTATTTTTGAGCAGTCCATGTTGCAGCTGAAAATTTTGTGGGATGTTTATTTTTTACATATAGGCTTGATCCTTTCTTTTGAAGCTTGTATCATTTTGCAATTTATAAAGAGATTGTTTCATTTATAATCTATTCTCCTCAACACATAGCAGTTTCTTTATACCTGAAACTCCAGTTTTTTCATCAAATCAGAGAAAAATGATTCTAGCACCTTTTAAAAATTTCTTAGTTTGATTCTCTATATATTCTTAACCACATAACTTTTCTTTCATGTTTGTTGACATGTGTTTTCTTTTCTTCTGTTGAAATGGATTTTGACTGGACTTGGATATCTTAGATAATTTGTCCAAGCTCACACATGATGAAAAGCTATAGAACTGGAATTTCGAATCTAGAAGCTCATCTCTTTTTTAATTTAATTTAATTTAATTATTTTTTAAAAGATTTTAAATATTTATTTGAGAGAAAAAGAGAGACAGAGCACAAGCAGGGGGAGAGGAAGAAGCAGGCTCCCCGCTGAGCAGGGAGCCCAATATGGGGCTCCATCCCAGGACCCTGGGATCATGACCTGAGCCAAAGGCAGACATTCAACCGACTGAGTCATCCAGTCATCCCTAGAAGCTCATCTCTTAACATCAAAACCTTTAGGTTATTTTCCTCAGTGTCTTATAGCACCCGGAGCTACAGACGAAGTTTATGGCAGTTAGTGGACTCTGACATCAGCTATCTATCATATTTTTGCTAAGGATATAAAGATTAAAAAAATCTGAGGGAAAAGGATTTTCTTCTCCTGTACAACTAAGAGTCCACTTTCATATTTTCTCATTTAGTTTTCTGGAAAAAGTGATTCTAACGTGATTATATAAGTCTCCCTATACTAGCTACATCAAAACTTAAACAATAAGTCTCGATTGCCTTGAATAGAGAATTATCTCAACATCAAAGAGGTTTCAAATTCTCTGTCTGCTGTACAGAAAATTGCTGATCCTTAAAAAAGAGAATTGCCAAAGAAAACACAAATTCAGAGACTGAGTTTTCCAATTAGAGAGAAAGTACAGGTGACCCAGGCATGACTACAGCATATTGGAGGGAATTAAGCATTTCTTATGAATCAATAAAAGCTTTCTTATTAAATGCTATTATTTGAGCAAGTGTATAAACAAAACGAAAGCAGGCTAATTTGAGTGCTGAAGCAATAAGCTAAGGGAAAGATGCAGGTCACAGTATTTGAAAAGTAAAGAAAATACCAACTAGAACAGAACTATTTCCTTAGCTCTGCCAGTTATCACTAGATACTGAGTGAGAGGAAAACTAGTATCTGAAATGAGAATCTGATGTACATCCTTTATATTTTGTATATAAAAGTATGGGAACTACACCTGACATAATTTCTCTCATAAATATCAGTCCAATCATTCTTTTGGTAGTCTTTGAAAGCTGTTAATAGAAAAAGAAAGAAATAAAAACAAGCCTACTAATTTAGTATTACAACTATATATAAACATCTCTATCTATTTAAACCTGAATGGTTTGGACCCTACATGACACTCTAGTCAAGACTCTTCTGCCTAGAGCAGACAAAAGCAGGAAAGTAATGGAATGATCTTGGAGAATTCTCTCAGGCAATTTTGTCTTAATGTATCACATCTTTCTCTTTGTGTAGATATAACATTGACAGGATGAATTCTAATGTAAATAATATCCTTTTGATTATCAATTGATAAATAATATGTGATTTACCTTTATATATATAACCACCAGCATTACCCTCATTTTTTTCTACTACAGAAAATGTATCTCTAAAATGGGGACTTTGACAACACTGATTCAGAGAGTTTTTGCAAGAATAAAGAAATAGAAGAACAAATTTATAATTGTACTGTGCAACATTAATGCTAACTCACTAAACGTTTACAAGGTAAGTCTAAAAAATGAACATGATAAGTTTAATATGCTCTTCTAATGGATGTCTAATATTCACACTTAGGTTTGAAACCATAGGTGCCAAAGTTTATGGGTAACTTTAAATTATTGATAATTGCCTATAATTTTTCTTTTCAAATCTGGATTTTCTAATCCTTTTCTTTTCCTCTATCCTTTTCTTTTCCTTAACTCTGTTAGTTTCTTCTCAAGGACTGAAACAGTCAGGAGGTGAATGTTCTATCTTGGCTTAACTAGCCCCTGAGGAGTGCTTCAGAGGTAGAAAAAAAAGGAAGCATAAGCCTCAGTGAAGGACAAAGGGAAAAAGGATTACACATGGTGAAAATCAGCTTATGATCCCTGGTTCCTTGTGATACATTATAACACACCTTACTGAAGACAAGTAGAATGTCCTGAAAGTTTCAATTTCTAAGTTCCTACTAAGCCAAAATTTAGTTCTTAAAGATACTGTGTCTATGCTTCATGAAAAGTACACAATCACTTTTAATTTTGGCACTTGTTGGGATATGGTTCATTAATTCCTGCTAGTTAAGATTTAGTTAGTATCTTAGCAGTGGGCAATGTTTTAAAATTTTAGAATCTGTTAATGGAAAGATACAGGATTTGCAGCAGCAGCTTTATTATAAAATATTCAGGCAAGTAGCCAAGGTTTTTTTTGCTTTATTGTTTTTTGTTTTGTTTTGTTTTGTTTAGCTCAATAGGGAATTTTACTAGAAATCCCTACTATAAATATGAACAGATAAAATATTTAGCAAATATATTTAAATTCATTAAAATGTTTATTTATGAAATAATTGTAAGCCTAGTATGTATGATATTGTGAGAATAAAATTAATCATTTTTATTTAGTATCCATAACCTAATAAGGAATTCTTAATTCTGTCTTTCTGTCTCTGTCTCTCTCTCTCACACACACACACACACACAAATACTATTCGAGGTCAAATGAGAAAAATTCCTTACGAAAGTTTACTCATAGTTTGAATTACACAATATTAAATTGAAGGGTCAAAGTCTTTGTTTGAGGAAGTGATCCTTGATTTCCACTGAAGTTTGAGGACCAATTAAAGAAAAAGCGTTGCAAAGTTTTAAGCAAACAGAACAGAAGCTCTACTTTTGTTTCAGAGATTAAAAGAAAAGTATGCTTTTTAAAAATATGACTCTGTGAAAAAAGATTTGTAAGATAAAATATTCGAGCAAGTTAAAATGATAGCAAGAGTCATTTTATATAGCAACTTCCCCATGATCACTCGTTTCAATGGCTATATCATATCCAATATCAATTTCTATTATTTATTTTTATTACTGTTTATCAGTCTAATTGAATTTTCCATCAGAGGAAGGAAATGACGATCATAGATTCTTTAAACTACTTTTTCCAAGTTCAAAACCACTGATAAAAATGTACATAGCATTTTAACTAGGTGAGTGTACTAATGCCATAGAATCTTGGAATATTAAATTAGAATAAACCTTGAATCAAACCTCCCCTAATGTATGAATGTTAAATGCAGGCAGATGGTTAGGTGACTGCTACAAAGTTCTTAAGTAGTCACATGACATGCCCTCAAACATATTTCCCAAATCCCAGCCTATTGCAATTTTCAATTAAGTAATTGGAATACCACAAGAAAGAAACATTTACTTTTCTAAATATATCTTGATAAAATTAAAAACAATATACAGATTATAGTAGAAATTAATTTTTTCGTATCATATTTTTTACAATATTGAAAATGGATTTAATGAATTTAAAAAACAAATAATTTTTCCTAAAATAGTGGTAATTTTGAATTATTGATTATTTTTGTCTTTCAAGGATGGAAAATACTCAAGGAAAAGTTCAATGCTTAGTAAAATATATGGGGTAAGTCAAATTGTTTATTTCTTTAAAATATTGCTTAAAGTTAAATGTGACATTAATTTATTTCAAGTGTTAATCTAGTCAAATCTAGTCAAAGCCTACAGAAAACATTTAATAAATTTAATAATCTTTACAAGGTGAAAGATACAACTTAAAAGTTTATTTACAGGGGCACCTGGGTGTGCAGTTGATTACGCATACCACTCTCGATTTCAACTCAGGTCGTGATTTGTTCTTGGGGTCCTGATATCGGGATCACGCTCAGCACGGAGTGAGCTTGAGATTCTTTCCCCCTACTTCTTCCTCCCCCTCTGCTCCTCCCTTTGCTCATGCATGCTCTCTCTCCCTCTCTCTAGAATAGATAAATCAATAAAATCTTTTAGAAAAATAGAAGTTCATTTACAAACCTGTTATAAAAACAAAATAGTCTTAGAAATTTCTTTCAAATACATTTTTTTGTTCCAAGACCAGGTATCATTGTTTTATTTTGGAAATATGTTTACTTCATACATAACCGGAAGGAACCCAGAAGTGCATGCAATAATTATCATCTTTTCAAAACTTTCCAAATACAAGAATATAAGATCAAATAAAATTACGAGATGCACAATTTATCATTGACTCATTAAACTAAGTCATATATATATATAACTATTAAAACTCACTGTCTCTAAGATTCTGTCACCAACTGGAATCACTAATGAGGAAAAATAAACTGTCTTTTGAGATTTTCATTAGCGAGAAGTAGCACACAGGCCCTGGAATGAATTTGCCCTTAGATTAATTAGCAGCGCAATTGTTTTCTGGTCTGTGACCTTAGGCATCTTTTAGGTCTCAGGTTTTTCATCAGAAAAATGAATAATGTCAAATTATACTTTTGTGAGGATTAATGTAATATTTCCTATGAAGAATTAGGCGTAGCACTTGGCCCTTATTAAACTCAATAAAATCCAATTATTTGGGGGTTCATCAAACTCAAATATTGAAACACTTTAGGCAATGCAAAGTTTGTTGAAGGGTAATTTCTAGACGCTGCAGTCAGCTAGTCTGGGGAAAAAAAATAAATAAGATCCTGAATGGTAAAATTATCTTTGTGGAAAGTAATCTCATATGTACAATCCACATCCTCATATGATCAGAGAGCAAATGTAGTTTATTCTGATAATGGCTATGTGCATTCACCTTTGCTTAAAGAAAAAGAAGCAATACATTTGGGACAAAATATTTGTACCGTCTTCTTTATTGATTGACCTACCACTTCCTACTATATTGCAATTTGACTTCAACCCCTTNACTGCAGTCAGCTAGTCTGGGGGAAAAAAAGAAATAAGATCCTGAATGGTAAAATTATCTTTGTGGAAAGTAATCTCATATGTACAATCCACATCCTCATATGATCAGAGAGCAAATGTAGTTTATTCTGATAATGGCTATGTGCATTCACCTTTGCTTAAAGAAAAAGAAGCAATACATTTTNGCTGCAGTCAGCTAGTCTGGGGAAAAAAAATAAATAAGATCCTGAATGGTAAAATTATCTTTGTGGAAAGTAATCTCATATGTACAATCCACATCCTCATATGATCAGAGAGCAAATGTAGTTTATTCTGATAATGGCTATGTGCATTCACCTTTGCTTAAAGAAAAAGAAGCAATACATTTTGGACAAAATACTTGTACCGTCTTCTTTATTGATTGACCTACCCCTTCCTATTATATTGCAATTTGACTTCAACCCCTACCTCACTGCCCCAGTCATTCTGCACTAGGACGGCCACACCTTCTAATTGCCAAAGCCCATGGGCCATTGTCAGTACTGGTCGAAGGGTATTCATAAGCTGGGATGACAGCCCTTCTTGNGGGACAAAATATTTGTACCGTCTTCTTTATTGATTGACCTACCACTTCCTACTATATTGCAATTTGACTTCAACCCCTACCTCACTGCCCCAGTCATTCTGCACTAGGACGGCCACACCTTCTAATTGCCAAAGCCCATGGGCCATTGTCAGTACTGGTCGAAGGGTATTCATAAGCTGGGATGACAGCCCTTCTTGAATTTTTCCCATTCTTGGGCACTTTACTTATCCCATCTGTGCACTGAATTTTATTCTCTGTTAAATAATTAGACCTACACAAGAGGGTTTTTTTTTTTCATCATTAAAAAGGTGAATGCTTATGAAGTACATATACCAGCTAGCGTATTAATAATCACTTNGTTCTCTGTTAAATAATTAGACCTACACAAGAGGGTTTTTTTTTTCATCATTAAAAAGGTGAATGCTTATGAAGTACATATACCAGCTAGCGTATTAATAATCACTTAGTAAGTGTTATTGATTAATGAATTCCTTCAAAGCCACTAATTGTTAGTTCTCCTCATATCTTCTTGACCATTCACTCCCTAACCGATCTTCATCCATAGGAGAAAAGTAGTGAATGCCAAGGTTATGTTCTTACCCTTTTCTTTATTCTCTTCTTATTTGTATCTGTCTCCCTAAGTGAACTCATTTATTCCCAATGCTTCTCCTGTACCCCATATATTGTTGGTTGCCATGGATACAACTCTTCCACTTCCCATTGCACATACCCAGGCTTCTCACTTGAACTCTTAATGTCTTCTTTCATATAATTTCTGCACACATATGCTTGTGCAGATCCCATGGAAATCTCATATACAATGTGTCTAAAATTAAGTCATCATCTCTTGTTCCAAACTCACTCTTCATTTTGTCAATTTATCATTCAATTCCAGAGTCATTTAAGTCATAACGTTTAGTAATTCTTGTTTAAACATANTGCAGATCCCATGGAAATCTCATATACAATGTGTCTAAAATTAAGTCATCATCTCTTCCAAACTCACTCTTCCATTTTGTCAATTTATCATTCAATTCCAGAGTCATTTAAGTCATAACGTTTAGTAATTCTTGTTTAAACATATCAGGCATCACAATAATAATTAAAAACTAACATAAATTGACTGTTAACTCTGAACTAAGCCCTTAATACTTAAAATGGTCCTNTGGTCCTGGGAGTTACACATTCTACATACCAAATTTTATCTTTTCAGTTCCTAAAAATACTGAGTTCCAAGGTTACCTAATCATCTCTGTCATGTTTCTATCACATTTAGTTTCTCCTCTTTCAAATTTTCTCCCCAATCCATTTCATATACTTTTTAGTAGATTTGTGTTTCTAAGATGCACATTTGGCCATAACATTCTGATGCATAAAATCTTTCAAAAACTTCATCCTGTAACTTATATCATAAAATTATTATGCCCAGTAAATAGTCCCTCACCTTTGGTCCCTGCTTATCTTTCTAGCTTCATTTTTTCCCCATTCCTTATTGCTCCACCAAATCCTAAAAAGCAAAATAATTTCTGTTTCCCTGAGTGTGTTCTAAACTTTTCTGTACTTGTGCTTTTCCTGTGAGATTTCTCCTGCATAGATCTTTTGCTTTCTTGCATACTAGTCCTCATCATTACAGCTGACAGTTATCAAGGGCATATAATGACTCACAGTGCTCATTAGTTCTACTTTATAGGTGAGAAAACTTAGGCACAGAAAGATTAAGTAAGTTTCCAAAGTTAAAGAGCTTGTGACAGAATCCATGTTCTCGATCACCCTATCTTTCTTGGATATTGTTCAATCTCACTTCTATGACATCCTAAGCGTTAAGCTGTTTTACCTATGGTTTTTCCATAATGTTTAGGATAAATACCTAATATCCCCCCTTTTGTATTTATGAAATGTGTCTACGTTATAATTTAAATTCTATGCTAGAAGATGGAGAAGGGGCAGTAAAGTATCCTCCAAAGTGAGAAGTCACATTGAGACTGAAAAATAAAGCAAGCCACTCTCTACAGCCTGCACAGATTTTTCTTCAGGGTGTGTTACTAATAAGGGCGTCAGGTGGACGACGATCCACTTGTGCAGTTACAAGGTCTGGACCTTTGTCCCCAGATTTTATAGAGTGAGGGATGCACAGAAGGTCATTGTAGTGAGATCAAAGGATTCGTATGCACCTAATTAACAGCTAACATTTAACAGACCTTTTGTGGTGCCATCTACACTTCAATAATGGGAAAGACTATATTATCTCTAACAGATTCATTGGAGGCCAAAGCAAGCCTCCCTCTATCTCAGCCTTGGAGGGCACTTCTACGTATGTATATTAATCTTCCAGGGGCCTGGAACCTGTAGCCCCAGAGAGGTCATTGAGTGAACATGAACAAGATGGAACTCTAACAACCTGAAGTTACAGAAGATGTCTTTTAAATGTGTCAAATGAATGAATTGAATGAATATTTTTTATTAAAAATGGGGTTTCTTTGGAGACTGAACAAAAAAAATAGAGTTTGTACTAGACAGGATATGAAGAATGATAATATTCTTCGTACATCTAGAAATTGGATAGAAAAGTTAACTAAATTTTAGTCATCTTAATGAGTGTAAATGCTTGGCAATAGAAGACTAAACGAGCATTTTCAAATAGTTTGCACGTATAAAGGAGAGTTCAGTACAGGGGCTTGTCCTGCTTTGTGTTTATACTTAAAAGAGAAAATGATACAAAATAGCCATGTTGATTGGGAGGAAGAGATGGACTTTATGGAAGTATTGATAATCACAATAGGAACCACCCCATATTGAGAGGCAAATAGTTAACTTCAATGGAGGACTGATTCTGGAGCAACAGGTGTTCTGAGAAAAAGATCAAGGTTCAGGGATGCAGAGGTAGTGCCCAGGTGAGGGAGCCGTTCTGACTAATGGTAAATGGGGCTAAGATCTGCAAAACCTAAAGAAGCAATAGAGTGAGTTGGAAAAAAGTGTTCTACCAAAGTAGAGTACTCAGTTAAATGACCGGAGAAAATACTAGAGATATAAATGGGGATCTAAACCAGAATGTCCATAACCTGGAAAAAGTGTAAAGCAACTATTGAAAGGAAGGATGCAGTTGCTGAAAATATATAAAAATAAGCGTGTTCAATTTTTCAAGGTACAGGATTAGGCATCATGTGTGGATTTACCTCTTAGCTGTGTGAAACTTGGCAAAATAGCTAACCTTTCTAGAGCTTTTATCTTCTCTTCTGTAAAATATAGAAAATCATAGGTCCTTCAGTATTGAGATGGTATAAGAATTAATTAATATCTAACCTTAAAATGCTTAGCATAGTGCCGTATAGAGTCAATTGTCAATAAACAGTAGTTTGTATTGTTGTTGCTGATTTCTTTATGATTCAGTTATTTGTTATAAATATCAGTTAACAGTTCTGTGCAGAAATAATTTGAAATGGAAGATCATGAATGTACTAAATGTATTTGAGTTGTTTCTTTAACATTTGACAGAGATATAAGACCATTTTTCCATCTCTGATTATTTACAAAATTATTTTTTTTGTCATCTTCTTCCCTCATCATTTCCAAGGTCAAAGAGATCAGAAGCATCACAGCAAAACCAATAATGCACTTTGGAGTCTCCCTCTATGATCACCACAGAGAACTCAAAGCTCTTGCCAGATCCTGCAGACATGGAGATTTATTTACTCTGGCAACTTTAATATTAAATAACTATGAGATCAAAAGATATAACTGCATATTCATCTTATCTATGAGGGAAGAAAAAGCAAGGTATCATGTTTTATGAAATTCTTATGCATATGTATTTATAAAATCATTTAGAAGAGTCAACTTGAAAATTTAAAATAAATCACAAAGACTAAGTAGTAATAAGCAAAAAATAATAATCTACCTAGCAATTTAAAAGAAGACAATCATGATATTTTTTAATGTTGTAAGAAATTTCCCCTATATGTCTATACACTTATCATTAAAATAATATTAAAATTTTGACTCACTACTTAACAAGAGTTATATTATTTTAAGCATTACAATAGAATTGCACTGGGTCTTAGTTTAAGGATATAATGGTATTAAAATTTAAGAACACAACTCTGGCATTTCCAATGTCAATATGTTGTTGCTACACAGTTAAAAGTTCTAATGAAACTGTGGGGGATAACCATTCAAACATTGAGATAACCCATATTTAGAAAAATGACAGCTAAACTAAAGGTGAGAGAAGTAGAATTATGAGAGAGAGAAAAAACTTGAATTCTTTTGAAAATTATTTAAGACTTTTACTTAATTTAATAGATGAATGTTTGCTTATAATCTGCTATTACAAAGCAAACCTTAATAGTCATAAAGCAGCAAAGGACCAAGCATATTTTTATAATTTTTATGATAAGCTAAGTTATAATTCTTTATTACTTAAGATGGAGAGGAAATATAAATTTTAAACTAAAGTAAAAATTTAGCTGCATGTAAGCACATTCAAAAGGTGACAACATATGTTTTAAGTTTATATGTATTGAACTCTAGTAATTTATCTCTTGGTCAATCAATGATGTAATTGTAATTGTAATTGTTTGAATTTTTACAATTTCAGCACATACGTTGGCTAAATTTACTGTACATTAAAGACTTACAGCTATTTCATATTTTGCTACAAATTATAGAACCTAAGACAAACAGAAATTAGTTAAATGCATCTCATTTTTTGCACACCGTAGGGTAGTTTTTCAGTGATGATCATCATATGGACATGAAAAAAATATTTACATTTTTATATAAAGAAAACATGTTACAAAACCAAATGGCAGTGTGGTTCTGTGTGCCTTACCATATTCTGTGTGCCTTGGTATTACAGTTGTAAAAATAATAAAGTTATTTATTAATTTTCTGTTTAGGTTTATTTAGGACAAGNATGTTTCTGTGTGCCTTACCATATTCTGCCTTGGTATTACAGTTGTAAAAATAATAAAGTTATTTATTAATTTTCTGTTTAGGTTTATTTAGGACAAGATACTAGCCTAGGCTATGTGAAGGAAAGAAAGATAATTAACTTGGAGCATGTGAATTCTCATCTCAAGGAATTTAAGTCAAGGAGAATAGAAATAGTCAATATGTATAATTAAAACTGCAAATTATTTTTATGTAAAATAATTTACACACACACACATACACCCCTCCCTTTGTTGTTTAGACAAAGAACAGTCTAACAATTACATTAACTATTCCGATGGCTTGCTCTTTTTATTTTCCAGAGAGTTTTATCACTATCAAGAATTATGTTGCTTGATATTTGTTTGTTTGTGTCCCCAGGCTGGAATGCTCAATAAGCACCATGGCCTTATTTGATCCCCTATAATGTCTACACATCATCCTAGCTTCAGATCTGTTTACAGAGTAAGTGCTCAACAAATATTTGTTGAATGAATAAATGAGTTTTTCCAAGTATTAAAAAGATAATCCATATAAAGCTCTTAGTGCAGTGTTATATACACAGTAATCCCCTATAATTATGAGCTATTTATTGGTGTTGCTATTATTTTAAAGTGATTCAGAATATTATGATCAGAGAAGGTTTGAAAGCAAAAGTGGCACTTGAGCTTGTTCTTAAAGGTCAATATTTCAACAAATGGAGAGAGGGGAAATTTAAGCAAAAGAAGTGGCAGGATGAATTGGAGGTAGACTAGGGAAAGTAATTTCTAGAGAACAGAAGACCAATGTAAATAAACATGCTGGTGCTAAAATTTAGGTAAAGAAGGCTTGCTTAAATATGAGTGAGATAACTTGGACTTGATCCAGGAGGAGGAAAGAGCTGCTAACTTGTAAATTCCTCCAAGGAAATTATATGCTTTTTTACTTTTAATATCAAGCATCAGGACTTAGTTCTGCCTAATAAGCAGTCAGCTGGATGGATGTTTAAACTATGACTAAGTTGTTGAAAAACACTATTGGGGTGATGACAATGTTGGACAGTCATCAAGAGGATGTGGCTGCCAGTTGACCTCTGAGCTGGACCTGAGCAATCAGAGGCTCTTCACCCCCTCCTCTGTCCTTAGAATGTGGGTCCACTTGGTTTCCCCATTCCCAGAATCTGCCCCAAGTATGCTGCCTTGGGATACTAATGTAGAGCTGAGACCATCTGGATGGTATATACCACTGAACTCAGGTAAGTCCTCTATATAAACTTCTAATATTCTGGTGGGTGGGTGTGGACACCTATCTATTCATCTTGAGGCCACCCAAGGCAAGCCTCACATAGAAGTTCCCTTGCTTTTTAAAACTGCCACCTATCAATCTGGAATGGTCTGCCTCTTTCCTCCATCTCTTTCTGCCCTCCATGTGTGGGGAGAGGTTTCAGATTTAACTCAGGATGCTCCCAAGTGGTTTGTGAACCAACACATAGTATAAAAATTGCATTAGGAATATACCTGGTGATAATGTTCAAGACCTAGCTAACGGGAAGAGCTTGAAGTCCTAGATACTGAATAAGAAGGTTGTTTAAACAATTCAGGCATGAAATAACTAGCGTCTAACCTAAAGAACTGACATTGGGACTGAAAGAAAAAATATGAGAAAATAATGTGGAGAAAGAAAATTTCATATATGTACTAATTAATGGTTCTAGTATATCATGTACGACCTTCCATACCACTATTTCTAGTGCTGTATCTGTCTTTAATTACTTTCCATGAATTTATTCTTACACTATGAACACTCATGTGGTTTTCTTCATTGTTCTTTGATATTTTTATTTTTTAAACAAAAACATTATTCCTTCTTAAAAGCATATATATAGCCAAACCTCAAATAACAGGGATTTGAACTGCGTGGGTCCACTATACAGGGATTTTTTTCAATTAATACAGTTTAGTACTCTAAATTTGTTTATTCTAACTCATGATTTTAATAACTTCTTCTCTGTTCACTTTATTATAAAATACAGTATATAATATACATAATATACAAAATATGTGTTAATTGACTGCATTATTGGAAATGTTTCTTCTTGACATCGGCTATCAGTAGTTAGGTTTCTGGGAAGTCATAATTTATATGCAGATATTCAGCAGTGTAGGTGTTTGGTGCCCCTAACCCCTATATTGCTCAGGGTCAACTATATATACTTCATTTATTCTTTATATATAATTCTTGCATGGCAGGGAACGTTATTACCTGGTCTNAGAACGTTATTATCTGGTCTTCTAAAATCTTGAAGCTTGATATTTTCATCATTCAGTGCTAAAAGTTGGGTCATGTGTATTCATGCTTTGAATCATATTCATCTTATTGACATGTAGTATCAAGAAAAGGGGGAACGCAGATTGGGGAATGATAAATAGATATTTCTAAAGGCAATAGAAAGTGACACTGCTCTTTTGAATCCCATTTCCTTATGTGTAAAAAGCCAAGGGTCTAAGAAAATTAAAAAGCTATTAAAGCTCTATTTCAAAATTGACTGCAAACATTTAAAGAACAATACATGGTCTGTAATTAATAAACAATCCCCCGACCCCACGCTACAAGAGTTTCCCAGTCATAATTGAATATAATGTGAGATGAGCTGACTTGGTCTGAACAGGAGGTCATCCAAAGCAAGACAAGGGGAATTATACAGTCAAGGCCCCTGTGTTGTTAGAAAAAGCAATCATTATAATAAAGTAGAATAGTACATTCTCAAAATACCCAAAGACCTTTCTCATACCAAGTGTTAGCCACTGTCCTCATTATTCTCTAGATCAAAAAAGCCTCCAAAATGTAACGTGAGGAACTAAGAGTAAGAAGGTCAGAGGGTCTTGGAATAAATTATGAAGTCTGGTAAAGTTTCTTACTCTTTAATTTTTTTTTTTTTTAAGTAAGCTCCATGCCCAACGCAGGGCCTGAACTCACAACCCTGAGATCAAGATCTGAGATCAAGAGTTAGATGCTCTACTGACTGAGCCATCCAGGTGCCCCATTTCTCTTTAAACTTTTATTGTCTTTCTCTGTCTCTTCCTGTATTTATCTCTTTCTCTTTATTCAGTGACTTGATTTAAATGTTTCTTTCTGTAAAAAGAGAGGAGAAAACAAGAAAGTAGGTTTCTGCTAATTTTTTATTTTCTATTTTAATTTTTAAATTTTTTTTCTGCTAATTTTTTAGACACTTTATTTTACCTTCTCTGCATAGTGTCTGTTTGTCAGGTATTTTCAAGAACTCTAGACCTCTTCTTTCTTTAAAGACTTACATCCATGTAAGCCATCATAACCATCACTATCATTTACTCTCATCACTTAACAAGTCCATTTGTCCAGCAACTTTTAAACATATTCTCACTTGCCCCAGTCTAAAAAAAACCCCAAAAACCTCATCAACTCATTGCCCTCTTGAACTTCTCTCTATTTCTTTTCCTTCTTTCATTGTCAAAATTTTTAACAAAAATGTGCATCAATAAACTGTTAACCTTTATTGAGTATTTCCTTTTCTTAATTTAAATTCAATTAGCCAACATACAGTACATCAATTTTTGATGTAATGTTCAATGATTCATTTGGTGTGTATAACACCCAGTGCTCATCACATCATGTGCCCTCCTTATATTGAGTATTTCCTACGAACCCAGGATTATCCTTAGCACTTTTACATTTTGAAATCTGAATCATTTAACTTATCATTCAATTTAATCTTTATTATAAATCTTTGAAATTGACACTATTACAGCTAATCTATATCTTGGACACTGAGGGATGGGGAAGGTATTTATTCTAAAATATCATTTTCTGGTGGTACTGTTGCTGAGATTTCAACCACAGTCTGATTCTAGAGGCTTTCCTATGAACCAATACCCACATTCAGTTTCACCACACACCCTCTGCTTAGTGCCTTTTAATCGTTTTTTTTTTATTTTATTTTTTTAAATAAATATTCCATGGAAAGCAAAATTTTAGAAGTCCCAATATAGAGGAGGAAAAATATTTTTCCTTCTACACTTTTGAGTTCCTGGTTGTGACCCCTGTAGTAAAGACAAACTAACAAGAGAAAAACAAATAAATTTATTAATATGTATCCCTCATGTATACATGGGAAATACCCAGGGAAAAATGAGTTACTTCTCAGGTGGCTTAGAATTCAGGATAAATACCATCTTAATGGTGGAAAGGGGGGAGGGGATGTAGTAAATAACTTTTAGGAAAGATGAAGGGGCTATTGGAAAAACGGATGGAAGATATGACAGTTTGTGACATGTCTGTGTGTGTGATGTCAATTCCTGTCTCCTCTTTTGTGATAAGAATCAATTATCCCCAATTTACCCCAATTAGGGCAAATAAATTTACCCTAATTGACAAAGTCCTCAGAAGAAGATTATGACAATTGAGCTCGTTTTGTTGGGTCTATTTTAGGGAAATAAGGGGGAATTCAGAGAAAGTCCCTCCCCCTCCATTTGCTGTTTTTCAGGTGCCTACAGCTCAAAATAATCAATATGCCAAAGAAGAATTTTTTGGGTGGCATGTTCTGAAATGCCCGTCTTTACCAGTAAATGCCTCAAAGACAGGTTCGTGACATTTTCCCATTGCATTTAACTCAATTTTCCCTATTCTCGATTAAGTTTTTCCTTCTTGGTATTAAGATGTCTCTGATGATTCTTCTAATATTAAGTATGGCAATACTAAGTATCCTTAATAAATAATCTTTTTCTCTTTTTTCCCCCTCTTTCTCTTTTCTACTCACTTCTCTTCTCCGGCCCACATGTAAATATAGTCCCACATCTTTATACATTGTAGCTTGTAATCTAATCGGCATTCCTGAATTCCAAATTACTTGTGTTGTGATAACTCTCAAATTTATTTTACTAATTTTTACACATTTCCCGAGCCCTGCTCCATGATTATTATTATTATTTAGTTTTGTCGAGTATGTGAAATACAGAGCAGGTTAGAGAGTTTCCTAAATGCACCCAGCTCTCTCTTGACTACTTGCCTTTTCGTTTGCCTAAACTACCCTTACTTTCAACTCTTGTTAGATCATTTCAAATTATTTTCAAGATTCAACTTTAAACAGTGGGTAGCACTAGGAATTTTTTCATACCTAATTCCTGTGTTAAGACTTCTATCCCTACCAATAAAAGCCCTGAGTTTTCTGTGTGTAAATGCCAGCCTGGAATAACGAGTGCATTTCCCGATCTCCTCTCAAGTCAGAAGAGGTCATGTGATGATATTTGAGTCAAAAGTATGCAAGAAGACTTGTCCCACACGAGTTCTTCAAAGTTTTCTTCAATTTAATCTTCACCACAAACCTTTGGATTTAGACAGTCTCCTGTTAGTGTCTTTCTCCTTCTTTTTGACTGGAATGTAAACATGAAGGTTAGAGACTGAGCAGCCATATTGGATCATGAAGCAGCTGCCAAACATGGCAGAGAAACAAATGTTCCACCATATTCTGTCATCTTACATACTTAATCTCCTTAATTTTTAACACCATTATACCTACTGAATCAATCAGGGTGATCCTGTGATGTTGAAACAAAATGACCCAACAATAACGAAGTTTCCTAAAGAGGATAGAAATATATTTCTCATTCTCAAAGTAATTGAAGATGGAAGTCCAGATCCAGGGGAAACTCTGTAGTCATTGAGTAACCCTAGGGTGTACCCTAGGGTATAATTTTAGGGCATATTGATATGTGTCAGTGTGACTAATTCAATCACAAGCATACCCATTTCCAGGTTTTTCTGATCAGGCTTGAAAGAGACAAGTTCTTCTTACCATACGTTCTTGAGAAATGTGTTACACAGTGACACCTAACTGCAAGGGAAATCTGGAAATGCAGGGTAGACATAATGCTCAGGTAGAAGAAGGGTAGATTGAGAAATCTGGCTAGTACTGTACAGATTGTGTGCTTTTACTTATGTATCTTATTTTATTTGTCTCTCTCTCCAAATTCAACTGAAAACACAATATAAGCGGAGAATTTGTTCTGTTTTGCTCAGGATTATACCTTCATTGTCTAGAAGAGTACCAGATTCACAGTAGTTGCTCAATTGGCATTTGTTTAATTAATTAATTAATATACCATCTAAATTTTGTTGATATTCTTCACCCCTACATGCTGGCACTTAGGCATGGTACGTTCCAGTTTCAGAATCTAAGGAAATGAATGAATTAATCAAATAGATTTTAGACATTTAGATTTAGAGATGTTTTCCTGTTGTAGGTTCTCTTTTGTATGATACATTATGTAGGTAATCCTCTTCTTCAGAACATCTTGGAAACTTTTTGATAAAATTAAAATTCTGGTGCTTTGATATATCCATTATAAGCAGCCTCTTAAATTGCATTATAGCCCTCTGGAAACATATTCTAATTGAATGAAAAATGTTTCATTGTGTTCTTAATTTATAGTATCTACCAAAATATGTTTAGACATTAAACTGCTAATGCTTTGTTTCCCAGAATTGCTATTATTATTTATTATCAGAGTAGACCCTCAGTAATTTACACTAATAACTGGGAGACTCACTAGAGATTACTGAATTTGGCAGATTAGTTAGTGAACGAATAAATATGAAAAACATCAACACTGCTGTACCACAAAATGTGCTTTATTCATTATTTTGATAAGTGTAGTTTAATTATAATCATCTATGGTAATGTTTCACAGTATGCTAATAAACACATTGCCATATTTTATGAAATTAATGAAATCTTAGGAGAAAAAATGTTTGCTAAATTTGTCCCAGTTTTTGGAGAAAAATATAAATCTGTTATTTAGTACATTTTGTATTAGTTTTAGTCCAGAAAAATAGAGCTCATATTACTTGGTATTATTTTAGTCATTTCTATTATTTATTATCTATGTCCCCTACTAGAAAATAAGGTTCATGAGAACAGATTTACCTCATTTCATACATACTCTACATGTTAGGCACAGGCACAGATGCGAATTTAAGTATATGTCATGAAGGTATATACTACTTGGTAAACAGAAAGATTTTAAATACAAATTTGGAAGTCCTATTAAATTTAAATATACATTTAGATCTCTCTTCCTGGATCGCCTATGCTTTTAGAAGACTTAGGGGAATAATTATTTATTTCCATTATTAACAGTCTCTGATCATTTATTTTTTAATGTCAAGTTTCCGTATTTAGAAATGCTTAGCATCATTGCTAAATTACAAAAGGGCTATTCAGGATGACCAAAAAAGTTTTTATTGTTTGTTTTTGCTTTGTTTTGTCTTGTTTTCCTTGTGGAGACTCGAAGAGTGCCCCCATAGCTTTCAATCACACCTGATAGTTCCTGGAACAAAAAGGGATAATTGAATCTTTACTAACCTGGATTTACTTATTGGCATATTCATTCAGCTAATAAGTGTTTAAGAGATCATCCCTTCAGTTACTGTTCAATATGATAAGAAAATAGGAGTAAAGAATGTATAAAGTCTTTGCCTTCATGGAGTTTATTTTCTAGTTGGGAAGACAGACAGTAAATGAATATATAATTACAATATTACTGGTTACAGAATGATATGTCATGAGGAGAGAAATTAAGCAAGAAAAACAGAAGGTGTGTCGGGAGCAGTTACAGAAAAGGACGCCAGTGAAGGTGACATTTGAAAAATTACCTAAAGGAAGTAGGGGAGCAAATTGTGTTTCAATCTGAAAGATGAACCTTCTAGCCATAGCCATGCAAAGACACAGGCCCCAAGGCAGGAACCAGTGGTGTGTCTGACAAAATGAGGACAGTGTTACTGGAAACTAGTGTGTACAAAGGAAATGAGCAAGGGATGACTCAGTGAAATAACAGGGAGCCAGAGTGAGTGGTCAGAGAACCTTATGCTTCCTTGGAATACCATTATGATTCATGTTTCTCATATTTCTAAGGTATTTTGCTGTAATCATGTTATTAAACTCTTTTAGTTATTTCTGGAATTAGTACTGCATAACTTCCAAAGAAAGATGGACAGAAAGACAGAGATACAAACTAAATATGGGATATTAAAGAGAAGTGTTCAGGCAAAAATAAATTATCTTACCAAATACTTAATCAAAGTTTACAGTCAGTTAAAATAGATAATAATATCTGATCACTGTACTTCCATATTATTTATTTTATAAATGTAACTCAGGGTAGGAAAAGTTTCTTAACCAAGATAGCAAAGCCCGATCATATGATACAAAATGATGAATTGATTATATAAAAATTTAGGATTTCTGTTTTGCAAAGAAACCACTAACAAAGTAAGAGAAGATGACAAAAGGAGACAGACAATTACAATTCAAAAATTTTTCAAGGGGTATCACTTATACTATATTGAAACAAGAAGAGACACCAACCCCAATAGAAACATGTGCAAGAGATAAGAACATTATAATTTATGTAAGGAAAGCAATCTGCAGGAGAAGAAACAAATGTTAACAGGATTTTGAAGAAATGTAAAATGCTTAGAAATCAAAGGCATGAAATTTAAGTTTTGAAGTTACGACGTAAACTGGATAGTACCAAGTGTTGACAGAGGAGTACAGGTAAAAGAGTGTTCATGTTTTTATGGTGGGATTGTAGGGTCTGGAAGAAATTTTAAATAAACTGGCACCATCTGCTCACATTCAATACTCACATAAACTTGATTATAGCAATTCCAATCCTGGATTTATAACTGGAAGCAATTTTCTCACACTGCATAGGAGGACAGATAGAAATATGTTTATTGCAGTAATATTTGGTAAGTCTCACATCTTAGGTGTCCACCATCAAATATATATCATGGACTATACCATGCACAAGATAGAAACCACAAATTAGATGTATACTTAACAATATGGAATGGATAACTTAAATAATAATGTTGAATGACTACAAGCTAGAAAATTACAATGACATTGATGTTAGAATTACAAAGTACTTGCATTCCAAACACTACTCATTTGTTTTTACAAACACAAGTAAATAAGAAGGAGGGACATGGAGTGAGATATGGAGCTAGGAAAGAGTTCTTAAAATTACTATTTTGTTATCTCTATATCCTTAAAGTCTACCTAAAAATATAATTAGTTAAGGAAGTGTTGCCCAAACTTGGAAATGTGTATTTATAAATTTGTCTGGTTCAGAGAGTTCCTCCTAATGATTTGCTTTTGCACATGCACAGGTATGTGTATACACACAATTTAAGCTGTCTAAATATTTACTCACATCTCATTATATGAAAGAAAATATCACCAATATGATAAAGAAGATAAATTTGTAGCAATCTGATCACACTTTTATAAACAAAATTTAAAAGGAAACATTCCAATATTGATAAATCCTATCTTCCAGAAACAGAGCAAATATAATATTTTTATGATTTAACCTCAGAATTGTTCCAGGAACAAGATAAGGAAGCTCTCTAACATAAACTACTTTTCACAATTTTGCTAGTAATCATATTCAGTGCAATAAGACAAAAAGTAAAATATGAAAATAATAATCATTAATTAATTACAAATGATTTCTACTTCAATGGATACCTTACGAACTTGTCTTTCCCCTTCCAAGTGCTGAAAACATTAGAAAGAAACAGAAATGTAATGGATGAGAAAGATATATCACCTTCATTACCACTAGAGTTGGTACTGGAAAATGGTGGTTAAAATTGCAACAGATGCTTTTCCTTTTAAAGAAAGTCAGAAATAAAAATTAGACACTTTTTTGAAGTCATGCTAGACCACCACAGGGCTTCCTTGCAGGCAGGGCCTATATCCAAGTTTACCAAAGAGCCCAGTGTAATTAAGGGAAATCCCTTCCTTCCTTCCTTCCTTCCTTCCTTCCTTCCTTCCTTCCTTCCTTTCTTCCTTCCTTCCTTCCTTCCTCTCTTCCTTCATTTTTTTATCCCAGAAGAAAGCAGTTTATAGAAGATACATATATTTTCTTCTTCAAACTTATCACACAAATGAGTGAATGGGAAGCCAGAGGAAGTCCAGGAATGTTATGCTTAGAGAGGTACTTCTAAATGGAAGACATATACTCAGAGAAAAGAAGGCATCTTTCTAAAGTAGTCTATTTGAAGAAATTCAAAATTTTTGACCAGAAAATAGTTTAAAAAATTTTGACAGTAGGCACAGGTATGAGTGATATATATGGAAAAAAATCTGAACTTGATACCAGCCACAACTTAAAAATATCATAGAAAAAGACATATTCAGGATAGAACAAAACTGTAAAATATCTAGTAGTGAACTGACAGGTCTGGGCCAGAAATAAATAACGTTTTATTAAAAGAATATAAAAGGATGCAAATTCTATCATCCCACTTCCTCTTATTAGAAAATTCGATCTTATAAAGGTGTCAATTGCCTCCAAATAAATCTATATTTAAATGTAATTTCCAATCTATTTCCAATAGGTCTTCATGTGAAACTTAACAAATTTGTCTACCTATCCAGTGGATCAGTAAGAATTATTAGGCTGGAAACTCAGGCAGGAGTTGATGCTTTAATCTTAAAGCAGTATTTATTCTCTGGCAAACCTCTGTTTATGCATTTAAGGCCTTCGGCTGATTAGATGAGGCCCAACACACCATAAAGGATAATCTCTGCTTTACTTAAAGCAATTAATTGTAGATGTTAATCACATTTACACAATAACTTTAGAGCAACACCTAGATTAGTGATTGATTAAATAATGGGGTACTATAGCCTAGGCACATTGATGTATGTTGTAATTTAACTATGACATTTTGTAAAATTAACTAACACATGTTGTGAAAAGAAAGGGACCAGGAATAGCCACAAATATTTTTAGTAAATAATAGAGAAAGGGCACCTTTTTCATCAGTCTAAATTTTTACTGACTATAATATTATTGTGTTGGGTAAATATAGATCTTAATAAGAGACCAGAAAGTAAGACTATATGATGTTTAAATACATGATAGTGGGAACCATTTCAAAAATAGTCGATAAGAGATGGATTCTTCAATGAATCTTGTTGAAGTAATTTAATATATTAATATGATATGTTTATGTGAAATAATAATTATTAAATATGTTTTAATAAATTATATATATGAAGAAATACTATTAATAAAATAGTATTACTATCATATATAAAAACAAAAACTATATCATTTAAAGTGAAAATGAACTTTAAATGAAATTTGAAATAGCTTTGGGCACACTGGGTAGTACTCCCAATTCTTCCAGTCCTATCTGCCTTTGCCCTGGCTTTAGTGTTGGCAACATGCAATTATCACTCTCATTTTATTTCCTTGACTATGTGACTTAATTGGGCTCATGAAAAATTACTATGCAAAATGTGAGTGGGAGCTTTACATGTGGTTGTGCAATTTGACTTGCTTTCTTGCTTCTCTATTTACCATGGAAAAAACATGTCTGGAGGGAGTTTTGCCCTAGAATGAGGAAATATTTAGAGTACTTTTGAACTCAATATACAATCCAGAACAAAACCAGTGAGTCACAGATTAACCCCTCAGGGTTCCTGCTGACTCAGCCCCATGAGCGTGAAAATTAAATGAGCATTGCTTAAACTGTCTGACATTTCGATATTGTTTGTAACAGAGATTTATTATTGTGATAGTGAATAAACACATTATAGAAAATATTGGGTAATGTGTGTGTATGTGATCGTGTGTATGTGCTTTATTTACAGAATAAAGAATACTTTTCTAAGCCAAAAAATAAGAACAAAACAAAACCAAAAAAACAAATATTTGCATTCATAGAAATATGAAGTATCAATGAAATAAAATAAATGTCAAGTCAAAATGGTGAAATAGTCTATGAAAAGCTAGGTGACATACATAGCAATGAATTGGCATAAAATTCAATGTGAATGATGACAGTAAAGGAGAAATTGCCAAAAAAATTAACAACAAATGCATAGAATTACTAGTAGACAAAATATATTAAATATTCTCAGCTTGTAGTAATAAATATTTGTATTACAAAACAAAAATAAACTATTTCTTTTGTTCCTCAGAATGGCAAAAATAAAACAAAATTAAAATAAGTGTTGGCAAGGATTAATAGAGATGGGAACTATTATCTGGTTAGGAAATATTAATTTTAGGATAATTTGGAGTGTCTTTGTATATTATAAAGGCATATACTTGTGAGCCATTTGATTTCTGAGAAATGATCCTACCAAAATCTTAGAATTTAAGACTAGAAATGCTTATACAAAGGTGTTTATCTCTACCTTATGCATTAGAGCAAAACATTGGAAACAATTTGGATGTTCATCAGTTACTAAATGTTTAATTATAGTATATACAACGTTACAATATATGGCGCATAGTGCATGACCAATAAGAATCAGTGATTATTTTCATCAATAAAACCTGTTCCAATTAAGTCTAACATAGGATGTGAAACTTAGTTCGCAACTAATGAACATGAGTTTAAATTAAAGTTTAAAATATTTTTGCTGGAATGCCTGGGTGGCTCAGTTGGTTGAATGGCTGCCTTTGGCTCAGGTCATGATCCCGGGATCCTGGGATCGAGTCCCACATCGGGCTCCTTGCTCCTTGGGGAGCCTGCTTCTCCCTCTGCCTGCTCTGTCTGCTGCTCCCCCTGCGTGTGCTCTCTCTGACAAGAGAATAAATAAAATCTTCAAAATATATTATTTTTGCTATTAAAATAATTTCCAAATTGATTTATACATTAAATGTGATCACAAACAAAATCCTACAAGGCTTTTTTGTAAGAATTCACAAACTGATTGTGAAATTTGTATAGAAGAAATGCAAGTGATTTGGAATAACCGAACAACTTTGAAACAGAGGAACAAAGGTGGAGGACTTACATGATCCAGTTTTAATACTTACTATAAAACTATTGTATTGGGGCATAATGATAGACAAATAAATTAAGTAGAAGAGAAAATTCCAAAGTAGATTCAAACATATATGGTCAACAAAAGTGCAAAGGCAATTGAATGGAGATTTTTGACAGAAGTGCAAAGGCAATTGAACAGAGAAAGGATAGTCTCCAAAAAGTGATGCTAAAACAATTGGAAAATAATCCTTGATCTATACCTTGTATTATGTAAACATCAAAAGCAAGGCTACTTCCCAATATGTTTAAAGCATTATTATTATAATGGGCCCAATTCAGAATCTTTATTATGAGCTTGTTACTGCATTGTCCTAATTAGTACAATGGTAAAAAAAAAGAGAAGCAAAGCACCCCACAATTTTATTTTATTTTATTTTTATTATTATTTTTTTAATGAATCCTGAGAGAAGTAATAGTTTCCTAAATTGAGAGCAGTGTCTGGATTATTCCGGCATTGACATGCAGAATAAATAGCTTCTAAGGCATGAGCCATACCAAAGATTATTAAGGGAGTCCTTGAACTTGTGAAAGTGATTAATCTTGAATATCAAAAGCTATTCTCAATTATAACTAAGACACAGTAGGGAACGTAGCTGACTGATTACAGGGCCACATAGTTGGAACGCTTCTGTCATAAGAGCCCAGTTACAAAAATTGGCACAAACATTTTTTTTTTTTAACTTGTGGAAGGTGCGGCTGAATTAGAAAAGGCAATTGGGTTCCAAAATCAGACAAAAGTACACTCTGCTAAAGAATGTTAGTCACCAGTTTCAACTCAAAATTTACATGAGGTGGAAACTGCAAGCAACCCCATGAAGTGACAAGACATCTAAACAGGTGTGAAGTGTGTGTCACAAGCCTCCCGCCTTCCCTGCCAAGTATGTTTCCATGAGGCTGTGCAGTTTTCCTGCCAGGACTGCAAGAGGTTGCAGGTGCCATCTTAACTTAAAGAAAAAGATGCAGACGTTGGCAGTTCTGTAAAAAAAAAAATAATAATAATTTTAGGAAAGTATACTGCAGACATTTTCTACCTTCATCTCCCAGTTTCTCCTGATTTTGAAAGAGGAAAAAATGTATATCATGAAGTTTATGTAATAAGTCTCTAAACATGTTTAGATCTGTTTCACAAAAATAAATTTATTTTGCATATTGGTTTATTTTCTATTAACTGAGCAATAGGAGGACCTAATATTCATGTCTCTGTACCTGGAACTCAACATCTTTCTTTGTTCCTCAACTATCTTTAGACTCCAGGTAGTCTAGGAAAACTAACATTATTGATTCCCTATATACATGAAATGCTCAGAAAGTACCTCTTTTTTCCTCACACTTCACCACGACATCGACACTCATCTACAGCATGAACAGCATGTCCCCAGTATCATCATTCTTCCTAAGAAACACTTCACAAAACATAATTAAAATGTTCTGAATAATAAACAAAAATGAGGCTAGAGACTAAAATTTCCTGAAGTTTCCAACTCTTAGACATAAAATAATGAGTATTTCAATACCAATTTAGTTCAAATATGTGCAAAGGTAAAAATTTTAGTATTATAATAAATATCCATTTGACATGAAGGAAATATTTGACTGTCACCCCTACCATTCCTTGGCATTGTCTTCAACCAAATGGCAAGTAACTTCTATGTTTAAAATTCTTGGGTATCTGGCTTATGGTTTTCCCATTACTTCAGTATTTGCCATCATCCTGGGCAACACTTAGGATTTTTAAAATGTATTTATTTGTTTTATTAATCAATATCTATTAATTTTACCCTAAAAATTTAAATGTAATCATCAAAGTTAGTGATGACAATCTCCATTTTTCTCCTTTTCTCACATTATTCTGAGCACAGTATATCCTTGGTATAAGTGGAAATCTCTGTACCTTGGCTTCTCTACTATATCCTTTCTATCCATAACTCCCAGCTTTAGTTTGGTCATTATCAATTCTGAACACTTGTATCATCCCTTCCCTTTACTTATCCCTCAAGTCCTTTGCTGCATTGTTCATCAACCACAATTAGCCCACATAAATTTGATCCAGGATTGGCTTCCCTGAATTCTCTCCTGCTTTTGGCGTCTCTATACAGCCAGCCCCGAATAATCGTGCACCCTTACATACTGGTAACAGAAGAAAGTCTTTATCTCTTATCTCACCTGAGACCTAAACGTTTTTGAGGAATTATTACATACTTTCCCACTCAACTGCCTTTCTTATTCTTCACAAATTTATTTCAAATGTTTCCCACTCCCCTCAAATTCTTCATTCCACAAAGCTATGCTCAATCTTGCTAATAAAATAGCTACAATTCTCTGAGTACTCAATGTGCTAAGCAATCTACTCAGCCCACTATAAATACCACCTTGTTTCATCCTCTCAGTTTTCTGAAGAAGAGGTTTTACTATTCTCATTTTACTGTAAACAGAAGGTGAAATGATAAAGAGTAAATATCAAGGTTCTATAATGAATAATAGTTGAAGCTTGAATTTGAATTCACAGCCTCATGATCTTCAATGTCGCCTTAAACGGGTGGGGGGGAAGCTTGCCCCCCTTCTTCACTGAAAATTGAGAATCCAATAAATAAGGATTGTCTTCTTTTCTGCATTTCCATTTTAAATGGAATTGGTGTCCTCTGTTTCACATTTTCTCCTGATATTAAAGTTGCTTTGCTTCCTGAGTTTGTGAGCAACTAATATTAGCCTTTTCTGCCTACAAAGATGCTTCACTTTTGTATAATCCACGTTCCCCTTTCTAGGTTCCATGTTCTCCTCTGGATAGTCCCCATTTTATAAAACAACAGCAATGATAATTGTCATCATCGTCATCATCATCATCATCAAGTTCCATATTAAGACGTAAGAAGAAAAATGATCACTCTTTAAATACTATTCAAGGTTTCCGATCATCACCATTGGTACAGATAAGGTTAATGCCCCTCCGCTTCCTCCCCTTCCCTTTCTTATATGGTAAAATCTGAGTTCCATCCATCTTTCCACTAAAACTTCTTTCATCCCTATCACCAACATACTTGTTTGCAAATTCAAGTTAAACTTTTTGTTTCATGCTTCTTCAGTCCTTTGGAATATTCCCGTGCTGGTTTTATATTGCTATGTAATAAATTACCAAAAACTTACTTACATGATTTTTTTTTTAAATCTTAAAACAACACACATTTATTTTCTCACAGATCTGAGGGTCATGAGTCTGGGCATGGCATCACGGACATCTCTGTGTTGGGTCTCAGAGTGTTGGTCAAGCTACAGTCTCATCTTGGAGCTCAGGGCTTCTTCCAAGGTCATTCAGATTGAAGGACAGAGGTCCTTGTTTTCCTTGCTTGCTATTGACCGGAGATCTCTGTGTACTCCTAGAGGATAAAGTCATGTCCTAGACATGGGGCCTTTCTTATAACATAGGAGCTTTCTTCTCCAAAGTCAGCAAGAGAATCTCCGTCCAGTCTGCTTTGGAAAAATCATAAATAACAATCGTGAAGAGAGAATATAGTATGCCCTTTGCCATGTAGGGTGATATAATCAGGGTGGGGAGAAGCTATCCCATCATAATCACAGGCCCTGCCCACACTCAAAGAGAAGAGACCAGACTGGGCAATTAAACCAATGGGAGGGAATCTTGGGGGCCATTGTAGAATTCCGCCTGCCACAATTTCCTCTTTGAGATGTTCTCATTCTTTTGTTCCTCTGAGACCACACTTTCATTGTTACAATTTTTCTTCTCCCTTAAACTTGTCTTTAACGTGCGATTTTTTTTATAGCCTGTCCTTAATTCATTTATTAAACACTCTCAAGTCCTAGTCACCCATCTATAACCTAATGCCATTAAAATTTGTATCTCCATTCCTGCATTCTCGTTTTTCAATTTCACGCACCTAATTACTTTAAATTATCTTCCTGCACTTCTATGACCACAGGCATATCAACATATGAAATTAACTCATTATCACATCTTCCCTACCCTTAACACACACACACACACACACACACACACACACACACGCACACACCTCTCTCGTTCAGTGGCTAGTGTTTTTAGTGAATAGAATAAAAACACGTTTCAAGTAATATTCCATCCTAGAAGCCTGTTATACTCTCATTACCCTTTTACCACTTTCCCAGTGTGTCCAACCAATCATGAATCACTTTCACTTTCACCTTTTTAGTGATTCTCTGATCTAGCCAATCTGAAGTGTCAACATATTTTAGCTGATTAGACAAAAATCTTACAAACTAGCTTTGTATCTCTAAGTTAATTCCAGGCACATGTTTCTAGTTGCTCACATTTTTCCTACTAATACTTTCCAATACTCTTTAATCTCAGGGTAAAATGCAAACTCCTTGAAATGCCATTTAAAGACCCTTTAAGAAGAAAGTCCTGTTTATGCCTCATCTCATTGTTTAGCATTTCTCAACACTCATAATGTATGCTCCAGTTCTACAAAATTGCTTACAGACCAATTAACATTTGTGTTTTTCTCCTGCCTGCAAGGACTCCTTTGGACATGCAATTTCTTTGATTGACTGGAATATTCTCTTGCCCCTTTTGACTTGACTGAATCTTATTCATCCTTGTTATTACAATTTAGATTTCACTTTTAATGGGGAGTCTTCTCTTACTGTTCTTATCCCTCTAAACCACTTCCTATTATTATTTAAATATGTTGTATAGTAATAAAAATAAGTGGATTGAACAATATCATATGTTAAGTGAGTGAATCTTAAAGGATGAGTAAGTTATAAGCAAAATAAAGGGCAAGAGGAAGTATGTACAGGGAAATTATTAACAACATTATTAAAATCATGAATACAATGATTGGGATACTCAAGTAGTTCAGTAATTTAGAGTATGAAGTATAAGGTCTAAAAGATATTTAGGAATGCTGGACAAAAACCATTAGAGCCTCAGCTCTTGTAGGCAGGGAGGTGTCACTGAAAGCTGGAAAGCAACATGACATAATCTTCCTTTCCTTTTAAATTTATCCCATTAATGACTAAGTAGAAGATAGATTACTGGTGGCAATCTTATAGGAAGACAGATTAGAAGATTATTGATGCAATCAAAGTGAGAGATGATTAAATCATGGAAAAATCAGGTTGGAGAGGAAATAGCAAATGTGAAGAATAGGAGGTTAAAGGTTAAAATGTTAAGAACCAGTTATTTAACTCACCCTATGCTTTGAGCAAAATCATATATCACACACACACACACACATACACACACACTCAAGAAACAGCACAAAGATATTTTCCATGTTCCTCTGTTTGCCAATATCGTTGAAAACTCCTTGGTAACAGTAACTGTTATATTTTTTGCATGACATCCACTGTAAATCTTGAGTTTTAGTTATCCACACACATGCAAATACACATACACACAAAGTTTTACTAAATCCTTCTGCTTTAAATAATAGAATAAATGTGTCTAATTACCTAAGTTATTAACTAAATTCACACCCTTATTTGTTGTGCATATTCTAACTTCACATTTTTTAAAATTCCATCCCGGTGGTGTATTTGAGCCATACCAAACCATACTTTATGCACTACCTAATTCTTGAAGGTATCTCTTTGTGCTTCAGATAATCTAGGACTGCCCGATAGGACTTCGTACGATGAAGGTTATGTTCTACACCTGTGGTGTTCAATCTATTAGCATCATATAGTCATTGAATCTTTGGAATATGATTAATGTAACCAAGGAACTGAATTTTAAATTTTATTTGATTTTAATTAATTTAAGATTAAACAGCCACACATCACTAGTGGTTACATATTGAACAGGAAACATCTCAGCTTTTAAGCACCAGACTTCTAAATATTAGAATTACTAGAACTTGATTTGCTATAATTTGATTTAACTAAACTAAAATTAAAAACACATTTACTGGCTCTCCTTTGTGTGTGTGGCATTGTGCTAACAGGTGCAAAACAGACATGCAAAACACCGAGAACTGCAGACTTTACCTTTGAGGAATTCCATCATCTTGTGGACTATAGCTTATGGCCAAATCCAACCTGCCACCTGCTTGTGTAAATAGTGTTTCTGGAGCATAACCACACCCTTTCTTACCTATCATCTATGGCAGCTTTTGTGCTATAATGGCAGATCTGAGTAGTTGCAACTTAGACTGTATGGCTTCGAAAGCCTAAAATATTTACTATCTGGTTCTAAAGAGAGAAAGTTTGCAAGGTCTAGTGTAGTGGGTCACAGATGTGGAAGCAAGTATTTAAGATAAAGTGAAACACACTTAATGGAAATGAAAATAAAGTGCATAGGCATTAGGGCAGTGCATGATTGATTCTGGTTGAATCATTCAGGAAAGGAATTAGGAAGAAGTGATGTCTGAGTTAATTCTGATTGATGAATAGGAGTTTATCAGAACAGAGGTAAAGGGAATGTTTGATGAGTCTCTTTGTATTTAATGAATGGGGGATAAAGTAATCTTAAAATTTATAAACACACACATGTGTGTATATATGTAACACATACAAGTATTCATTTTCCCCTTTTGTTATTTAATTTCATATTAAGTTGAGCTTATTTAAAAAGAATCTATATTGGAAAATGCTTAAATCTTTTAAGACCTGAATACCTATGGCTACTATCATCTAATGAAAGAACATGTTTTATATTTAGTATTTTCTAGAGTTACAATTGAGTGTTAATTTTTAAAGCCTTAATATTTGGAAAGGAAAACTTTCTAATAGCGCACTAGAAGTGTTCTTTTATGGTGTGTGAAGGCATACATGAACACAGGAACACTATGCACAATATATGTTTTATGTAATGACTAAAATTTGGAGATGGCCCATAGAAGAATACTTACTACTTGAGCGGGAAGAGTATTATAATGTCCAGAATCCAGACTACACAGAATTTGCTCAAATTTGAAGCATGAAGGAATCCAATGCCAACTTTAGGATAGAGATTTTAATATCAGCATGGGTTTTAGTCAATGCAACCTATCTTTTAAAGAAAATCAAATTTCACATAATCTGAATCGTTAGCTTATACTTTTCTAATCCTATACAAGGCATTTGCTTTTTTTGCTACAGCTATGCCACATTGGGCTGTAGCCCTGTGGTTTAGAGGGGACAATGAAAGCAATCACATTTCCCTGTCCACAATCATTGGTTCAGGTAATCTACATTTAATATCATCTGTGTGTGACACTACCTGACTGAAAGTAGATATTCCCGAAAGGTGATTCAATGAGTGAAGATCTCAAGATACTTTTTAATAGTTATGACTGGGAACACCCTTTCCTATCAACATGAATGAAGAAGCATATCACCATTTGGTAAATATGAGAGAAGTCAGTCTAACAATGAAGCTAACAGATGGAAGAGGGTAGAGAGGACATTGCAGCTAAACTAAATCAGAAGCTGATTGACCATTACCTAAAACCCATTCTGTACTCAGATTTTAAAGTGAGCCCATCAGTCTTCTGCATTGCTTAAATCAGTTTTGTTATATTTTATGTTACTTAGAACCAAAGATATCCTGACACAAAGATGTACAATATATAATAACAGTAGTTTTTAAGGAGAGTTGCATATCAGGTAAAAGCATACATCTACTATTGAAATTACAATCTATATGACTTTGGAGTCAGTTTTATTTTCATTTTTAGGAACAATAGCCATCTGCCATGTAATATAAACCCCATGACAACAATTTGCATCTCCTTCTCAGAGATGCACAGATTTTTCACTTTATAATTTTATTGGATTAAAATTTGGTATACCTTATTGAAATGTAAGTGCTTCCTTAATTTTAAGTAAGTCCCCAAGGAAATAGAAATGGTGAGACAGATTTTCATGAGGAGAGATGGATCCAAAAATATTTGAAGCACTCTATGGGGGCTGGAGTGGTGAGATTACCTTGGACTAAAACTTTAAGTAGCTAAGAGGAAATGTAAGGACAACAGAATTTGTGTGATGTGTGTGTGTGTGTGTGTGTGTGTGTGTTTCCTTCTGTTACTTTTTGTAGGGAGGCAACAGCAAAGTACAAGAGTGATACCGAAGGGGGGGGGGAACGTCCTTCAAGGACAAAATTTGATTAATTCAATGTCTTATACAGGAAAAGGTTAATGAAAGTAGAGAAATTCTGTAATTTCTAGGTGCAAATAAGAAATATCCAGGAACTGTTTGCACCTGGACTTTCAAGATTGCCATGTCTCTAAGAGGAATTCGGAATTACAGAACTTACTGCTAAAGTCAAGTGTGTTATGCAAGTAATGAATCATGGAACATTGCATCAAGAACTGGTGATGTACTGCATGGTGACTAATATAACAAAATAAATATTTTTTAAAAAAGTAAAATAAAAACAAATAGTACTATGAGTAAGGAATCACTAAAGTTTGAATTTTAAACATTTTAAAAATATCTTTTCATTTTCCATCTTGTCAATGCAGTTTATTTCCTTGCGGCAAAATTTGCTTTTGTAATGACATGCTTTTACAACGTAGTGCCATTAGTATCATCATCATCACTGATTGATTTGGCTTTTCAGAACTTTGTTACTGGATACATTATGGACTTGCATTTATAGCATAGGGTGAAGACTCAATGTAAAGTTATCAAATAACAGATAGATAGCTGAGGAATTGTAAACCAATATTTTTGGCTGCTTTACGCTATAGATCATCAATGCGACATAGAAAATGCAACATACATTGACAACATCACCTTTTTTTCAATAAGTCAAACATTAAAGAAAAATGGCGATATTAGCATTCTTGAACGTTGTAAAAAGAAATATTTTATTTATAGCCATCAAGAGAGCAATTATGGGAGAAAACCTAGTTGTATATCATGGATCCCTCTATGTGCATTATTAACATAGTTGCATTATTATAATAATTTTATTAGGTATAATTGCATCTATATATGCACATGGTATTGATTACAAACATGGGTTTCAAAGTGATTTTTGTGGATTGGTGATTACACAAAGCTCAGTGTAGAAAAGGTTGGTGATCTAAATCCGAAAAAAAATTAGAGATATGTTCTGTTCTTGGATTCCACAATGAAATAGCATGTTCTGGTAAGTTTTGCAGTTAAGAAAACTGTTAAGCTTCATTTAATACAACATTGCTTAAGTTTATTGGGTCAGGAAAAACCTTTTTTGTTTCCTAAATGACACTGCTAATATTTATAACTTGGAGCTATTATTTCACAAGATAGATTTGGGACATGCTTTTCTCATGTTTGGTTGGTGTCTTAGCCTTTTCATTTTGAAGAAAAATATTTTCAATCACCAGGTTTGGGTTAGCTTTTGACTTTCATTGTCTCAGTTCCACCATAAACAGTAATGTCCTTCACTTATTCTAGATTCAATGGTAGGTTTGGTTCTCTTAATTTAAGATATGCATTACTGTATTAAACAAAGGCTTCTCTTTGAATTGCAAGATTGATATTAAATGTCAATGTTTTCAAAAGTTTAGAGGACACTAGATCAATTCTTTTGTTTTTAATAATATTTTTTCTGGATATTCACTTCAGTAGGTTTTCCCAATTTATTAAAGTTTATACTTTGATTTAAAAGGTAGTTGTAACTACATATAATATGACATATATAATTATACAATATATGTTACTATACACACACACACACACACACACACACACACACACACACACGTATTCCAGGATTTCGCCAACCAATGTTATCAATGAAGACTTCTTCCATAGTGATCATATTATTTGTTCCCCTTAATTCCATCCCATTCATACTAGTCTGACATGAATGTTGAGATGAGAAGAAGCATCTTTGTGTAAGACAGACTGGATAGATTTTAAATAATTTGAGAATGTAATGCTGAATGTCAGAGTCAGATTATACCAAAGACTTGAAATTCTAAAGCATGGTTTCCTCGGAATGATAGTGTCAAGGTAATGAATATCATATTATGGTCTTCATTCTGTAGCTACACATGACAAAACATTTTCACTCAGAAAATGTCATGCACATTTAGAAGGAAGATTGATACATTCCATCATATGAAACCTTTTTTTGGAAACAAGGCTGAAGAGCAGCCTAGATCCTCACTGCAGAATAAAATGGCCTTTTTGGGGGCAAGAAAAACAAACCAACGATAGACTCATCTGTCATGCTGTAATTGAAAATACATATGGCTAAAGAACTAATGACATAAATATTACAGTTCTGCTCAATAATCAGTTTAATTCATTTTTCTTACTGATGCTCTTATTTATTCATTGCCCTTGCATTCCATTTCACAGTGTATATGAGTTTGTTCAATGTTCAAGAAATACTAGAAATTGATGATTAAAGGAAAATATTAACTTCTGGCCTTTCAGCCCCTGTGTGGCTTAAGAGAAATGTTAATATATCAAGGTTTGTTCTATTTTCCCTCCCTTTTTTTACTATTGTTCCATCCAGGCATGTCTGGAGTTTGTCTCATATTTCAAACATAGGTTTATGCAAAATTCTACTGGAAAACTTGCAAATCCATTTTCATCCCTTTCCTTTCTTTTTCCTTCCTTAATTACTCAGCTGCAGAGTAAAATCTGTTGCTTGGTCTAATTTTTTTAATAATAAAAGTATAAGTTTGGTTTGAGATATTTTTATTGGCTTTATATCAAAACGTTGCTAAATATTTAATGCGATTATATAGAAATCACTTGGTCTAAACTGAAGTTCCAAAGATAGTATTTTTTTTAAATAGGTATATCATTATGCCTACATTCTGAATACATTCTACTTATGTCCCTTTCCATCTCATTATGCTCAGCTAGACTCTGTGGTAGATGCTTTAGTCAAAATGAAAGCTGACATCTTACCTTAACCATGTGGTCTTTTCTCACATTGGAAGGGTTTTCACTTTATAATGATGAAATATTAGATTTTCAAAAATATACCTTGTGGATGCCCATCACCATCTTAGTAGACCCTAAGTATTCCAGATCCCACCCGCAGGGAAGCATCAGTCTATATAGATTTGATGTGTGATTGTTGAAATTCTACAATAGACTTTTCGAAATCACATTAACTTGAGCTTAAAGTAGAAATACACAAAACTTCAACTAAAGAAAATAATTATATCATACATGTGCTATTGGTTACTATTGTAATATAGCTACTATGGATTTATAAATATACAATTAGAAAATACTAGCAATAAGGAGGCATAATTCATGTATTTTTTCAGCTTTCGGTTTTAAGATATTTGAAGAAGAGGTCTGGAACAGTTACAGAACTCAAATCTGCCCCAAATTTTGTAGCCTTTGTAAATTTTAAGTCTTTTAATAAATAATTGAATATTTTTACAATTCCATCTTTTAGTGATTAGTGATTTTATTAATTCTCTTTCCATAGTGTCACCATACCACCTGGGAAAGTTTTTAGTCTTAATTTGACATGTACTAAATTACTGAACTATATCAAGCAGACTTTTTAAAACCATTTTTGACACTTTCAAGTGTCAAGCAATCCAGTATCTAAAGAAAACTTGACTTAGTCTAGTGAGGACATTAGAAATGGAATACACTTGAATATGTCTGACATAAACTCTTTGTTTTACTGACTAAGCAACAGAGAGTTTAAGGGAGAATTTAGTAAATAAATGATACTAGAAGTTATCCCCACTTTCTTTCTCTAATTCTAATTTAATGTGTCTTTCTAATGTAGTTATTTAGTGCTAACAGTTCATATTTTTGAAAATTCCAAATTTACAGCCAGCATCTTTTATCATCATGAATAGATCTTCTAAAAAGACAAATTTATTTCATACTCTAAAACCCAGCAACAACACTGTGGAAATTTTTGAAATACCTTTAAAATGCTGACTCATTTCCACTTAGGAAACTCAATTTTTCATATTTATCAATGATGCTACATTAGCATTATTTGAATGCTGATTGCCACTAACGGGAAAAGAAGACAAGTATTTTGAATGATTTTTTTTTTTTTTTTTTTTTTTTTTTTTTTTATTCGACAGAGATAGAGACAGCCAGCGAGAGAGGGAACACAAGCAGGGGGAGTGGGAGAGGAAGAAGCAGGCTCATAGTAGAGGAGCCTGACGTGGGGCTCGATCCTATAACGCCGGGATCACGCCCTGAGCCGAAGGCAGACGCTTAACCGCTGTGCCACCCAGGCGCCCCAGAAGACAAGTATTTTGAAAAAGCAATGCTAATTCATTATAACTAATATAATGAATGCTATTTCAATTTAACTATTTCCAGTTATTCTTTCTTAAAACTTGTTTATGAGATTGGATGATCTTTTATTTTTAGTTGTATGGAAGAAATAACCAGAAAGCTTGAGAAATCTTAACCTACTCTGGAAAAACAATTATAAATATGTGAAGAAATTGTGATCCAATTTCTTTCCATGTCCATTTTAAAATAATGGGGGAAAAAAAGCCCTCTTCGTTTCTTAACATCTCCAGGCAAATAACAGACCTGAAGGATGAGCTTTGGAGACAAACTAAAGTAAAAGAAAAACATGGATAAAAATACCAGTCATACTTAAGCTAGTTATTTGGTATTGGTGGGTCCCCATTTCATCATTAATAAAATGAAACAATTATTCCTGTTGAGCAGATGTATTACGAACCTTAACTAAGTTAATTTTTTGCAGGAATGTCATCCATACAATTATACAATAAACATTTTAAATGTTGACCAATATTAGATTCGGTATGGTTCTTGGAGGAGACATCATCCAATGCTTTATTTAGCATGTGGAGAACTCTCTCTGCTTTTAATCATTAATTACCAATAATTAATTTCTGGTGTGGCATACATCATTGATATTTAATGATCTGTGTATGTTTGGCTGTTGTCTATGTAATTATCTAGCTGAATAAACCATTATTTAAGTTTTTATAAAGCTTGCTTATATACCTAAATTTTTAATCTCACTTCTATCATAGCTCTTAAAAAAAATCCATCTATTTACTAGAGTAAAAATATTGGTGAGTTAAAAATCACATGTTACTTATCTTAGAATCTCCTAAGCCTCCACAGAGGCTGGCACACAACAAGTGCAAACACGTACTTGTTAATTTAGATAATAACATCATGAACTCTTTATAGTGAAATATATATGTATATGGAGAGAGGGAGAGCAAGCACAAGGAATGATCAAATTTTTCTTTTAAAAGCTTGTGATGAGATATTTTTTTGATATCACTGATCTATGCTAATGGACAATATTAAAAGAGAATATTTACATTAAGGGACAAGTTACAAATTCTCATCTTCCAAAGATGGACTCATGTCATATTGAATTTCAATCTGCAATATGTTATGATATAGCAGAAGTTTAGGATCTCAAGTATTCCCTGTGCTGCCTTAATGGATTTTCAGCCAATTATCATTAGTGGTCACATGTCGAATTTTTTTCAGAACATAAAAGGTCACCAATGGGCTCATATTTGCCCAGTATATTATTAACATGTGGTAAAAATGTAACTTCAAAATTCTTTGCATGCATAGCAATTTTAATAGTAATTACCACATTAGTGGTTTTAAAATACAAAAAGGAGAGTGGGCAGTAAAAAACTTAAAATTGTGAATGTAATATATGGCATGCATTTTATTTTTTTATGCTGAGATATACTCCTTCTATTGTGAAATAAAAATTTGTAGTTTGCTTATCAGAGCAGAAAGCATTCAACATGAACTGAGAGCATATTGTTAAAAAGAAAACGAACGTTCTAGCTGCCGAGAACTTCAAGAACAACATCTGACCCAAACTGGTATATGACCAAAGCACTAGGACATAATGGCTTTATATCGTTTTTATATTTGTTTTTGTAAAAATTGTCTGAAGTTCAGTGTTATTTCACATTTAAAATATACCTTCATTTTCTATCAGATGAGGCAAAAAATGCAGAGTCATGTAATACACCATGCGAAAATGTAAAAAAACACTCTGAGATTTAACACATTGTCTCTCTTACTTGTCTATGTATGTTCTTTTTACTGAAAGTAGTATTATTGAATGAAGACCCAGTGAGTCTCATTGGACTTTCCTAAATATATTGGGCCAATTTTTGGAATTTCCTGAGCGAAAGATGCAAGGTTAATTCATTTTAATTTGTATTTCTTTTCTTTCTTTCTTTCTTTCTTTCTTTCTTTCTTTCTCTTTCTTTTTTTAGTAAGACGTGAATTCTACCTCAGAATATTGCACTCTGAATTGCTAGCTATAGCAACAGTTAACTTCAGTGCTATCAGAATCAACATGTACAAATTTAAGGACTATTTGTTCCAGTTCTTTGAAAAATGTCCTCGGTATTTTGATCGGGATAGCATTGAAAGTGTAAGATTGCTCTGGGTAACATGGACATTTTAACTATGCTAATTCTTCCAATCCCCCGAATCTCCAAGGAACTGTTGAAAAGGAAAAACAAAGCTGGGGGCATCACAATGCTGGATTTCGAGCTGTACTACAAAGCTGTGATCACAAAGACAGCATGGTACTGGCACAAAAACAGACACATGGACCAATGGAACAGAATAGAGATCCCAGAAATGGACCCTCGGCTCTTTGGGCAACTAATCTTTGATAAAGCAGGAAAAAACTTCCGGTGGAAAAAAGACAGTCTCTTCAATAAATGGTGCTGGGAAAATTGGACAGCTACATGCAAAAGAATGAAACTTGACCACTCTCTCACACCATACACAAAAATAAACTCCAAATGGATGAAAGACCTCAATGTGAGACAGGAATCCATCAAAATTCTAGAGGAGAACATAGGCAACAACTTCTATGACATCGGCCAGAGCAACCTTTTTCACGACACATCGCCAAAGGCAAGAGAAATAAAAGATAAAATGAACTTATGGGACTTTATCAGGATAAAGAGCTTCTGCACAGCCAAGGAAACAGTCAAAAAAACTAAGAGACAGCCCACAGAATGGGAGAATATATTTGCAAAGGACACCACAGATAAAGGACTGGTATCCAAGATCTACAAAGAACTTCTCAAACTCAATACACGAGAAACAAATAAACAAATCATAAAATGGGCAGAAGATATGAACAGACACTTTTCCAATGAAGACATACAAATGGCTAACAGACACATGAAAAAATGTTCAAAATCATTAGCCATCAGGGAAATTCAAATCAAAACCACACTGAGATACCACCTTACGCCAGTTAGAATGGCAAAGATAGACAAGGCAAGAAACAACAATTGTTGGAGAGGATGTGGAGAAAGGGGATCCCTCCTACATTGTTGGTGGGAATGCAAGTTGGTACAGCCACTCTGGAAAACAGTGTGGAGGTCCCTTAAAAAGTTAAAAATTGAACTACCCTATGACCCAGCCATTGCACTACTGGGTGTTTACCCCAAAGATACAGACGTAGTAAAGAGAAGGGCCATATGCACCCCAATGTTCATAGCTGCATTGTCCACAATAGCCAAATCATGGAAGGAGCCGAGATGCCCTTCAACAGATGACTGGATTAAGAAGCTGTGGTCCATATATACAATGGAATATTACTCAGCTATCAGAAA
>NC_048228.1:85188309-85225244 GCF_002007445.2 Ailuropoda melanoleuca | reverse complement strand
GGGGGTGGGGGAATGGGATAGACTGGTGATGGGTAGTAAGGAGGGCACGTATTGCATGGTGCACTGGGTGTTATACGCAACTAATGAATCATTGAACTTTGCATCAGAAACCAGGGATGTACTGTATGGTGACTAACATAATATAATTAAAAAAAAAAACATTTAAAAAAAAAGAATGCAATTGTAAAAATGAAAATTAAAAAAGATTTTAAAAAAGAGTTGATAAAATAAGAAATTGGTTGAAAAAGGAAAAAGGAAAAAAATTTAAAAATTTAAAATTGAAAGACTAAAGCGTCATGGGAGAAAAAAATGAATTCTATGTGTGTTTTCCCCTAGAGCTGGAGTTTTGCAGTTCTTGTTGGTCAGCGAACTTGGTCTTGGCTGAATGTTCTTGCTGATCTTCTGGGGGAGTGGCCTGTTGCTTTGATTCTTGAGTGTGTTTTCCCTGGGGGGCAGAATTTACCACCCCTGCCAGGGGGCCAAGCTAAGTAATCTGTTCCAGATTGCAGTATGTGGCTTTTTTTTCCCTGAAGGCTTTCTGCTGAACTTTAGAGGATGAGAATGAAAACGGTGGTCTCCCAATTTCTGGCCCTGGAGCCAAGAGCTCAGGGCCCCACTCCTCAGTACACTTTCAGAGAAAAGCAGTAAATCACTCCTGTCTCCCTTTTCCCTGTGTTACTTTGTGCTCACCTGGCCTGCGACCTGAGTGTTTCTATCTCAGGCACATGATGTTGTTTCGAGTCTCCAAAACCTGCAGACTCCTGTGGTGCTCTTCCATGCTGCTTCTCCTCCTGGGGAATGAAGGGGGTCTTGCTGGTTCTGCTGCTTTTTGGGTCCCTGCCCAGAGAGCAGTGGTCCGACTGTGCTGCGGTTTGCGGCAATCCCAAGCTGAGATTCCATTCCTGGACTCAGGGCCCCACTCCTCAGTGCACTCTGCTCCAGCTTCCCTGCTCCAATGCCTGGGAGCTCTGCTGCACTAAGGTATCCCCTGTCTTCCTGTGACCCCAAGGATCCTGAGATCACACTGTCCCAGCTTGGGTTCTGCCCCCACTTAGCCACCTGATCAACGTCCTTCACCAGAGCAGACTTCTACAAGTTCCAATTTTGTGCACTGCTGGTATACCTTGTTCTGGTAGCCAGTTTACGGAGGATCCCTCACCCCACGGTCTATCTGTATTTCCTTGAATTCACTTCTCTGCAACTCCTACCTTGCAGAAAGTGGTCACTCTTCTATTTTTAGAGTTGCAGTTATTCTTTTCTTAAATCTCCAGTTGAATTTACAAGTGATCAGAATGATTTGATAGTTATCTAGCTGAATTCCTGATACCAGGCAAAAGCAATGTCTCCTACTCCTCTGCCATCTTGGACTTCTCCCCCTAATTTTGCTATTATTGATAATGCTGCAATAAACATCAGGGTGCATATGCCCCTTCAAATCAGTATTTTTATATCCTTTGGGTAAATACCCAGTAGTGCAATTGCTGGCTTATAGGGTCGTTCTGTTTTTCACCAGTGGTTTTTCATTTTGAATCTCTAGGAAAATAGTTTTTGGTAATGCAGTAGAGCTTTTAAAGTGGCCCATTTCTACTTTGTTCTTTCTTTAACAATTAAAAAAAATGCTGCTACTTATATAATGCTTATCATATGCCAGCTGGTATTCTGAATGTTTTGTTTCTATCCATCTAGTTTAATGCCCAGAAAGAAATAGTAGATTAAAACCTTGAGTTTATCAGTATACCAGGTACATGTACTGCCCTTGTTTCATTTCAATGTCCACTTTGCTTTTGAGAAAACAATAAAATGAGCTATTATAAAGATTTCATAGTCAGAAGATAACTGGTAGACTCTGCTTACCTATTGAGGTTTGTGTGATTTAGACTTTTCCCCTTGCAAATTGGTTCACTCATGAACAATAGAGAATTCATTTATTTATTGGTCTGTTTATTTGTTTTATTCTGAATTTATCTTAGATTAAAGAAAGCTGCAAAAACAATTAGAAAAATAATTGTGTACCACTGATCGTTAGGCTAAGAATACCATCTTTTTAAAAAAAAAAAAATTTATTTATTTATTGGACAGGGAGACACAGCAAGAGAGGGAACACAGCAGGGGGAGTGGGAGAGGGAGAAGCAGACTCCCCACTGAGCAAGAAGCCTGATGTGGGGCTCCATCCCAGGACTCTGGGATCATGACCTGAGCCGAAGGCAGATGCTTAAGGATTGAGCCACCCAGACTCCCCTAAGAATAACATCTCACAAAACTTTAATTAAATGACCAAGACTAAGAAATTCACATTGATTCAATACAATTAACTACACTAGAGACCTTATTGAAATATCAACACTCTTCCTGCGAATGATTCTTTTTTTTTTGTTCCATGATCTTATGCAGAATTCCACAGTCCAAGTAGTTATTGCCTCTCTTTGGTTTCCTTCTATTTGTCACAGTTTATCAGTCTTGGCTTGTCGTTAATGATCTTGTCATTTGTGAAAAGCAGTAGTCTGATATTTTGCTAAATGTCCTTGAATTTATGTTTGTCTGATATTTCACCTGATTTAGATGAAATTATTTATTTTTTGGCAAATATACCATAGAAATTATACTGGATTCTTCTCAGTGCATCATGTCAAGGTGTTCACAACATTATTGCTTTTTATCACCTGTGAGGTAAACTTTTATCATTGGGCTAAGGTGGCAGCTGCTGGTTGAGAATTTATGTCTTTAAGGATCTGAGATGGGAAAATATTTTTCAAAAACACAGGACTTGAAAAGTTTTCTTTCCTTGCCCCTAGGTGCTAGTTCACCTCACTTTCACAGTGGGAATGAGACAAGATGCATATACAGGGCTATTCCCATTATCTCCTCCTTAGCGCAACCCCTCCCATCTTCCACAAACTCGGTGCTATCTTTATTGTGCAAACAAAGCCATAATCGAGAGAGCATGAAGACAGAGTGGTTCTAGTTAGGCGTGGAGGCATAGAAAAAACAAATGTATATCACAGGTGCCCAAAATACGCTATGCATGAGAATCACTTGTGGAACTTTTTGAATCTAGAGTCCTGAGTACATTACATGGATATCCACATTCATTTCATCTTGTCCAGTTCTGAAAGTCACTCCTCTAATCGGAACTGCAACAGTTAAGAAAAAAATACCAGTGCTGTGGGATGAATAAGAAAATAATAAGGAAAGGTTTCTGGTTTCCTGGCTGGTGCAAATCCTTCGACAAATACAGTGTCACAAGGTTGTGTATGGCTGAGGGAATAAGAGGATCTTGGCCTATGAACCCTATTTATTTTCTTGATTTTGGCACTAATCTTTTTTTCCCATTATTTTTAATAGAGAGTTTAATTGGCAACCTTCCTAAGATTTGAACTTTATTTTATTGACCAGAAAGTTGCCATAAGAGATGCAGTAATGCTGTTAGTTGAGAAAAAAATCCTCTGGGGGAAAAATAGAGCTTTATAAACACCCATATAAATTATTTGTTATTTTTGAAGGTAGCAAAAATAAATCCATTAGTGAATAACAAGCTTTGTTTTCCAAATTTGAGTTGATGCTAAGTACAGTAATTGATGTCGTGAAATCTCACTATAGCAATACAAAATCCTCTAGCTTAAATAAGGTATAATTTCTTCAAATCTTATTCAGGAATTCTGCTTGTATAGGTCATAAGCATATCATTCGGATAACTGTTTAAAAGAATCAGAAAAGGGAAAGGGGATAGAACAAAGCAAAACTGATTTCTGAAGGCAAAGGATGTTTCAAATGAAAGTCAGAGTTCAATAACATTATATTTCTGAGAATTAGAGTAAATGTAATTTTATTAAAATATGTTTTATGATTTTAAAGTAAATAACTCCATCTCTTTGTTCTTTTTTTCTCTCACACACAACACACACACAGACATACAGACACACACATTCTTCCATTAAGTGTTTCAAAATAGGAATTTTTCCTTAATTCTCACCAAGTTGGGAATTGACATAAAGAATGAAAGCAAATTGATAATTATAATTTATTATTTTTATTTATAAACAGTTTCAAAGTATTCAATAATAAATGGGATTCAAATATTTTTATCATCAAGTGAATTATATATGGATAGAAATATCAATACACAAAAGCAATTACAAAAGATTATTTTCCATTATTTTAGCGCAGAATAGCACTATAATCAACTCATATTTTCCTTGTACAACTGCCCATTACTTTTGAATATGTATTTGCTAAATTGTTATTAAATTTCCAGGTTTTTCCCTCTTTTTTGAACTAGTAAAATTCACTCTTTTATGTCTTTTTTTTATTTTTTATTTTTTTAAAGATTTTTTTTTTAATTTATTTGACAGAGACAGCCAGCGAGAGAGGGAACACGAGCAGGGGGAGTGGGAGAGGAAGAAGCAGGCTCCTAGCCTAGAAGCCTGATGTGGGGCTCTATCCCAAAACACTGGGATCAAGCCCTGAGCCGAAGGCAGACACTTAACGACTGAGCCACCCAGGCGCCCTTATGTCTTTTTTAACCATATTTTTGTTACAGAATCAACTTTAGGATTAGGGTATCACAAAATGATTTTTTTAATGAAAGCTTTTATACCTTAAAATATTGCAGCATATCAAATATATCTGTCTTTTTCTTTTCCTCATACTAAATTCTGCTGCTTAACCCTAGTGACACATCTTCCATGATACAGAAATTTTCTTGCCAGTTCAAATGTATTTAAGAACCATTGAACTCCTAAATACTTTCATTTTTATTTTCCAGTCACTGATTTTTTTTTCTTTTTTTTTGTCATTTGTTCTAGTTTGTCCCTGAATTATTACTAGACCTTGGTGATTAGCCCGGTTAAGCTCTTCTCCTATAATGAACAGTTCTAGAAAATTTAGCGGAGGGAAACTTCTACACCCTTTATGTTGACACTTCCTATGTGTTTCAAAGTTTTACTTTAGATTTCTCTTAGTGAAAAATCGGTAAAGTATAGGGGAAAAAATACCTTGATTCTGATAGAATTTGTTCATGTCTTCACATAACCACTGATTGCTCTGTGATTTGGTGTAAAGGGCTTACCTCTCTGATCATTGTTTTTGCAACTAAAATATTTGTTATGATAATTAATTGAGATAACAAATGTAAAACTTGTAGCTTAATACCTAGGCCATAGTAAGTGCTCAATAATATTAATATATTTTCCAGATTATTTCAGCTGCTAACTAAGGAGCCCAAAACTCAATACTATGAACAATGAACTACAAAGAAACACAGAGCAGAGCAACATTAAGTAATGTTCAACAATTGTGGCATGGAAGGAAGCAATGTCAGCAAGCAGTGTGAAGTTGTGTAAGCCATGAAAGTCATTCTGGTGAGTTCTGGAGATGCAGCAGTAACCTAGGTAAGGCCTTTCCTTAAGCAGTGAGCTTTGCAAAGTTTCGGTATCGAAAAAATCCTAAAAGCACAATGAATAAAGTTCAAGTATATAACCAACTTTCTTACATAATGAACTCTTTAGAAGTAAAAAATATGAAGTGTAGTTTGTAAACTAGATGAAGTTACTTCAAACAACTGAACTCAACAGTATTTATTATACCCCTACAATAAAAAGGGCACCATCTGAAAGAAACCTGAAAATCCTCAAATTTAGCAAAATCCTTATATAATCTCTTCTGAATTTATCACTTATTGCTTTCCTCCAGGAAATCCATGGTTTATTTTGCCTTTAATGCTATATGTCTGTATTTAACTTCTATTGCTTTTGCTCAAACTGTTCAATTTGCTCTTTTTCCTTATTTCTATTGGGAAAAATCCTGTCATCCTTTAAATTATAACTCAAATCCCTCTTCTCACAACTGAAAATCTCGTAACACTTTGGGCAGAATAAATTTCTCAATCCATTGTATTATCCTCACACTTCCCACACATCTCACCTTGTTATGAGGGTTCACACTAATGTAGGAATGCCTCCCTAACTTATAGTGAACTTCTCGAGAGCAGTAGATAGCTGAGATTATTCATTATGACTCCCAGTACCCCAATATGGTACTGAACAGGGCCTGGTCCTTGTAAATACAATATAACATGCTCCGGATTCTGAGTGATAAGTCTGTTCCCAATAATTAGGTTCTACTACATAACGGATGGTGGAGTGGAACAGAGCTTTCAAGTGACTATTTCTTTACATGCATATTATATTATCTTTGTCTAAAATCTCTCTCCCTTGTCAGAATGGTTGGAAACAAATAGACAAGGAATAACAAATGTTAGTGAGAATATGGAGAAAAAAGGAGACTTTGTGCACTATTGGGGAAATGCAAATTGGTACAACCACTGTAGGAAACAGTATGGAGTTTCCTCAAAACAATTAAAAATAAAAATACCATATGATTCAGTAATTCCACTACTGGGTATTTACTCAAAGAAAATGAAAACACTAATTTGAAAAGATAAATGCACCCCTATGTTTATTGCAGCATTATTTACAGTAGGCAAGATATGGAAGCAACCCAAGTGTCCATTCATAGATGAATGGATAAGGAAAAAGTAGTATATATAGTCAATGGAATATTACTCAGCCATAAAACAAACTGTTAAAAAACAGAAAAACTTATGGCTGCCAGATGGGAAACAGGCGGGAGGATTGGTGAAATAAAGGGGATTAAAAGGTACAAACTTCTGGGGCGCCTGGGTGGCATAACGGTTGCACGTCTGCCTTCGGCTCAGGGCGTGATCCCGGCGTTATGGGATCGAGCCCCACATCAGGCTCCTCCGCTATGAGCCTGCTTCTTCCTCTCCCACTCCCCCTGCTTGTGTTCCCTCTCTCGCTGGCTGTCTTTATCTCTGTCAAATAAATAAATAAAATCTTTTAAAAAAATGAAAAATAAAAAAAATAAAAATAAAAGGTACAAACTTCCATTTCAAACTTAAAACAACAACAACAACAACACAGAGATGAAATGTACAGCATGAGGAATATAGTCAACAAGATGATAATAACATCGTTTGGTGATAGACAGTGACTACATTTATGGTGGTGAGCACTGAGTAATGTATAGAATTTTTGAATCATTATATTGTACACCTGAAACAAAGATAATACTGAATAATAATTATACTTTAATAAAAAAAAATTTTCCCATAACCTTGAAAGGTCATGGATGATTAAAATGTCCTTAAAGTTCAAAAATACCGTGATAGGCTTTTGTAAACTCATAGGATGGTAGAAAAAGCAAGAGTTTACAACCCAAGATAGAATGATTCTTAATATGTCTAAAAGAACAAGAATGGATTTTCCAACTATGGAGTTCTGATATCTTTCTGCTTTTGTAAACATCAACAAATGGACTAGATGTGGGAAACCACAAAGAATAAGAGAGGGAGGGGCAAGTAAAAGTATTTGTGTGTGTGTGTGTGTGTGTGTGTGTGAACATGTGTGCATGTATAATATGAACATAGAAGTGGAAAAATACAGAACAAGCACCACTGGTAATAAAAAAAAATACAGAGGTGATTACTTCACATTGAAATTAGTGCCACCTTAAAGTATATGTATAACATTCTTTGGCTTTAGTTTCTCAATGTGTGAAAAATAATAATGCTTAAAATTTATATATCCATAGATTTATACTAACAGTTTATAATTGGAAATCAACTAAGTTAATTTTTTCTAAGTAATGAGTCTTCTTAAATAGTCTAAAAGTCATAGAACACATTTAATTCATCCGCGGGATTTTAGAAATGTTTGTTCAAGCAGCACTTTCTTATATTTAGTTCATTTTATTTGGTAAGCCAATGTGTCATAAAAACAGATTATGTTTTGGTCAAATCAGCTTATAATTTTAAAGAGAAAGAAGTGGACTGTATACATTTGCAAATGATATAAACAGAAAAAATATTGTGTGTGCAATAACAAAGATCTCTGCTATTCTGTTTTCAAAGGAAAATCTTATGATTAAACATCCTGAAGTATTTTTCCCACAGTTATCCACTGTTTGTTTATTTATTTATTCATTTATTATTTAACTTTCAGTATATGGTAGCCCTACATGTATATCTATGAATTTTGAAATTGTTTTTATCCAAGGATGTAAATTCATCTCACAATATTTTCTGGAATATTAAGTAATAATTTAAATTGTGATAAACTATAATAGTATATAAAGATATGAGTCATGATTGTTGACACATTATTTAATCATGTTTAATAAGGAGGATGTACTTTCACTGTACATCTGAGAGTGTTGACAATAAGGTAGAAAATAATCAACCTGGAATTTAGGGTAAGAGTTGAAGTCAAAAACATTTAAAAAACGCTTACATGCAATCAAAACACTCAACACATATGCTACTCCAGCTAACTCAATATTTGCCTCATAACGAGCTCATGTAAACTCAAATAAATAATTAAATTCTATGGGAATGAACAATTCATTTGTAGATAAAAGGAAAAACTGCATAGTCAATGCCTAAAATAAAATAATGGTCATTTTCTTTACCATATAATCTCAAATAAAAATATAAAATATAAGATTTATCATAAAATTTGTATTAGATGATACTTAATGTCCCATGCCTTCTCATTTAGTTTTTCCTTTACTATATATCTATGTCATCATTTCTGTATATTTTATAAATTAAAACATCCATCATAAATTTGAGAGCATTGAACAAAAGAAAAGTTATGCCTAGCATGTTTGGTACAATGTATGTATTTAATAACATTTGCATACATGAGAACACTATAGGTTATAGCTCAGTTTTGGCAGAGCAGAGATATAGACTCAAGACTCATGAATTGTAGGCCTCAATTGTTTTCTATATAAATTATCACTATTTTTAAACTAACTTTAAATCATGGAACATTGTGTGAGGAATTCTGCCAAATTATATCATGGTTCTCAAATATAAAAATTATTTCAGGACAAAAACATGTTTAGTTTGATTTTGATTATGCCACTAAGTTAATATTTTGGCAACTCGGTAGGCTTGGGATCATTGTTTTTGACTGAAAAACAGCCAGAAATTTTTATGGACTCAAAATTGCTAATGGAAAGGACATCTTTCACACCCATATGATTAAGAGGGCATTATTATATGTTAATTTCCTTTCTCCATAAACTTCCCAAAGAAAAGAGATAAGTATCACTTATAGTCTCATATAGGTACAAACACTCTTTGAGGGTCCTATTTGAACAGTTAGATATGTTAGAATATGAAATAAAAAAAGGAGGAGTTTGAGGAATGCTGAGGTGTTATGGCAAAGGTTAACAATATTGGTGATGATTACAAGCTAATATTTATAGTTTTTTCTACTCTAAATCGAATACTTTCCCAAGACTTTGTCTCCAATATCTCTTTCATATATTCAACTATCTTTTGATATTGTTATTGTTAATACAATTTACAAATTATTAAACTGTGTCACCAAGAGGTAAGTGACTCATCTCAGGTCACGCCACTAGTTATTGGTGGAACTGGGATTTGAACTCATGAATCTCTAACTCAAAGCCCCATACTCTACCTTGTGACAGTACCATCTCTCATTAATTACATGGCCATCTCTCATTAATTATAAAGAGAACGTAGTCCATTGAGATGCTTATTTGACCAAAGCATTTGTTAAAATAATTGTAGCATTAATGTGACACTCTCATTCATGTCTTGTACAATAATGAGCAGCACCTTATTGTGGCCACATGTATTCAGGAAAAAAAAAAAAAGATTATTCTGTAGCCTTTTAAGTTTTTAAACCACTCTATTTACTTACATTTTCCTCATTTCCTGTGTCAAATTCTGAAACAATATATTTTTAAAAACACAAGTCTTGTTGGGATTCAAAAGTAATAGAGCTAGAAAAAAGGATTTATTAAGTGCCTACTGTGTAACAGGCAATGTGCCAGTTAAGTTAGTTGTCTTATTTTATTTTCATCAATTCATGCTCTATAGGTAAAATTAACCCAATTATAAGGTAAGGAAACTGAGACCCAGAGAAGTTCAGTAACTTATACTGAGATGAAATTTCTGGTAAGTGGAATATTCTGCAATTGTGCCAATGCCTACATAATTCCAAACACTTTTATTATTGTCAGTATCACTCAGTGATGAAACTCAGATTCTCTATATTTGAATTTCCAGCTCAAGTAAACCTGATGCCAAAGATCATACCATGAACCACTACATATGAAGCCCCTCTTCACAAAACACAAAAGTAGTATTCTAAAGAACCTCACAAACCCAGTAGAAGAGATAGAGAAGATTAAATGTATATACATAGAAAACAATTTTATAAGGTCAAAGTGACAAATGCTACAATAATGACATAGGTATAATGATAGTGATATAGGTAGAATGATAGTGATTTCTTCATTGTAACTCAGATCATTGAAACATAAATGCTGGAAAGAATACTGCACAATAAATCATCCTGGTATATGTATTCTTTCTTATGCTCCTAATAGTGTTATTTAATCTATGTATTTCTGTGCTTCTAAAAACTACTTTATAAAGTTATAAGCATGTATTAGCTAGAAGGCTAGAAATTGGAGCAAAAATGACATTGTACTTGTACAACATTTTGACATAAACCCAACATTTTCAGAATGTTCATATATTTGTCAGAGTCCCAGAACCATAGATATCCTCTGATGGAAGCACTGGGGTCATATGAAGACCAAAAAATCAAAAAAAATAATAAGTAGACATGATTTAGACAACATGTGAGGAAAAAATAGATCCTATCCTGTTTAGAAAACCAGGTTAAATGAATTCTATTTCTTCAGTTTTATAACATACATTTACAAACATTACTCTGATATTAGTTTGGAAGACATAATTGACAGAAGTGTGTAGGAAGAAGTTGAGATCAGATATATATATTTTGGAATACAGCTAACCACAATTACTCAGTATAATTATAAAGGATTATACTTCTGTACACTCCTTTTGTAGAAGGTACTCCTAAACACAGTCTTCTCTGAAGTTCTAGGAAAGAACTAGTGGGACTTATTTGTGCCAGATGGATCCCTTGACACATAGGACTAAATTTTAGGGGCTGTTGATTCTCATGAAGCTGGCTATATTCCTGGCATAGGTAAATGAGGAAAGCCACTGGAAAAAAAAAAAAAAAAGATTACATCACACAGACTAAGAAGAGATAGAAAGAGATGAAGAAATAGAATTACTTTAAATCCTTTTACATCTTTCCAGTCCTTAGCTCCCAGTTCTTAGAGTCCAAAATACATTTAGATTCTGTGACATAGTGTTGTCTTGCTTACATTTATCGAGCAACAACTATAAGCCAATTTTGAACCAATTATGTAGGAGCTGCTGATTTCACTCAGGAGGAAACAAAAACTAAGACAGTGTAGACACTGTGACAAATTTTCAAAAACAAATAAATAGGAACTAGAATTCAGAAAATCTAGCTCTTGTATGCATACTTAAAATTGTTGGCCTATGCTTCTTCTCAGTCTCAAAAAATCATTTCTCTCCTATTAGTATCACATATTTTCTTGAAATCAAATCGTTTCAAACAAAACAGAAAATTTGTGAGAAGAATGAGAAAAGGGGTAAAAATGCAATGCTGGATAATCTTAATTTTCTAGCTGTGAATGACAGAGGGATTTTCTGAAAGAAGATTAAAAGTTGCCTGAATAGGTAAAGTAAAGGATAAGATAAAGAAAACACAGTCACATTCAGTACTACCCTAAATCAGTGAGGTCATCCATGCAGTCATTTTTCCAGCCTCTGTATTTGGGTTTGAGCCAGAATATTATAGGATATTCCACTTTAGTACAGAAAGAAGCAAAAAAAAAAATACTCCTTCCAGGATCAATAGCTTGGGCTATGTGGAGGGCCATCTTTATTTTAATGAAAACACAGAATGTGTGAAAACAGGGCAGGCATGCAGTGAGCTATCATCAGGGCTTGTGCCTCAAGTTTCAGTTCAACAGTTATAGTCATAACTCTGATTCTCCTTATTTTAACTATGAATTCACATCTGCACCTCTTCCTTCCTCCTCCCTGTCAGCTTTGGAATGTCCCTTCCTAGTGTTATCACCCTCCATTATCATTGAATCAGGTCAAATGAAGCAAAGTTTCATTCATTTGGGCGGGGGGGGGGGGGGGGGGGGGATTTCTGGTCATGAAACTATCTGAAAGGTTATCAATCTTTCCCCCATTCTCTGACTTTTCTGCTGACAGGCTTAATCAATGATGCTGACTGCTCTGTGAATGACAGCTCTAAATTCTCCAAAGGAAAGACATCTCTCCACTCAATGCATCTCAATGTAGCACATGCTCATAGAGCTAGTCTTGCCTATCACAGTGAATTCTTTAGGTTACTAAGCTCATAATTAAAAGTCTTCACTAATGACATGGTAATTGTTTTAATGGATTTCCAATGAAGTGTGAAGTTCCCTGCTGATATGTCAACAAAATATGAAGCATTGTGAGAAAACTATGTAAAGCTTCATAGAATTTAGAGTTAGAGGAGACCTTAAAATTATCTAGGGGAGCCTTTTCATAATAGAAAAGAGGGAACAAGCCCCAGAGAAGTGAAGTGTGCTGCTGAAGGTCATTACATGAAGTGGAAACTGTAAGTGTCCTGACTGTTAGTACAGTGATTTGTTTCCATCTCACTGCTTATTAATTTTGACCTGCTTTTTATTTATATTGTTGCTGTATCAAGAAACCTTTGCCTTCAAGTTTTTCATGTCATCAGTGGCAACATTTAAATAATATTAATTAAATATTTAAATTATATCGGTAAAAGGGTACATATAAAACAATTTTTATTACATTAATTTTGTAGGAAGATTGCAAAGGTGACTTTGGGAATGAAAATCTACAGAGCTGAGAATTTCTTGGTTGGGTGCCTCCCAAATAAATATCTTGAGAAGTCAATGAACCAGGAGAGATTTGAGGAAATCTTAGCGTAATCTCTTAGTTAGATGCATGGTACATGAAGTAACTAAATGTGTTTAGAATTTGTTTGGAATTTCAAAATTATAAGTTCAAGTTGAGGGTCATGCAATCACCTATTTCCAAAGGAGGTTAAAATATATATTCTCAAGGAATTTACAGATACTTGTCAGTTTCCAAAAGAACTTAGCAGGTAATTGGCACCAACTCTAGGAACTACAAGCCCCAAAGAATTAAAATTGATAAGCATATTAGCTCTATTAACCTACTCTGAGTTTCATTTGAAGACAGGGATAATATTCTTCTTACCTATCTTCATTTCAGTAGCATTCTAAGAATGACAATTATCATTAAAAAAAAAAAACTTTTGCAAAGTAAGGCAACATTTAAATGCAAAATACTCTTCTTATCACTTTGCCAGTACCCTAGCTCATGGATAGAGTAAGCAATGTTACTGCTTCTTTACTTATATCTAGTTTTCGATGGTGTTTCATGCTGTTAAGCTAACTGTTAGACTATTTCATTTTCCCACTGATGAGGGAAAGTGATGTTAATTTTAATTGGATTGCTGTATTTCATTACTTTGTTAATTTCACTCTTTATATTTCTTTTCTGATAGATTTTATCACAAATCAGCTTCAAAATAGACTTTATAATGGAGCTTCTTCTATAGTTCGCCAAAATGTAATATTATAAGCTTGAAGGATCTGTTGAAGTTCTTAAATGAAGAAAAAGAAAAAAAGAATTGTGTTACGTTTGATTGCGTTACACAACCTAATAAAGTAGATATTCTCCAAACGATAAAAGTCTAGTGTCTTTCCATTCTGTTCAATGTACCTTCTTCCTTTTGGCACTGATAGTCCCAAAATGACCAGAAGCACCTGCTACATACTGGCTAGCTACATGTGTTTGGTTCTATCTTGATTCATCTTTCTTAAATTCTTTATCTTTATTGAGATTACCATATTTAACAAGTGACTCTATTAAACATTGAGGAGGAAATAACCCACATGATTAAGTTTATAAAACAAATAAGAAAATATGAAATACATTTCAAATGTTAAATAATCATGTAACAAGAGTATATTGTATTGTCATGTGGTGTCACTCAAATTCAGGTGCATGGTCCTTCTTCTACAATACTAGAACCCATCTCGAAGACAGGCGCAAGGCCCTATGACATTATGAGTATAACTCATACACAGAATAGCTGAAAAGGGACTCAGCAAATTTGCTGGGTATGAGCACAGGCCACTTCTGTTGGATGATTCCTAGGCATGTACAGCAAACAGTTAATATTAATTCAATTCACCCTTCCCCTCCACACACACACACACACACACACACACACACACACACACGCAGAGAGAGAGAGAGAGAGAGAGAGAGAGAAAGCTCCTCAATATGGTGTCTGATATTCGTCTTGTAGTGTTGTAGAGCAATGTCTACTCCTATGTCTTCATTCAGCTTAGGTGTAGCTGCCTGGATCTGCTGACAGAACATGCTGGACTATAATGACTCTGCTTTTTTCATTCTAGAAACTGAAAGTCCTTGTAAGACTAGGATTGAATCTCCTAGAATAATTAAAACCCTTTTCAAAACATTAAAAACCAATCTCACAAATACACCACGGTTTTTATAAATCATGAGAAAATTTTACATAACATTTCACTTCTTCAAAAATAATAAAATACTGAAATTCTCAAATATCTTCTCCTAAAGTTTCCTCTAACCAAAACCTTTGTACATTGAACAAAAAGAGAGGAAAGTGATTGTGGTAAATTGCACAAATGATTTCAATTCTTTGTAGTTTGTCCCTGGAACCTATTTCTTCTCCCCTAGAATCTAAATTGGCCGTATGTTCAGCTTTGGCCAATAGCTGTGGGGTGGAATTACTTTTGTATCAATTCTAAATCCAAGCCCCAGAGGTTTGTGTGTCTCTTCTCTCATTCTTTGCATTCTGAGATAGTCATGTGAAGAACAGGCTAGCCTGCTGCAGGGTCATACACTCAACTTGCAGGTGATCCGTAGTTTACTGCAGCTTCTTGAGGGAGCCCAGCCAAGATCCACCAACCTAGCTCAGCTCAACAAAATGTCCAGTCAATCCCAGACCCATTTTGCAAGCCACAGAATAGCAAACTAAAATATTGTTGTCATTTCATGGCAACAAATTTTAGGTGAATAGATGTACAGCAAGATGTAATGGACATAATGAGTAAGTCCAGAATTCTTAAGGTAGGCACTAGGTAAGTACTCAGGTCTCTCAAAGATTTCTAATGTAACCAAAGAGCAAGGTAGAAATTCCTCTCTCCCCATACCAAAACATATAAGAATAAGTGATGTGTACTTTCTTTCAGAAAAAATATTTTAGAAGAAATTTACTTTAGGCACCCCTGGGTCTCTCAGTCAGTTGGGTGTCTGCTTTGACTCAGGTCATGATCCCAGAGTCCTGGGATCCAGCCCCACATCAGTCTCCCTGTTCGGCAGGGAATATGTTTCTTTCTCTGCCCCTCACCCCTGGTCATGATCTCTTACTCACTCACTCTCTCTCTCTCTCTCTCTCAAATAAGTAAATAAATAAATAAATCTTAAAAAGGAAATTTTCTTTAAAAATAACATTTTAAAATTTAAAAAAATAATGAATCAATTTAGAATCTATTGCCAAAAAATTGATACTAATATTCCAAAGATTTCTGAGAGCTTAATCAATTTAATATCATGGGAACATAACATCGGACAATGCCTCAAAACAAAACCTTCGCTGTGAGATTGAAACTCTGTAAGTTAACAGTATACATATAATATAAAGTACAAAGACTTTATACTAATGGACGACAGCAAGTCTAAGAAAATCAATTGAAAGTACAGGGGAATTTGGGTGGGGAGATCATTTTTATATAAACTAGAAATTACTTATGACAATAATTTAACAATTCCATTTCCACCCATGGTGTTATGGGATATTTAATACCAAAAAGTGTTCAGAATTCAGGTTTTATATTTCCTCTGAACACTACTCTCTCAATTAATCTAACTCCTTGATGGGAAATACCAATAATTGCTTGAGTCTTTTGAAGTAAACCAACCATCAACTGGCAAAGCTTTCCTACTAAAGTGAGAACAAGGAAGAACAAAAATTCTCTGCACTATTATATTGTAGTGTCTACATAAAATTCTTCGAGAAAATGTGCTCAAAATTAACAGCCAACTATAACGGTAATATGTAGAGGTTGTTATTTAAGGATCTTTAAAAAAAAATGAAAGTGCATCATTAAACCCTGAAAATAACAAACCACTCCATTGATAAGTTCATAGCAAAACATTCCTGAAAAAGAAAAGAATGTTTTGTCATTAAATGTAATATGTTATTGATCAACATGAGTATATCTGAATGTCAGCATTTTTAAATTTTGGAAGTTGCTACTCAGTTCTAACAGCAAGTAAAAAGCTGAACAGACTGAAAAATTAACAACTCTTCTTGGATCCATAAGAGAAGGAAGAACACCAGGCAAACTGCCAACCCCAAGATCAAAGAGACAAACAGGTGAATACAAGGAGTCAAGGTTTACCAGAGCAGAGCAAAAACAACCCAGGGAATCAGTGCCTGGGCAGGGAAAACCTGAACTGTAATTGACAAGTTGCTGGAAGCTCAGGGCAGATGAGTCTGAGTTAAAAACTCCAGGGAGACCCAGTTATGGGGAGGCCCCCACAGTATTGTGAGATTTGCCTTCAGAAACTTGTCCAGGTTACCACAGTGTATGTTGGAGAAAATGCCTTCATGGTCTGTCAGAGGGCACAGAAAAAGGAACATTTAAAAATATACCAGAGCCCTCTGCTCTTCTTAACCAGGTTTGACCTCAGGAGAAGCTAGTTAACCAAAGTCTAACTTGCTGGAGTATTTTTAGAATTTAAAGATTTGGGCAATGGTAAATACCCAATTCCAGCCCATTCTAGTCATCCTGTCCCACCTAGGAGGAGAAAAGATAGAAGCATAAGCTCACTAAATGACAGACTTAATCATAGGACTATAGAACATATCCGTTTCTCCCACAACTCGTCACCACCTTACTAAGGCCTCTTTATAGCAATTCCTTTTACCCAGGACATCATGTCCAACCATCAAGAAAAAAAATTACAGGTCATAACAAAAGGTAAAAAAAAAACATACAATTTGTAGAGAAAAAAACATCAGAAGCAGACATGGCAGGGATATTGGAATTATCAGACTGGTGATTTAAAACAATTATGATTAATGTGGTAAGGGCCCTGTTAATAAAGTAGATAGTATGCAAGAACAGATGGGCAACATAAGCAGAGATATGGAAATACTATGAAAGAACAAAAAGAAATGCTAGAGATAAAACAAAACAAAACACTGTAACAGAAATGAAAAAATGTTTTTGATAGGTTCATTAGTAGACTAGAAACAGTTGAGGAAAGAATATCTGAGCTTGAGGGTATATAAATAGAAATTTCAAAAACAAAAAAGCAAAGATAGAAAAGACTGACACCCCCCCAGAATTTCCAAGAATTGTGGGACAACAATAAAAGGTGTAACATATGCATAGTGAGAATACAAAATCCAACACCTTTTCATGATAAAAATAATTCCAATAAAACAAAAATAGAGGGAAATTTCCTCAATTGGTAAAGAATATCTACAAAAACCTATAGTTAATATCATATTCCATGGTGAGAAATTTCCCCATTAAGATCAGGTACAAGGCAGGAATGTTTCCTTTCTCTGTTCCTTTTAAATATCATACTTGAAGTTCTAGCTAATGCAATAAGTAAAGAAAGTAGAATGTAGACAACAATATTGTATTATAATAATTAAACTTTCTAAGGGATTAGATTTTAACTCTTCCCACCACACACACACATCCCTGATAGTTATGTGACACAGTAGAGGTGCTAACTCTTGCTACAGTGGCAATCATATTACAATATATAAATGTATGAAATACACATATTTTACACCTTAAATTTACACAATGTTATATGATAAATGTGTTTCAATAAAAAAAATGGTATACAGATTTGAAAGAAAGAAATAAAAATGTCTTTGTTCCCACATGACATGATTCTCTATGTTGAAAATCCAAATGAATCAACAGAAAAAATCTTGTAACTAATACGTAATTATAGCAAAGTTGCAGGATACAAGGTTAATCTATAGAAGTCAATCACTTTTTTTATATACCAGTGATGAACAAATAGAAATTGAAATTAAAAACTTAATACCATTTACATTAGCTCTCCCTGAAATAGTTAAGAATAAATCTAATAAAATACGTACAAGATCTATATGAGAAAAACCATAAAATTCTGATGAACAAAATCAAAGAAGAACTAATTAAATAGAGAGATATTCTCTGTTCATACATTGGAAGATACAATATGGTCAAGGTGTCAGTTCTCTCCAACTTGATCTACAGATTAAATGCACTCCTAATCAAAATCTCAGCAAGTTATTTTGGGATATTGACAAACTAATCCTAAAGTGCTTTTTTAAAAATTTAAATTCAATTAGCCAACATATAGTATATCATTAGTTTCTGATGTAGTGTTCAATAATTCATCAGTTACTTATAACATCCAGTGCTCATCATATCACGTGCCCTCCTTAATGCCTATCACCCAGTTGTCCCATCCCCCCACCTACCACCTAATCTGCAACCCTCAGCTTGTTTCCCAAGATCAAGAGTCTTTCATGGTTTGTCTCCCTAGATGATTTCTTCCCATTCAGTTCTCCCTCCCTTCCCCTCTGGCACTATTTCTTATATTCCACATATCAGTGAAATCGTATAATTGTCTTTCTCTGATTGACTTATTTTGGTTAATATAATACCCACCAGTTCCATCCACATTGATGTAAATGGTAGGTATTCATCCTTTCTGATGGTTGAGTAATATCTTATTGTATATATAAACCACATCTTTACTCATTCATCTGTTGAAGGACATCTTGGCTCCTTCTACAGTTTGGCTATTGTGGACATTGCTGCTGTGAACATTGGGGTGAAGGTGCTGCTTTGTTTCATGACATCTCTATCTTTAGGGTAATACCTAGTAGTGCAATTGCTGGGTCATAGGGTAGCTCTATCTTTAACTTCTTGAGGAACCTCCATACTGTTCTCTGCAGTGACTGTACCAGCTTGCATTCCCACCAATGGTGCAAGAGGGTTCCCTTTCTCCACATCCTCACCAACATTTGTTGTTTCTTGTCTTGTTAATTTAAGCCATTCTCACTGGCATAAGGTGGTATCTCATTGTGGTTTTGATTTGCATTTCCCTGATGACAAATGATATTGAGTATTTTTTCATGTGTCTGTTAGCTATTTGTATGTTTTCTTTGGAAAAATGTCTGTTCATGTCTTCTGACCATTTCTTGACTAGATTATTTGTTTCTTGGGTGTTGAGTTTGATAAGTTCTTTATAGGTCTTGGATACCAGCCCTTTATCTAATATGTCATTTGCAAATATCTTCTCCCATTTCATAGGTTGCCTTTTAGTTTTGTTGACTGTTTCCTTTGCTGTGCAGAAGTTTTTATCTTAATGAAGTCCCAATAGTTCATTTTTTCTTTTGAAAAGAAAGATCTTTAGAGATGTATCTTGCAAGAAGTTGCTGTGGCCAAAGGTGATCTAAAGTTTTTACTGAAAGAGAAAACACTCAGAATAGACAGCAAAGTATTGAAGGGGAACAAATTTGGGGGACTGATGCAACCCAACTTCAAGACTTACTAGAACACCACAGTAATCAAGACAGTGTGATTTCAGCAAAGGAATAGGCAACTAGATATATGGAACAGAATAGAGGGCCTAGAAAAAGGTCCACATAACAATAACATAAATATAGCCAAGCAATCTTTGAAAAGGGAGTAAAGGCAATATAATGGAGCAAAGATAGTCTTTCAAAAAATAATGCTGGAACAACTGGACATCTGCATGCATGCATAAATAATAAATAACCCAGGCCTTAAACCCGTCACAAAAATTAACTCAAAACTGACCACAGATCTAAATGTTAAACATAAAAGTATAAAATTCCTAATAGATAGAAGAAAACTCAGATGATTATCTTGGATATGACAGTGACTTTTTAGATAAGATACAGAGGGATAATGAAATGTGAAATAATTGAAAAGCTGAAGTTAACTAAAATTAAAAACCTCTACTCTGTGAAAGATAGTATCAAGAGAAAGAGAAGGCAAACCAGACTGCTACCAAAAATATACAAAGAACTCTTAAAACTCAACTTTAGAAAACTAGCAACCTGGACTAAGAAAAGAAAAAGATGGTCTAAGTCATCAACAGTTACCTCACCAAAGAAGATATTCAGAAGACAAGCAAGCTTTTATTTTATTTTATTTTTTTAAAGATTATTTATTATTTATTTATTTATTTATTTATTTATTTATTTATTTATTTATCTGAGATAGAGAGAGAGAGAGAGTGAGCACAAGCAGGAGGGAGAGGGAGAAGCAGGACCCTGAGATCATGACCTGAGCTGAAGGCAGACGCTTAAAAGACTGAGCCACCCATGCACCCTGACAAGCAAGGTTTTTAAAAAGATGTTCAACATCATATGCCATCAGGGGAAATGAAAATTAAAACAATGATAAGATACCACTTATCTTGAGTGGACAAAATCTGAAACACTGCCAATACCAAATGCTGGTGAGAATGTGGAACAATAGGAACTCCCATGCATTGCTAGTAGGAATACAAAATGCTATAAGCACTTTTGAAAACAGTGGTTGTTTATGGCTGTTTCTAGCAAAAACAAACATAGCTTTACCATATGTTGTGTCAGTTGTTCTCCTTGGTATTTACCCCTCAATTTGAAAACTTCTGTCCACAAAAAAACCTGTACATGAATGTTTATAGTGGCTGTATGCATAATTGCTAAACCTTAGAAACAAATAAGATGTCCTTTCGTAGGTGAATGGATTTAAAAAACTGTTCATATCCAGACGGATATTACTTAAAGCTAAAAAGAGATGAGCCTTCAAGCCATGAAAAAACACAGATGAACTCTTAGCACATATTCCTAAGTGAAAGAAGCCAACCTGAAGTCTACATACTCTGTTTCCAACTACATGACATTCTTAAAAGACAAAATTATGGAGACAGTAAAAGATCAGTGGTTACCAGAGGTTTTGTGTGGTGAGAGAACATGAATAGATGGATCACAGAGGATTTTCAGAGCAGCGAAAGGATTCTGTATGATACCATAATGATAGATACATATCATTACAAATTTGTCCAAACCTACAGAATGTAAACGACCAAGAGTGAAATATGATATAAACTATGGACTTCGGATAATTATGATGTGTCAATTTAGTTCTTCAACTGTTACAAATACACCCACTCTGGTGGGAGATGTTGATAAAGCTGGAGGCTATGCATGTGTAGGGCCAGGAGGTATATGGGAAATCTCTCTCTTTTTTAAAAAAGTAATCCACACCCAGTGTGGGGCTTGAATTTACAACCCCGAGAGTAAAAGTCACATGCTGTACTGACTTGGCTAGCCAGGTGCCCCTGGGAAATCTCTTCTGCTCAGTTTTACTGTGAATCTTATGCGCTCTAAAACCAAAACCAAACAAACTCTCTCAGCTTTTGCTTATAGTTCTACAGTTCCTGTTTCAGACCTATTCCAAAGCAGGAGTGGCCCTATTCTCTGGCCTATGCTTAATCTTGGTTATGTCTAAATAAGCAATGAGGTAAACGATTATTTTTTTTTCAGAGGAAATATAAAACCTGAAACTGTCTTTTCACTTCATGTCAAAACAGTTATTAAAATGAAAAAAACAACAAATCAGTCCCTTTTCTTCTAAGTGTTTTTCTTGGTTTATATATTTCCCTCCTCCCTTCTCTTTTATTTATTCCCTTTCTTCCTCCCTTTCTCTTTTTCTTCCTTCCTTCTTTCTTTCCTCCCTTCCTCATTTTCTTCCCTCCTTCCATTTTCTTCTTTTCTTTGTTATCTAAGAAGTTCTGGATCTCTACACTAAGGAAAGTCTAATATAAGGACTAAAGTTTTATGTTTATATATATTACATATAATATGTAATCATTGTATGTATATAGTTTTATGACATGATTATTTTGTTATAGTTTTATGACAAGATCATATAATTTTTTTATTCTTAAAAAAGAAAAATATATATCCATATGTTTCTGTGAGAAAGAGGTTTTTTGGGGGGAGTTCTTTTTGAGATAATAAAGTTTTTTGAGAACATTCACAAAGGGCAACATCCTCTTCTTTCTTACTTCTTCCATTAGAAAAGAAATTAAGTTTTCTTTTCTTTTCTTTTTTTTTTTTTTTAAGGAGCGAGCAGGGGAGGGGCAGAGGGAGGGGGAGAGAGAGAATCTTAAGCAGGCTCCATGTTCAGCATGAACCCAACGCAGAACTTGATCTCAAGACCCTGAGATCATGACTGGAGCTTTAATCGAAAGTTGGACACTTAACCAACTGAGCCACCCAGGCGCCCCTAGAAAAAATTTAAATCAAAATATGACAATCTGAGCAGGTTCACTAGATCTGTTACCAGTTCTAAGAGCACCATTTAATACTCCATGTACTTTCTCTTGTAATCCAGCCCGGCTTCATGTGGGAAAGAAAAGATCCAAATTTACCTTAAGAAAAGAAGAATGGGAAGGGTGCCTGTTGTTTCTAACTGACAAAACTAGAACAATATAAAAAAGAGAAAGAACATTAACTCAGTATGGGCTAATTGAATGACTAAAGACAAAATGCGTGTCACTGAAGTTGTGCTTATTTCATACAAGAAATAACATTCACTGGTGGGAAGACAGAATAAGATTTGGGTCACTTTTATTAAATCTTTTTCTTGGAACTGCTTATTCTCTTTGAGTCCAAGAAGTTCGAGAAGAAAATATACATACTCATATGGCCCAAATTGGAGGAACCACTCAAAGTAACAGGAAATAAGGAAAAGTCAAGAGGTAAAACTTTTTTCAATGGGAAGAGTTAGAGGTTTCCTTAAAAAAGACTGCGAGGTAAGGTGCTGAAAGATGAAAAGAGGACTCTATGTGGGTGGGGAAGATACCAGAGAAGAAAGACAAAGGTCAGGATTGTGAATTGAGAATTCTGTCATTGTCAAAGCATAAGACTGGAGATCTCTCTTTATTTGGAAATGGAATTGCAAGTGGAGTTGTGTACAATATCAATTTATCTAGGCTTTATTCCTAATACATACTTTTGTGATAACTTTGGCTTTTCTTTGAATAACTTTATATTTATAATATATATTTGATGTAATCCAGAGCATGAAGTGGCATGGAAATTGTTGGTACAAGAGGTGGGAGGTGAGATAATAACTCCAATTTCCAGGAAATATTTGAGGAAAAAGAAGGTGTTGATACAACTTTTCTCTTCTCATTTGATATAACTGGGCATATTCCTGTGTCATTTAGAATGACATAATAATTGACAGACTGGATAACTAGTGAAATCAAGCTTTTAGAGTCTGTAAGTTTATTGATAACTACATTGCTGCCTACTTGAAGGTTAACAATGGTCTTTCTAGACCTGAAATTGACTTCTGCACAACCAAGTTAAAATAACGATCAACCCAGTCTTCAAATACAAATAGGCAAACAGACACTATTCTGCTTTATCCAGATAGCGTCCCTTCTCTTGTCACCAAATCCATTCCCAGATAGATACATTGAATAGCAACAAAATTAATTTCCTTTTTTAACTCCAGCAAAATACCTCTTACCTTCAAGCATAGAAAGTCAACACAGAAATGTAAAATTAATAAACACTCCACCTGTTATATTAGCAAATGTACTTTTAGCAATATGTTATCTTCTTGATGCTTAAGACTAGCAGAGGATGGGACACCTGGGTGGCTCAGTCAGTTAGGCATCTGCCTTCAGCTACAGTCATGATCCCGGGGGCCTGGGATCCAGCCCCACATCAGGCTCCTTGCTCTGTGGGGAACCTGCTTCTCCCCCTGCCTGCTGTTCCCCCTGTTTGTGTTTGCTCCCCCCCCACCCCCTGTCAAATAAATAAATAAAATCCTAGGGGGAAAAAAAAAGACTAGCATAGGATAATTTACGTTTAAATTTGGGAATTTGCCATGCATGTTCTTATTAATTTAATAATTCAATCTTATTTTAAAACGTGTGATATATTTCACACAATTAGAAATATTAGCATAGTCAGCTACAGTTTTATGTAAAAATGACATGTACACAACAAGTTAGGCTAAATAACATATATTACAATTGGGCAGGTTTTACCCTTTATGGTGGGTGATATCTGACATTACTGTCAATTACAGAACTGTTCTCATTGAGCACAATTACAAATAGAAAAAGATAAGCCCGCCCTTGAAAATATTCACAAAAAAGATAAAACATGTCTCCAGTAATGTTGATCTTTATTTTCTAGTCCTTCCTTCAAAGCCAATAGGCACACCCAGGTGCCCGTTACGCTTAGTTTTCTTTGGTTGACTTTACCCCAGTAGGGAATTGTGCAATGCCACAACACTGAAGGGAACAAGGGCTTGCACAGCATGGTCTACTGTGATCTGGGGTCATTTTGTCTGCAGCACAGCGATGTGTGGGAGTGGCAGAAGAATTTTATCAATAGGGGCTGGAATGGAGCCAAAGCTCAGAGCCTTGTAAGCCACATTAAATATTTTGCTCTTCCCAAAGAACAATGAAAAGCCCTTTTAGGGTTTTAAATAAGAAAGTGTCATGATAAATTTTTCATTTAAAAAGGACATTTCTGCATATAGTGGAGAAAGCGGTTTGGAGGGATAGCCAGGTCACATTCAGGAAGACATTCAGAAGCAAAAACAGTAGTGCAAGTAAGAGGTAATAATATTGGCTTCTAAAGCTGGTAGTAATGGAAAGGAATAGAAATTTAAGAGATACTTAGGAAACAAAAATAGTTCTTGTACTATGATGGTCTGAGCTAGTAGTGTATGACATTTAAGATAAGTCCTAATTCTTACTTCCACTTGGATTGTGTTATTACTGAGGTCAGGAATGCAGAAGAAGACCTCCTTTAGAAGAGAAGAGCATGAGTTTCGTATGGACCTGTGGAGTTTGAATTGCCTGAATTTTTAAATGTGTATTGTCGAGTAGAAGTAGAATATGTGGGTCTGGGGATAAGAAATTTGGATGATGGGGGAAGGGGAATATTGAGAATTATTGAAATACTCAGATGCCAAACTGAGGATAAAAATCTCTAATTTCTTGACCGAATTTGCATTCGGTTCATTGCTAGTGAGAATGGCCTTTACAAAATATTTGCCTATTATTTTTTATTAGAAATGCTACTCATGTGTTATAGTTATTTTTATTAAGTATAATTTTTTCTTATTGATACACATCAAAATAGAAGAACAATGTTTGGCAGTCAGTGCTTATTTGCTAAATTGACATAAATGAATTGTTTATAACTAAGCCTTTGTTTGTACCATGTATGTATAATATTTCTCATAATACATTTATTTAGTTGAATCCTTATTTGTAATTTATTTGTACCATGAGTGTTGGGTGTTTGATGAAAATGTCTATAAAACTCTGGGCTTAGAACTTTAGGAAATAGATCTTCAACTACATTTGCTCTTTCTTTTATGGTTTTATTCTGTATATGCTTTTGTTTTAAATCTCCACATCAATTAATTTCAGTGTTTTGAATTCCAAAAATATCAGTATTTATTTCAGTAATTTCAGATTAATTGAAAAAATTTTACATAGAATTTTTAAAAAATGTTATTATCTCTTTAATATTGTGGTTAAATACATTTTTCTCATTTGAAGTGAAATTATTTGCATGCGTGTGTTTTGATCAGGTGGTCAGAATTTAATTAATTATGTAGAATTTTTTTTTTAAAGAACCAGCCCATAGTTTGTTTACCAGAGTCCATAATCTTTCATGTTTCATTTCCCCCTCAGTTTTCCCCTCCTTCATTTTTCCCTTCCTTCTCCTAATGTTCTCCCTGCTATTCCTTATGTTTCACAAATAAGTGAAACCATATGATAATTGTCTGAGGGTTTTAGAGAGGAGGGGGTGAGGGGATGGGCTGGCCGGGTGATGGGTATTAAGGAGGGCACCTATTGCATGGAGCACTGGGTNGAGGGTTTTAGAGGGGAGGGGGTGAGGGGATGGGCTGGCCGGGTGATGGGTATTAAGGAGGGCACCTATTGCATGGAGCACTGGGTGTTATGTGCAAACAATGATTCATGGAACACTACATCAAAAACTAATGATGTACTGTATGGTGACTAACATACCATTAAAAAAAAAAAGAACCAGCCCATAGTTATTTATTTATTCTACAGTTTTTATTTTCAGATTCTTCCCTGATTTATATATTTCATGCACTTATCCCCATTTTTTCCAAGTATCCTACTTAAAAATTGTGATTTACTATTTTTTTAATTTAAATATTTCCAACATTAATTCTATTAATCTTGGCTTAATAATAACATATTTAAAGCTATAAGTTTTATTTGAATAGACCTCTGCCCATGTACATGGATTTTAATATGTGCTATTTTAACTTTCATTAATGCCTAGATTATCAAAAAAAATTTATATTTTCTTTATACTTAAATGATGTTTAGATGATTGTTAAAATGTTCTCAAGTTATTATATTTTTATAGTTATTGATTTGTATTGATTTCTGGGTTTCATACTTTTTTGTTAGAACAAATTGTATCTAATTGTTATACTTTTTGGCACTTAAAATGTTTATCTTGTTAGATAATGTATGCCAGTGTCTATAATGTTTATATATATTATGAGGATAATAGCATTTTTTGCATAAATTTTGATCTCATCCACCATTAGGCCAGGGAGAGACTTGGAAAAATAAAGAGACACTTAACAAATAACTCTTGGGATAAAAAAAGTACAATCTTACCATATTCTTCATTTTCCCATTTTTACTAAGAACTTAATAAACAGAAATGAAAATGGATCAATAAGCTAAATGATAACATATAACTATACTTAAAGTTCGATAATATGACAGCAATTTATATAGAGCCTGCCTAATTAGCAAGTCATCTGGAAATAGGCAGTTGCTGGTATTGGTTAATCATCCCTGCATTCTCTTGGTCCTATCAGTCTTGTGATGGCACAGATACAGGTATTAATTTATGTTCAAGGCATGAAGAAAGCAGGAATCTGTCTCTTTAATGTATTAGGGAAGCTAAAGTTTTTCTCGCATGCCCATGGTAGAGTTCCACATAGATTTCATTGTCCAGAGTCATGGTACATACTTATTCTTATCTTAAAACATTTCACTTTTCAAGCTATATAACAAGGTTGTGAAGAAAGAAATGAGAATTATCTAAACAATGAGCTGTGGGTTGGAATTCTTTTTAAATATGTGCTGCATTGAACCAAATTAAATTGATATTCTAGTTACATATGTTCCTGAACCTTCTTATAACTTTGGAGAAATAAAGACAAAATGTGGAGAAGAAATTGTGATTTCAGCATGATTTAATAAATACTCATTTAACATCCACTATGCACTATATGCTATAAAAATATTTATTTCTGTGTGAGTATAACGGTAGCTAAAATAAGTCTCTTAGTTCAATTTTCCTAAATGACTATTCTTTTGCAAATGATTTCACATGAGACATTTTGTGCACTAAGTGAGAATAAAGAAAGTTTCTTTACCCTGTTTTGTCTTTATTTCTCCAAAGTGTATTAGCAAAATAAATAGAGCTTATAATACCGTTATCTTACTTGATAGGAAGAAGTATGCAATGTTAATGCAACATAAATGCTTAATTTCACTTCAGCTGGAACACTGCAAATGTATCCAGCAACTCTTGTGCCTCACTGGTATTTAAAAAGTCTGGAAGAATACTCAATACTTTTCACAACTTGCTGATTGCTTAGAATAATATATTCATCAAATAAGCATACATTTGGTTTAGCACCAAATGGCAAATTCAGTCAAAGGGGAAATATTAAAAGATCTCTTTAAAAAAATTTATCAATGGTACATATAAATTTATCCTATTCCCTTGTTTATCATCCTGATGAGTTGCTATACATATGTATCTAGGGAATTACCCAAGAATAGGATTAATTCTATCTTATATGAGTTTGTGTGTGTGCATGTGTGGTTATAGTTTTATTTGATTCATTCAAGAAGCACTGAATAGCTCTTACATTTCCAGAAATATGTAAAGATTCATAGATGAATAAGATATTGGGATTATTCTTATGGACTGACAATTTTGGAAAACTAAGCATTTGAAACCAAGGGACTAGTTTGATAAGGATGAACCTAGCTGATTATTTAAAAAACACAGTTTGACAAGTGTCCAAAGAATATTACTCAGTTGTTTAGTGACTTGAATGCAAAGGACATTCTGAAATGGAATATATTTCATTTCAAAGGATTTAGTGTTGCAATTTTATCCTTTAAGCCTTCTTTTCCCCCACATATTTAGGATATAGAAAAGTCACAGAGAAGATTGAAATGATATGGTTTCTGCATTTTCCTTATATGTATATGTTTTTAATATCAAAAGAGTTCTTAGTAATGTTATTAAATTACCAGTTCTTTTTTTAACAAAATCCTCTATGTCCCCTTAAGCTATATTCCACACTAATCATGTAGTCTACTTGTCTTTTTGTTTCATGGACTATATTGCTATTATTTTTGAATTTGCAAAAGGTGAATTGAGTAAAAATAGTGACCTGGAGTTACTTATTGTCATCTGTGCAATTCAAATTTTTTTTAAGTAAAAAAGAAAATCTATTTAGTAAATATAAAATAGCTTCTCATTCTTAGTTTATTATGAAGGAAGAAAGGCTGCAAAAATGCTAAGCAATATTTCACAGGCTGGGATTTGAAGATTTTCCTCAAAGGAGTCACCAGATATCGATTTTCACATCATTTCACTTAGCAATGTAAAAAGAACAAGTTATGTCTTCTGATTATCCTCACATATTCTGGTTCTAAAACCATGCATCCCATTCAAGAAACCTTGGGATAGCCACGTGATTTCTTTCCAACAGAAATAACTGTCCAAATAAATGTGTTAAACTGGTGTGCTCACTTAAAGGAAGGTTTCCAGCTGATATAGGCGATTGTTCTAGCTGATATGTTTGATTGCTCTCCTGTAGGCAGTTACAAGGCCACAAGAAGAAGCACATAGAATCTGACTTCCAACCACAGCCTGACTGAGGGCATGCTCAAATGTGACAGTCTTTGATGGAGGACACCTGGAGTGAGAATCTGCTAAAATAAACCTGGAAAGAAAATAGCAAGAGTGGTATTTAGAAACACACACACACACACACACACACACAAAGGCAAGGAACAAAGGGACACTGACTAAAACAGGAAACATGGATTAGATTTTGCATAAAACTGTCTCTTGGTCAATCTTATTTCTACATATAAATTTCTATGTTCTCTATCTTCGTCTCCTCTCCCTCCTTACTTTTCTACATGCACTTAAGGCGGACTGCCTTCAATATGAAAGTGCTCAAAAAGCTGTTGACTTTTAAGATAAGCATGGTAAGGAAAACAGGTTCTTCTCCCAGCTACCATTTATCACAGTCCATTGAATTAGTGAAAATTGGGTAAGCTAGGCATAATTTGTTTTTTATTTCTGCTGTTCATTTGATTTTACTTTAAGATTGATATTTCACAAATCATACCCTGATAGATTACAAAGAAATGAGGTAGTAGGCATGTCTCATTATTTTATTTGTAATATAAACTTCTGAAAAATATCTCTACAAACATATAAAACAAGACCATTTTGCAGGAGAAAATCCTATTTCTTAATATTCTCAATTATATTATAAGTAGCCTATATTTTTGAGTTTTTATATGTATTTGTTGCTGTTGTTGTTCTGCATACATGTTTTCTATATTTTTCTTACTGTGATATATTAATTTTTACTGATATTTCTTACATAGAATTTAATGATGGAAAACTCCATTTCAAAAATTAGAAAAGCTGAAAGATGACTGGTGAAGAATTAAATATGTATTTAAACAGAATTTACTTTCAGCCCATCACATGATTTATTTTACTATAATGAAAATGAGTTATTATCATCAACATTACTTTGGAATTGGGCTTTAATCAGATTAAATACCAGTTATTAAGAGGTGAAAGGCAGTTGTGATCAAATTTTGGTATGTCTCTTTTGTGTTAGTAAATTATGCCAGACAATTCTGTAAATTTTATTCCTAACTTTTATTTCTATGCTTGAGTTCAGAAGCCAAAAATGGGCACTGAAAACAGAATGAGGAGAATTTCATATTTTCAAAAAATAACCTTGTGAAAATCAAGTGTAAAAAACACCAGAATATAGAGTGAATTTTGAGATTTTGTAAATGGCTAAAACTATAATAATCCACTGAAGCCCTGAGGTAAACTATTCTTACAAACAAGGGTTAAAAGCTGGCACTTTCAGCATTTTCTGAAGGCAAATTCTGTCTGGGCATATATGAAACCATCAAAGTGAACAGAAGCCCCATGTGTCAGCTTAAATTAGTTGGCCATCCCACTTTTGGAGCTGTTGGTCATCATGAACTGACATTTTCCATCATTTGCAACTGACAGAAAAAAACCCAGAAATGACCTCAATATGTTGATTTGTAGAACCACAGACCATGAAAATTCCAGCTGGTGCTGATCTGAACCAATGAACGCAACAGGGATAAATGCTTTATGTCAACTTTAATGGGATTCTTTGGCCATATATAGAAGAAACAGTTGTAAAGTTCTTCACAAAAGCTAGAGTGAGAAAGGAGAAGGAAAGGTAATGTTTTCAGGGAAATCACACTCCAAATACAGCCTTGTTCAACAGTCACCATGTAGGGTGCACCACTTGGTGGTAGTAGTACCCATGTGTATACTTGGGGTCCATTTTCAAATAGATGATTTTACAATAAGAAACATGGGAATGAACAACATTAAGTTAAGAAGGGCATAAAAATGATTATCCCACTATTATGAAGATCTACAATTCATCCTTGATTTTTCCAGAAGAGTAAACACATATTTCACAGCCACAAAAATCCATAGTTATCTTGCTCTACATGTTCTTGAAACTTATTTTACCACTTAGGAAACAAAGGCAGAGGAAAATTATTGTGCAAGATACACCTGATATGATAATTATTGATGGCTCAACTGAGACCAATTTCTGAATGCCATAAATTCTCAGCCAGGAGTTTTGTATTGCAAAATGTTACTGCTCTTCAGAAAATGTGCCTGTATAATTGGTACAAGAAGTTAGCAAGAAAGCAGTTTCTTTATATACAATTAACCATAGCAGCCACACTTGCATTTAAAACAGAAGAATCTTTAAAGGCATTGATCTGTTCCACACTGTGTTTCTGTAAAACACAGAAATTTTCTCCAAATTTTCATTACTTATTTTTATAGGCATATTTACTTCTACATGATAACTAATGTAGTAACTAATGCCATGGTTTCTTTGTTTACCCACAGAACATTTTGATTTTGATTAATGGATTTTAGTGCCACATTAATATTATCATGCCTGATTTGAAGTTTTAAACTATTACTCATCCTTATAACTAAAAATATCTTGACATATTTTATTTCATCTTTGACCTTGATTTTGTGGTAAGACAATATTTTATAAAATGGTTTGAGTATTAAAATATATTCTTGGCATCACTTAGGCAACATATTATTTTCATTGTGAAGCTATGTAAAATTTGAACAACTCATAAATCTATACATGGCTCCCTATGGTATAGAAGTTATGATGAACCTTCTAAGAAGTGTAAGCATATGGTGGTAAAATATGACCTGTCGTACTGCATTGTATTATAGATTAAAGAGGAAAAGTTTCTCATAAGTTTGTATGGAAATTTAATGTAATATTCAATAAGAAAAAATCTATCAAATGATTTTAATTCACAAAAATACCTCTTTTTTGTATTTCTATGCAGTTTTATGAATAGAATAAATGTTGAGATTGAATAAAAAATGATGAAAGCAAAGAAATAACTTTAACAGATGCTTTTAAAATGAAATATGTGTTCTTTTATTTTGAAATTGTCCTGATAATGTTTATTTTATGGTGCTGTCCAGTTCACAGAAAGACATAAAACTTACATAAAGTTGTGGAGTAGACATAGTTTTCTTCAGGAACTCTCACTATTACTGATTTAGATTTCAAAAAATGCCTCATTTTTGGTCAACTGCTGTATTGTCTCACTCAAGACTTCTTAGTGACACATCCCATTTGATTCTTTTTTCCTATATCTTTATCAATTTCGAAATGACACATTTTTTCTTCTCTCTCAGGATGTTGGTTAATAGACAGGAATATCATTAAAAAATCAAAGATTTGAAAACCAGTATGAACACTATTCCTGACATCTGAATTTGAGTATTTACTCTCAAATNTTCTTTTTTTTANATAAGTTTGTATGGAAATTTAATGTAATATTCAATAAGAAAAAATCTATCAAATGATTTTAATTCACAAAAATACCTCTTTTTTGTATTTCTATGCAGTTTTATGAATAGAATAAATGTTGAGATTGAATAAAAAATGATGAAAGCAAAGAAATAACTTTAACAGATGCTTTTAAAATGAAATATGTGTTCTTTTATTTTGAAATTGTCCTGATAATGTTTATTTATGGTGCTGTCCAGTTCACAGAAAGACATAAAACTTACATAAAGTTGTGGAGTAGACATAGTTTTCTTCAGGAACTCTCACTATTACTGATTTAGATTTCAAAAAATGCCTCATTTTTGGTCAACTGCTGTATTGTCTCACTCAAGACTTCTTAGTGACACATCCCATTTGATTCTTTTTTCCTATATCTTTATCAATATCGAAATGACACATTTTTTCTTCTCTCTCAGGATGTTGGTTAATAGACAGGAATATCATTAAAAAATCAAAGATTTGAAAACCAGTATGAACACTATTCCTGACATCTGAATTTGAGTATTTACTCTCAAATCTTCTTTTTTTTANGTTAACTACTTCATTGTTAGGAATCTCAGTTTACTCATTTTAAAAATAGGGCTAAAAATCCCTGCCAGGCAAAGTTGTAGTGACAACTAAAACATATTGTAATAACTGCAAGTAAACAACCCAACTTATGTAGAAAATTTAAACTTGTAGCAGTGGATTAATATGATTCCAAAATACGTAATCATTCTATTACACCATCTGTGTAACACACTTGCCATGTGTCTGTCAACTCCCTCACTGCAAGCATGGGACACATGACTAATGTCAAAGTTGTCTTTTCTGGTGAGCTTTGAAATAATGCTAGAATCTTTTTCTACAACTGTGTATTAGAGTTGTTACAAGAAAAAAAGTCAAGAAAAACAAGATTAATATATGCACTATATCACGCCAATATTCTCTAAATTTTCCTTGTCACTTCCTAAATAAAAATGTAATTTTTTAAATAGAAAATATGTTGAAGTAAAGATAATATTTCATTAATCCATTAATCAGTCTCTACACTGCCTAAGTGAACTTTTTATTCTATAATTTTTAGGTCTCAAGAATCTTTATTGCCATGTGCTGTGTGTTTATTGTTATATGTGAGGCAGGACTCTTGGTAGGGGTGTCACAAGTCCACTTCTAACCAGCTTAATGGGGAAAAATTGATGCATTTTCTTATGATATAGAATATATGGAGTAGGGGTGGCTTTACGCAACACTTAATTTAGGATTTGAAGCAATGTCATTAGGATTCTGTTTCTTTCCCCTCTGTCTTCTATTTGTTTCCCTCTTCTTCTGAGGTGTATTCTCCATTGGCAGTGAACATGTTTCTAGAAAGTCCCAGGTTTTTATAATTTTTAAGGTCCATGACCTCATAATAAGTTCTCATTTTCTCTAGCAGCCTCATAATACCTTGAAAGGGAAATTGACTCTATGCAGGTCATAAACCCACTCCTGGACCAATCCTTGTGTTCAGGGAGGTAACATCCCCCTGGGCCTGCAAGTCACTTCTATGGCTCACCCAACCAGAACACAGAGGGCAGTTCACCACTCACCGTCCAAAAAAAGAAGTCCATTTTAGCACAATAAAGGGAAAGATGGCCACTTCTCGTCTGCTTAAAAATCTCATTACTATTTCATTTTTCATAAGACAATGAAACATTTTTATCATTCAAAGCCATGTAAAAAACAACATTGGGAGAATAGAACCTTCTAAATAATGTATTTTAGCAGTTTATCTGTGACTCTTTCCTTTTAAAAATGTACAAATCTCCACTATGGAATTGTCTTGCTCTCATATTATATGCCCTTTCCTATACCACTGAAGGAATCTGGACAATAATATAACCAGTTACAGATTAAGTGTGTTAAGTATACAAGTTTAAATTTTCCATATAAGTTAAAGACTAAATATATTTGTAAATGTAAGAATACACATCCATAAATACACATGCACTAAATATTCAAAATATACTCCTGCTTGAGAAGAATATACAATTGAGAAAAGGCATTCTCTTCAACAAATGGTGTTGGGAAAACTGGACAGCAACATGCAAAAGAATGAAACCGGACCACTTTCTTATACCGTATACAAAAATAAGTTCAAAATGGATTAAAGACCTAAATGTGAGAAAGGAAACCATTAAAATCCTAGAAGAGAACATAGGCAGCAACCTCTTTGACATCAGCCATAGCAGCTCCTACGAGATACATCTCCTGAAGCAAGGGAAACAAAAGCAAAAATAAACTGTTGGGACTTCATCAAAAGAAAAAGCTTCTGCACAGCAAAGGAAGCAATCAACAAAACTAAAAAGCAACCCATGGAATGGGAGAAGATATTTGCAAATGATATATCTGATAAAAGATTAGTATTCAAAGTCTATAAAGAACTTAGAAAACTCAACACCCCAAAAACACTCCAGTTAAAAAAATAGGCAGAAGACATGAATAGACATTTTTCCAAAGAAGACACCCAGATGACCAACAGACACATGAAAAGATTCTCAACATCACTCATCATCAGGGAAATGCAAATCAAAACCATGATGAGATATAATCTCGCACCAGTCAGGATGCCTAAAATTAACAACACAAGACACAGAGGGTGTTGGAGAGGATGCAGAGAAAGGAGAACCCTCTTACACTGTTGGCGAGAGTGCAAACTGATGCAGGCACTCTGGAAAACAGTATTTTTGACAAAAAGTTAAAAATAGAACTGCCCTATGATTCAGCAACTACCACCACTAGGTATTTACCCAAAAGATACAAAAATACTGATTCAAAGGGGTACACGCATGCTGATGCTTATAGCAGCATTATCAACAATAGCCAAATTATGAAAAACCCAAATGTCCATTGATGAATGGATAAAGAAGATGTGGTGATATATTATATATATATATTTTGTATGTATATATATAATGGAATATTATCCAGCCATAAAAAGAATGAAATCTTGCCATTTGCAATGATGTAGATGGAGCTAGAGAGTATTATGCTAAGCAAAATAAGTCAGTCAGAGAAAGACAAATACAATATGATTTCACTCATATGTGGAATTTAAGAAAAAAAACCCACAAATTATCTTAGGGGAAAAAAGAGGGGGGCAAACAAAGGAACAGACTCTTAACTATAGAGAACGAACTGATGGTTACCAGAGGGGAGGTAGTTGGGGGGATGGGTTAAGTAGGTGATGAGCACCAGGTGTTGGACGTAAGTATTGAATCACTAAATTGTACACCTAAAACTAATATTACACTGTATGTTAACTGGAATTTAAATAAAAACTTAAAAAAATATATGCTGCTTATCTGAAAGGATTAAAAATAGCGAATAAGTAACTAACATTCTGTTTAGCTATGACCTCTTAAGACTGTAGAGGTCTTTTTTTTTTTTTTTTGAGATTGTAGAAGTCTTATAAATAATACTTTTACTTTTCCCTCTAAAGGTCGGAAACAGACAAAGGGTCAGGAAAATGGAAATCAAAAACCACCTCCATTACTGATAAAGTGACTTGGTAATATAACTGAATGTATAGGCAAATGGGCCTAAGTTAGACATACTTAATTCCCGGTCATGAGCATTATTGGTCAACTGCAGACCTTCACCTGCAGGAAGAACTTGCCCTAACCATTTAGTGCAAGCAGGGGAGAACATGACCTTTCTGCAATCAGCTGCACTCATGGTCACTTCCTTCTGACCTTGACAGTCATGCAAATCATTCTTCCTCGTCAAGAATGAGATGAGGTCAGAAATATTACTCTATTGCACATCTTGCAATATAGAAATATGATGCCAATAGAAAGTACATTCTCTCTGACTACTACCATTTATGGAGTTGATATTACCATTACAAAATTACCTTTTGTAATTGTCATCTGATTCAAAACTTTCATTATGTAGCTTATAAGTCTGAAGGCCAGGGAAATTCAGGCATGATGTGCAAAGTGACAAGCTAATAAGGAATTTGAACTGAAATTTGAGTTTTTCTTCACTCCTTTTGGTCATCAATTTATTTAGCAAGTAGTTATATATGCCGGGAAACAAACTGAACCACATGGATAAAATATTCGTCAAGGCAGAGAGTGCTTTGACTTCACAAATATGCTCTTTTAAAGGAGGATACTGTAAAGCAAATAGGGGATTTAAATATTCTCTTAAAATGTTGTGATAAAGAGGCGGCTGGGTGGCTCATTTGGTTAAGCGTCTGCCTTTGGCTCAGGTCATGATCCCAGGGTCCTGCGATCGAACCCTGAGTTGGGCTCCCTGCTCAACAGGGAATTTGCTTCTCCCTCTCCCTCTGTGTACTATCTCTCTCTCCCTCTCAAATTAATAAATAAATCTTTAAAAACATATTGTGATAAAGAAAGATTTTCTGTAGTTAAAAATCTCCCTACTGGTTTCAGGGAAGACTCCTGACACCTCTCAAAAGGGCTGAGGGTTGGGGAGCCTGGGTGGCACAGCGGTTAAGCGTCTGCCTTCAGCTCAGGGCGTGATCCCGGCGTGATGGGATCGAGCCCCACATCAGG
>NC_048228.1:85155810-85183067 GCF_002007445.2 Ailuropoda melanoleuca | reverse complement strand
AGTTCTTATGTTCCATAGATGAGAGAAATCATATGATAATTGTCTTTCTCTGCTTGACTTATTTCACTTAGCATTATCTCCTCCAGTGCCGTCCATGTTGCAGCAAATGTTGTTACTCTCAAATCTTCTAGTTCTGAAATGTTACGTTAACTACTTCATTGTTAGGAATCTCAGTTTACTCATTTTAAAAATAGGGCTAAAAATCCCTGCCAGGCAAAGTTGTAGTGACAACTAAAACATATTGTAATAACTGCAAGTAAACAACCCAACTTATGTAGAAAATTTAAACTTGTAGCAGTGGATTAATATGATTCCAAAATACGTAATCATTCTATTACACCATCTGTGTAACACACTTGCCATGTGTCTGTCAACTCCCTCACTGCAAGCATGGGACACATGACTAATGTCAAAGTTGTCTTTTCTGGTGAGCTTTGAAATAATGCTAGAATCTTTTCCTACAACTGTGTATTAGAGTTGTTACAAGAAAAAAAGTCAAGAAAAACAAGATTAATATATGCACTATATCACNTACTCTCAAATCTTCTAGTTCTGAAATGTTACGTTAACTACTTCATTGTTAGGAATCTCAGTTTACTCATTTTAAAAATAGGGCTAAAAATCCCTGCCAGGCAAAGTTGTAGTGACAACTAAAACATATTGTAATAACTGCAAGTAAACAACCCAACTTATGTAGAAAATTTAAACTTGTAGCAGTGGATTAATATGATTCCAAAATACGTAATCATTCTATTACACCATCTGTGTAACACACTTGCCATGTGTCTGTCAACTCCCTCACTGCAAGCATGGGACACATGACTAATGTCAAAGTTGTCTTTTCTGGTGAGCTTTGAAATAATGCTAGAATCTTTTCCTACAACTGTGTATTAGAGTTGTTACAAGAAAAAAAGTCAAGAAAAACAAGATTAATATATGCACTATATCACGCCAATATTCTCTAAATTTTCCTTGTCACTTCCTAAATAAAAATGTAATTTTTTAAATAGAAAATATGTTGAAGTAAAGATAATATTTCATTAATCCATTAATCAGTCTCTACACTGCCTAAGTGAACTTTTTATTCTATAATTTTTAGGTCTCAAGAATCTTTATTGCCATGTGCTGTGTGTTTATTGTTATATGTGAGGCAGGACTCTTGGTAGGGGTGTCACAAGTCCACTTCTAACCAGCTTAATGGGGAAAAATTGATGCATTTTCTTATGATATAGAATATATGGAGTAGGGGTGGCTTTACGCAACACTTAATTTAGGATTTGAAGCAATGTCATTAGGATTCTGTTTCTTTCCCCTCTGTCTTCTATTTGTTTCCCTCTTCTTCTGAGGTGTATTCTCCATTGGCAGTGAACATGTTTCTAGAAAGTCCCAGGTTTTTATAATTTTTAAGGTCCATGACCTCATAATAAGTTCTCATTTTCTCTAGCAGCCTCATAATACCTTGAAAGGGAAATTGACTCTATGCAGGTCATAAACCCACTCCTGGACCAATCCTTGTGTTCAGGGAGGTAACATCCCCCTGGGCCTGCAAGTCACTTCTATGGCTCACCCAACCAGAACACAGAGGGCAGTTCACCACTCACCGTCCAAAAAAAGAAGTCCATTTTAGCACAATAAAGGGAAAGATGGCCACTTCTCGTCTGCTTAAAAATCTCATTACTATTTCATTTTTCATAAGACAATGAAACATTTTTATCATTCAAAGCCATGTAAAAAACAACATTGGGAGAATAGAACCTTCTAAATAATGTATTTTAGCAGTTTATCTGTGACTCTTTCCTTTTAAAAATGTACAAATCTCCACTATGGAATTGTCTTGCTCTCATATTATATGCCCTTTCCTATACCACTGAAGGAATCTGGACAATAATATAACCAGTTACAGATTAAGTGTGTTAAGTATACAAGTTTAAATTTTCCATATAAGTTAAAGACTAAATATATTTGTAAATGTAAGAATACACATCCATAAATACACATGCACTAAATATTCAAAATATACTCCTGCTTGAGAAGAATATACAATTGAGAAAAGGCATTCTCTTCAACAAATGGTGTTGGGAAAACTGGACAGCAACATGCAAAAGAATGAAACCGGACCACTTTCTTATACCGTATACAAAAATAAGTTCAAAATGGATTAAAGACCTAAATGTGAGAAAGGAAACCATTAAAATCCTAGAAGAGAACATAGGCAGCAACCTCTTTGACATCAGCCATAGCAGCTCCTACGAGATACATCTCCTGAAGCAAGGGAAACAAAAGCAAAAATAAACTGTTGGGACTTCATCAAAAGAAAAAGCTTCTGCACAGCAAAGGAAGCAATCAACAAAACTAAAAAGCAACCCATGGAATGGGAGAAGATATTTGCAAATGATATATCTGATAAAAGATTAGTATTCAAAGTCTATAAAGAACTTAGAAAACTCAACACCCCAAAAACACTCCAGTTAAAAAAATAGGCAGAAGACATGAATAGACATTTTTCCAAAGAAGACACCCAGATGACCAACAGACACATGAAAAGATTCTCAACATCACTCATCATCAGGGAAATGCAAATCAAAACCATGATGAGATATAATCTCGCACCAGTCAGGATGCCTAAAATTAACAACACAAGACACAGAGGGTGTTGGAGAGGATGCAGAGAAAGGAGAACCCTCTTACACTGTTGGCGAGAGTGCAAACTGATGCAGGCACTCTGGAAAACAGTATTTTTGACAAAAAGTTAAAAATAGAACTGCCCTATGATTCAGCAACTACCACCACTAGGTATTTACCCAAAAGATACAAAAATACTGATTCAAAGGGGTACACGCATGCTGATGCTTATAGCAGCATTATCAACAATAGCCAAATTATGAAAAACCCAAATGTCCATTGATGAATGGATAAAGAAGATGTGGTGATATATTATATATATATATTTTGTATGTATATATATAATGGAATATTATCCAGCCATAAAAAGAATGAAATCTTGCCATTTGCAATGATGTAGATGGAGCTAGAGAGTATTATGCTAAGCAAAATAAGTCAGTCAGAGAAAGACAAATACAATATGATTTCACTCATATGTGGAATTTAAGAAAAAAAACCCACAAATTATCTTAGGGGAAAAAAGAGGGGGGCAAACAAAGGAACAGACTCTTAACTATAGAGAACGAACTGATGGTTACCAGAGGGGAGGTAGTTGGGGGGATGGGTTAAGTAGGTGATGAGCACCAGGTGTTGGACGTAAGTATTGAATCACTAAATTGTACACCTAAAACTAATATTACACTGTATGTTAACTGGAATTTAAATAAAAACTTAAAAAAATATATGCTGCTTATCTGAAAGGATTAAAAATAGCGAATAAGTAACTAACATTCTGTTTAGCTATGACCTCTTAAGACTGTAGAGGTCTTTTTTTTTTTTTTTTGAGATTGTAGAAGTCTTATAAATAATACTTTTACTTTTCCCTCTAAAGGTCGGAAACAGACAAAGGGTCAGGAAAATGGAAATCAAAAACCACCTCCATTACTGATAAAGTGACTTGGTAATATAACTGAATGTATAGGCAAATGGGCCTAAGTTAGACATACTTAATTCCCGGTCATGAGCATTATTGGTCAACTGCAGACCTTCACCTGCAGGAAAAACTTGCCCTGACCATTTAGTGCAAGCAGGGGAGAACATGACCTTTCTGCAATCAGCTGCACTCATGGTCACTTCCTTCTGACCTTGACAGTCATGCAAATCATTCTTCCTCGTCAAGAATGAGATGAGGTCAGAAATATTACTCTATTGCACATCTTGCAATATAGAAATATGATGCCAATAGAAAGTACATTCTCTCTGACTACTACCATTTATGGAGTTGATATTACCATTACAAAATTACCTTTTGTAATTGTCATCTGATTCAAAACTTTCATTATGTAGCTTATAAGTCTGAAGGCCAGGGAAATTCAGGCATGATGTGCAAAGTGACAAGCTAATAAGGAATTTGAACTGAAATTTGAGTTTTTCTTCACTCCTTTTGGTCATCAATTTATTTAGCAAGTAGTTATATATGCCGGGAAACAAACTGAACCACATGGATAAAATATTCGTCAAGGCAGAGAGTGCTTTGACTTCACAAATATGCTCTTTTAAAGGAGGATACTGTAAAGCAAATAGGGGATTTAAATATTCTCTTAAAATGTTGTGATAAAGAGGCGGCTGGGTGGCTCATTTGGTTAAGCGTCTGCCTTTGGCTCAGGTCATGATCCCAGGGTCCTGCGATCGAACCCTGAGTTGGGCTCCCTGCTCAACAGGGAATTTGCTTCTCCCTCTCCCTCTGTGTACTATCTCTCTCTCCCTCTCAAATTAATAAATAAATCTTTAAAAACATATTGTGATAAAGAAAGATTTTCTGTAGTTAAAAATCTCCCTACTGGTTTCAGGGAAGACTCCTGACACCTCTCAAAAGGTCTGAGGGTTGGGGAGCCTGGGTGGCACAGCGGTTAAGCGTCTGCCTTCAGCTCAGGGCGTGATCCCGGCGTGATGGGATCGAGCCCCACATCAGGATCCTCTGCTATGAGCCTGCTTTTTCCTCTCCCACTCCCCCTGCTTGTGTTCCCTCTCTCGCTGGCTGTCTCTCTCTCTGTCGAATAAATAAATAAAATCTTAAAAAAAAAAAAGGGCTGAGGGTGAATTGAATGGATGAAGTAGAGCAGTTTCTGGGGACTGGAAACAGTGGCAGAGAACCAGATGCATGAGAAGATTGAAAAGAAGTAAAGTTTTTTTATAATAGTGAGAGACAGAAAGTAGATAATGTATGACAAGAAGTTGGAGCAGTAAAAATATACTTATGATTCATTCTTTAACTGTTGAGCCTGTTAGGTTGTCTCTCGAGAGAAGTTTTATTGGAAAATAGGAAACAAAAATATCAAACAGAACATAAGAGCACATTCTGCAAATTCATGTGTGAACAGGAGCCAAAGTAAGCTGATGAAGGACAAGCATTCATACAGGAATGGTGAGGTGGTCTGTATCAGTGAGAGAGGTGGATGCCAAGACAGTAAGGAAAGTGAGTGAAAGAGAGAGATCAAAAGATAAATTGATATGTGTTCATACGCCCACATATGTTCTCAGATAAATGGCACTAATCATTTTAAATAAAATTTTTGACATTAATATTTCCTTGGAATATCTGTTTTCTGCATGGCCCTGACAATAAATACCCGTACATGATTTCTTCGGAGAAGCTGTCATTTTTCTTTTCATTTGAATAGGAGGTCAATCTTTCAATATTTCTATTGCTTAATAATCAAGAGGGTGGATGTAGACTCGCTATGATTAATGGGTTTTAACAACACAATAATTATGTTGTCTAACTTGAAACTTTATTTCATCATTCAGCCAGGTATTGTGGTTCACACTCTGAAATAGGACTTGAAGGTCGGAATAGGTTAGATGAAGGATAGTGAGAAATAAATTTATATCTCCTTCCTGAATTTGACTCCAGTTCTGATTAATGATAACTAAAGCCAAATTCTAAAGGTTGCAAAGTGGCACATGATTCCTAATCTTTAGCATGGGACACAAGATCCTTTAAGATCTGAACACAGGGCGCATTTCCAAACTTATCTTTTGTATTTACAGATGCAATGCAACAAAATCCCTGAACTCGCAGGGCGTCCTAGGCCTTTGGGCTGCTTTTCAGCATGGATCCTTCTGCTTCTCCCACCTACCTCAGGCTCAGTTCAAAGACCACATACATTCTCTTAAAATGATCCTTAGCCCTCTAGACAGAGTTTCCTATTCCTCCCTTTCCTGCTCCCACAGTGCACAGCACCTAAAGCCTTTGTTAATCATTCTTAATACTCATATGATCTGGTTACTTGAAAAGTGCACACGTTACCAAATGCTCCTTATAGGTACATAGTTTGGCCAACTGTATGCATATTTTCAGTGTACAACCTGGGGAGTTCAGGGAGTTATTATCATGTAGTAGGGGTCTGATACCTGTAGCTTGAATAAACAAATAAATGAATGAAAAGAAAATTGAAGAAATATGTAGTGAGAGTTAAAAGAATCAGATTGCAAGATTGAAGAGTGTGAGAAGATAGTCACAGATGGGAATTTCTGCGTGTATTTGTCACATGTAGCACTGTAGCCCCAGAGACTTCCGGCACACAGAGATATGAGCTGAAGGTAATCAGAGTGGAAGAGGCCAATTATTTGTGAAGTTAAGATGTCATCATGGACATAGTAGTCACATTTAGTGATAGCAGAAGTTATAAAATTGAGGAAAACTGTGAGCTAGATTCTATTTTCCTTTGGTTAATCATACAGGATAAAAAAATATTTAGGAAAAAAATGCCAATGTCAAGATTAGGAAAAATAGTTTTAGATTTTCTCACTTAAATAAGTGCCTTCTTTCAATGAATAGGACCCCAAGTAGATGTTTATCTTTCCTGCAGAATGCAATCTCCCACAGGTGGCTAATCAATACCCAAGTACAGCAATCCCTTTATGGAGCTTACACAGGAACACGGCTTAGCTTAAGATCCAACTGACATTTTGGAGCTCTGCTAGGGATTTAATATCAGACTCTCTGGATCCATTTTTCCTTGAAATATAAAAATTACTCAAGTCTACCAATGGGCAAGATAAAACTAAAATACTAAATCTTTTCTCACATGCTGTGCTGTAAACATGTTTCCTTGCATTTTTGTCTGAAAAGAACAGATGCTCTAGGAGGGCAGGGTCAACATAAAACCATAATTTATAAACTAGTCTACCTGTAATTTATATCACAAATATTACTTGTATCGCAGTTAACACAGGCTTTTCTGACTCTACCAAAGAGGTAGTGTGACTTTGGTATTCTATTGAATACCCATGCAGGTCTTGAGCTGTTATTTTATCTACCAGGAATAATAATCCTAAATATTTACTCAAGATCTTAAAAGAATATATGACTTAAACTTTTCATATCTTAAAAGTATACAGCTTCATTCTGAAGCATATTGGAATTTCATGAATTCCTGCTATCTTGAAAGATGATTTCAATATTCCTAAGAGTATGTTTGACCTCACACTTTCTCCATCTCTCTAAATGTGTCCTATCATCTTAGCTCTACTTGAGTTAATGTTCTTTTTTTTTTTAAAGATTTTATTTATTTATTTGACAGAGATAGAGACAGCCAGTGCTAGAGGGAACACAAGGAGGGGGAGTGGGAGAGGAAGAAGCAGGCTCATAGCAGAGGAGCCTGATGTGGGGCTCAATCCCATAACGCCGGGATCATGCTCTGAGCCGAAGGCAGACGCAGACGGTTAACCGCTGTGCCACCCAGGCGCCCCTTGAGTTAATGTTCTAACTCCAGCTACTTTGTTACACCCTCATTAATTCAGACCCCCACCAGAAGTGTATAAAATATTGAGCACTGTTCTTATGCATGTAGTAAGTATAAAATAAATAGTAAATGTGATTAGTTACCCATTCATCTGCTCACCTTCTTGATTCCCCAGTAAAAATGAAAGGAAAAGGAGACATTGAAGCTACTCCCCCCCCCCTTTTTAAATTTAAATTCAATTAGCCAACATATAACACAATCATTAGTTTTTGGTGTAGTGTTCAATGATTCATTAGTTGTGTATAACACCCAGTGTTCATCACATCACGTGCCCTCCTAAATGCCCATCACTCAGTTACCCCAACCCCCATGCCCACTTCTCTTTCCACAACCCTCAGTTTGTTTCCCCAGAGTCAAGAGCCTCTCATAGTTTGGCTCCCTCTCTGATTTCTTCCCACTCAGTTTTCCCTCCTTTCCCCTATGATCCTCTGCTCTATTTCTTATATTCCACATATAAGTTAAACCATGTGATAATTGTCTTTCTCTGACTTATTTCACTTATATATCCTCCACTTCCATCCATGTCGATGTAAATTGAAAAATTTGTTGGAATAAGTTTTAATTATTATATCAACAGTAAGTTTCCTCTTGGGGGTACTTGATTGGGATTCACCTTGCTAGTATTCCTTCTCTCATGAAAAACAATTTTTTCTGCCTACTGTCTAATGTCTGCAGACAGTTGATTCATATAGTTTATCCATTTATATAGTTGTCCACAGCGGTAGGGCTAGTTTAGTACTAGCTGCTTCATTCTGGCTAGATTCAGAAATTCCATATCTTGGGTTTTCTCCTCTGCCAGGATTGTTTTCACTTTCATCTCTTTTTAATGATCTCGTCTTTTTATACAAAGTACTAACTCAAATATAGATTCCTGGGTGAAAACTTTGAGAACTGTCCCAGTGAGATAGCCAGTTTCTCCTCTGATATCCTCAGAATTTTATTCACAGGTCTATAACTTTATATTACAGAAGTATCAATTTAGCTCTCTCCATTCTGCCATTACACCGTGAACATGAGCACTTTGAGGGCAAGAACTATAAATTGTCTGCCTTTCCAAGTATCCTAGCTCCTGGTACATATTAAGCATAACAAATGGAAGAAGGGACTGAATTCTCTGCCGCGGCACCGTCCACAGCACCGCAGCTGCTGCACCGTTGATTCGTCGATTGGGGAGAAGGATGAGGCACAGACAGGTTAGCCTGCAAAAAAGAGCGTGGGTGCAGGGGACGACCGCCACGAGTGGTCGTCCCAAACAGCTGCAACCTATTTATTGGCAACAATCAAAAACAATCCCAATCCCAATCAAGGGAGTAGTCCTATTACCAATCAATCAAGGGAGTAATCCTATTACATTCTAGTGAATAGTAGTACATCACAGGGAAGGTCATGGGATAGTGGTACATCACCGGGAAGGTCAGGGGATCAGATGATGCAACATTTAGCAAGTGAGGCCTATTCTTAAACATGTTTCTATGGACCCTGCCGGCTATTTTCAAGAGCATCAGGTTTCAGCAGTGTTCTGCCCTGAAACAGTTGGGCATTCCCAACTGTTGGACAAACCAGGTGTTCCCAACTGATGGGCAGGCTGGGCGTTCCTGGCCACTTGGCTCTGACATTTACACCGAAGCCCCCAAGGTCACAAACATGCTTTCCTATCATATCCTTAACATAAGTTCTCGGCCCGGGGCTGCTGCAATTCTGTCATTCCTTAAGCATTCTAGGTTTTCCTCTTTGACATTTTCAGCTATCATCACCATAAGAAAGTAAATCCAAGCATATAACCCTGCAACTAATGTCTTATGTGTTATGTTAGTTTTTTTTTTTTAAAGAAACAAATTATTAATTACATTCTACAGATAACATTAACATTAAGTTATACACACACACACACACACGGAGAGAATGGGAGAAAGACAATTTTATAGGAAGCTAGTTCTTTTCTAAGATGATCTTATTTTTTGTGTATATACAGATAGCCTATAGATTTGTAAATTTGCTGTCATCTCTATTGTTCATCTATCTTCTTGTCCCTTCTAAAATTCAAGACAGGTGCCATTCCATGCAGATACCATCAAACACACACACACACAAACCCCATCACAATCACCATCACCGTCCCTAGTATATCAACACTCTGAAAATTCCTTCCAAGCTTATATTTTATACTTACGATGTATCGTATTTTTTATTTTATTTCATTGTCATTACCACTGGTCTTTGAACTCCTTAGGGAATGAAATTGTGTCTTGCTCATGCTTTGATTCCCAGGCACTAGCAAAGTGCCTGACATACAATATGCAACCAACAACAACAAAATATTTGGTCAATAGTGTTCTTTATTAATTTAACATATGTCTTTGTGACTTTCTTCTTTCTAGTGTTTATTACACCCCATTCTTTCAATCCCTATTCCATGTCAGTTTTGCAAGTGTTCTGAGTTTTATTTAGGGATTATCTGCCATTCATTTTTACAATTATTCGAAGAGTTATTAACCTCTTTCCTCTTTCCTTTTCGCTTCGGTCTTAATATTCATATGCATTACCTGTAACTCAAGATTGTTTTTGAAATATGATTTCCTATTACCTTCACTGTCTTTTTTCTATTAAATCATCTAGGCCATTCTGTGCTAGTTTGCCTCAAGGAAAATATGCCATAGAATAGAGCATAAAAAATGGGAGTCTATTCCCGGATTTTAATTTCCTAAACACTAGCCACCTAAAGGAATATAAAAGAGTCATAGCAGACACAAAATATTTATCAGGATACAAAAGTAGTGGAAGCAATATTTTCTTCCTTGCTTCCCTGCCAAACTGGAAAAGACTCTTCTAGGCTTGAGAAGGCAAAGAAATTCAATGGAAAAGCAAGAAGGAATGGGATTCCAAGGAAAGGGGCTCTGCAATCACTTCTTACAAGATTGAAAAATTTTAGAGATAAAAACAATTTTATGTGACTGCCTGAGTAAAACCAGGAGATAAGGGGTAGTAACGCTCTAATAAAGAATTGTCTGCATAATGTGTGTAAGCAAGCTGAGCCTTATAAAAAGTGTCTCCTTTTTGTTAGACTGGCACAACAGGCAAAATGATTCAAATATAGCCAGTTATACCAAGATAGTAGTCAGGGTACCTATAAACTTATAAGAAAAACAACAACAAAAATGGGAATAGAAAGCATCTTTATAGCGTTTTGTGCGGATCAGTGGCCAGTGACTAGAGACCATTACGGATATCTTAGTGGAAATATTATAGAATGGATATTTGACTTAGAAAACAAGGGGGACGCCTGGGTAGCGCAGTCGTTAGGCGTCTGCCTTCGGCTCAGGGCGTGATCCCGGAACAGATCGAGTCCCACATCGGGCTCCTCCGCTGTGAGCCTGCTTCTTCCTCTCCCACTCCCCCTGCTTGTGTTCCCTCTCTCGCTGGCTATCTCTGTCAAATAAATAAATAAATAATAATAAAAGAGAGAGAGAGAGAGAGAGAGAGAAAACAAGATTTACTACCCCCCACTTACTGGTCCCATGACATTGTCTACACACTCAGAACTAAAACTAAGAGGAAAAAAATTAATTTCAAATTTATTTCTGCTATGGCAAGAACGAGGATTAAAGATGAGTTTTGAAGTAAGATTTATAATCACCACATATACTAATTATTTTTTGCAACTGAACAAAATGAGGTATCAAGATGAAAGACATTTCTTCATTGTTTAATTTCAGCATAAACAGATAAAACCACATATTCAAAACAAAGATAAAGGAGCCTCTTGAGAGTCATATGGTTGGCAGTCTATGTTTAAATCTGAAATGTTGGGCATCACTACATATATTACAGTCATAATAGTTGTTAATTTTTAGTAAACTCCAAATTTTTCTCATCATAAGGCAGTTTTGTAGGAAGACTGGAAAGACATTTAATTCTGAAGAAATAAGAAATTAAAGATTTCACTATTTCAGTGAAATAATTATCTAGAATAAGATGCTGAAAGATGCCGTGTTTTCTAAGAACAATCCTGCCCTACTGTGTGATTTTATAAATATTATCACTTTTTTCTAATCAAAGTAATGCACATAAGCTTACTATGTATAATTGTTCCAAATACCACAGCATCAGCAAAATTGCAAATGGCAATACAGTCGTATTAGTTCCAAAATTGTGTTAGCCTTGTTTGCTTCCTTATACCAGTGAAAGACGTTAGGCCTTTTCATGCAGTTAATTTGTATCTAAAAAATAGTCTTACATGCACTCTTAAATTAGTTTAAATTTTCCCTCGAAACCACTGCCTCTGCAAAGCATGGCCAAACCAATCTACCATTGCAGCAACTGCCATTATCCTGTTGATTCAAGTTTCAACCACATTCTTTGCCCTTGCTTTTGCTAAAATTAAGCTCTGCTATGAGTTTTCCTATCTCCTGACTCCCAGCTCTCTTTTGAGGCTATTCGTAACAACTTTGTTCTTTTGAGAAGATGTAACTCAAGGGTTCTTAGTTCATCTCCATAATTTTACCCTATTATCTCATCCTTCCATCCCCCAATCACAATGACCTATGTCTCTATGTGTCTGAACACCACTTGTGGGACTGATTTAAATTATTTCCATGGAGACTGTTTAACCATTACACATTTTGGTTGATACAGACATATACTGCAAAGGTGAAGAGGAAATAACAATTAACATAAGTTGGATAGTTATGTATCCTAGCTTACAATTTGTTTCACTTCTATTAAAAACAACTAGTCGAACAACAGGTCATTAAAACTGATTTGAGGTAAAACTCTGAGAATATAGTTAATAATAATTGATAAAGGCCATGTATATAACATTAAAAACATTGAAAATAAATTCATTTCTGAATCTCTGAGATGTTCACTAACTCAAGCAATCTACAAATTTAAATCTTATATATGTTTGAAACCTGAAAGAAAAATTTTTTTGAGTACACAACTTATCGATCAACAGAATAAAGGCATTTAGTACAGTGGAGTGTTTATAAAGGACAATCTAAACTCATTTTAACCAGGCCCCCTAAGCAATACTCATCTTAAAACTCATTTTAAAGTAAATATGTGTGTGTGTGTGTGTGTGTGTGTGTGTGTGTGTGTAAAGCATTTGTCTTTAAAAGTGTGTCTTTAAAAGTGTGTCTTTACAAACTAGTTGAAAAATTTCAGATGTTTCGGTTCATGGTCTGGCATTTGGGTGACAAATTTATTCCAAGTTAGCATAGGTTAGCAAGAAACAAATGGATCTGAATTTCCTTAATGAAGTGTGCCAAGATTCATGTATTTTATATCTTTGGCTATTTCAGAATGTTGGTGACTTTTAATGTATGTTCTGAGTTATTCCTTCTGCACCTTTTCTCAAAACTCACCTAACCTTAGCTGTTCACCATGACAATGTCTTTAGTTTATAACCTGAATCTGACCTCTGATTGCTATTAAAAGACCTCAGTGTCCCGGCAGTTATGATGACATAGAGTTGAATATTAGTGCATGCTGTATTTTGAAGACCATAAAAAACAAAACAAGCCCCCCAGCAATACTCTTCTAGGATGACAGTAGTGAAATATTCATGTAGATAAATTACATGAAAGTAATTCAAACTCAGTACATTTATTATTTATTTACATAATAATACATATGATATAATAAACTATTATTATTACATTTCAAGTTATCTATACACTATACCTTTAATAATCCAATGCATTTGATATTGTTGCATATTGCTTTTTCTGAAACCACATACTTTTAATGTTAGTTAATAATTTAATAATCATACTGATGTATGTTTTAATTCTTAATTTTGAAATATGGTAAGCTATTCTTTTGTTCAATAATTCTTTTCTTATTAAAAAATGTGGGGTTTTTTTGCTAGCTTGTGTGCTTATGTTTGCACCTCAGTCTCAGAGATTTGAACATCTTTCACATTGGAAATATTTTGAGTTACTTCTGGGCATCGGAAGAGAAAAGTGGCTCTCAAACATCTCTCCCAACTTTTAGCAAACCTATGCTACAGGGCACCACCCTGGAGAAACTAATTTGCCCTGTGACTGCTCTGCAGATTTGCCCTGTGACACTGAGTTCACTTTTACGTTTGTGATCTTGCCATTCAAGGAACTCAAAAGTACTCCTTTGTCACATAATCCAGTACCACAAATGTAAGGCATAATTATTATTTCTTCCTCAGGAAGCACTCATTGTTTTTGTTGTACATGCAGAATTTGCCACTGACTCTCCCCCAGGAAAATCTAACACTCATCTTTTTGGTGTTCTCAGCATTAGGACATTTTTTAAGTCTTTTCCCACTGAAAATTTTGAAAGACTCAAGGCTTCAAAAGTGTCATATGCTTATTATGAGTAAGAGATACATTATTTTATTTTCCAAATGCAACAGATAATATGGAAATTTTCTAGACCTAAATGAGAAGATTATCTTGTAACAATTATCTTTTACATTTATGTGAAGCATAAAGTACAAACAAATACATGAATTCAGAACATTTGTTTTTCTTTTATTTAGTTTATTATGTTCCATAGTTGTTCTTAATGTGAGCTTACACTTTAGACCCACACGAATTATTTTAAAACAAAATGAATAAAATAAGACTTTTTCTATGAAGTAAACTTAAGATAAACTATATCTGGTTCAGATTCAAGAAAAGTAGGATTTTTCCATGAATCACAGCTTCAGATTTTCATTGTCATACACTCACGGGCTTTATTATCTTTTTCTCAGGTTAACAGAGATCAGCCAGTTGAATCCATGAATAAGGTTCCCACCCACATCATTGCAAATGCACTGTCAAAGAATGTTTGCAACTATACTCTTTGGTAAAGCAGTACAAATAAATGATGAGGTGTCTGCTGTTCTCTTTATCAATTCTATTTATCATCCCTTTCCTGCTTTCTGTGCTGTAGCATTAAATCAAAAACCCACATTCATTGAGTCATTTTAGCAATTATTAAAAATCAAGATCTAGATTCAATTTTATTTAATACCCACTCAGAATTTTGATTCATGATTTATTTTTAGTCATAAATTGATTTTGATCTATCAAGTAAAAATATGTACCAATTTATTAATTTATTTTATTTTTTAAAAGATTTATTTATTTATTAGAGAGGGAGAAAGAGAGAGAGCATGTGTGCATGCACAGGTGTGGAGGAGGGGCAGAGGGAAAGGGAGAGAGAGAATCTCAAATAAACTCTCCGCTGAGCACAGAGCTGGTTATGGAGCTTGATCCCACGATCCTGAGGTCATGACCTGAGCTCAATCAGAGTAGGATGCTTAACCCACCCAGCTACCCATGCACCCCTCTACCTATTTACATAGGTCTCAGAAATACTGTATTTTAAGGTGGGCTGGCTAGTGGAACATTAAACATGAATTTTAAATTTTGTTTAGACAAACAATATTAGCACAAAGGCTTATTTCTATACTGACAAAAATGTAATAGATTACTTTAAATCATTTAATTTGATGTGTATGCATTGTGTATGAGAAATTGTCCCTCATTTGTGTCAGTAATGTTGGCTCGGACTTAGCTTAAGTATGGTGACACCAAAAAAGCTATCTGCCAAAAATTCAAGAATATGCTAGCTAAAAAAAAGAAGTTCCTACTGTATTATTGAATGGTTTATTCAATGCATATGATCAGGATGAAAATCTAGATAACTATGGCAGAATATAACAGAATATAATTATAATATATTATAATATAATATAACAATAAAAAATGCCATGATTTTAAGACAAAAATAAATAAATGAGTTGAACTTATATATGATTTCATTTTCCCAAGAAAGATAAACTAACCATGATTTCAGGATCTGTGCTGAGTTTTAAAGCATAATTTAAATACCAATATAATTTTTAAATCTCTCTTATTCTAAGTAAAAATGGGCTTATGGAAACAATTTTGTAAGACCTAAATTAATGTAATTAGTTAAATAAAATAATTTCAGAATTTAAAATTGTTTTTGGCTTCCTTTCTTGTAATAAATGTTTAATATGTATATAAAATTTTAATACCTTTAGTTATGCTGTACAATAAGTATTAATTTATATGATTGCTATGAAATAAAATATTTTCCTTTTAAAAATAAATTAAATATGAATAGTCCCAACTAGTTATGAGACCCTATTTTTGTTCTTTGTGGTCCTTTATTCTATAATTCAATAAACATGCTTGGCTTACATAAATGTTAGTCACCATCACTGCACTATAGAATTCATGAGCTAGAAAATATATCAGTTTTAATCATCACAGCTTGGTACATCACACTTGGTGCCAAGCCCTGTGCCTGCCTTATAATAGGTGCCCAATATTCACTTGTTAAATAAATGAATAAATCAGACTATGTTAAACTTTCAATGTATGATAAAAAGTACATTCATGTGTGTGTATGTATGCGGTAGTATATTTAGACTCATTTGTAAATAAGTATGATCAGCTAAGTTTATCCATTGTCTTTTCAAATGCAAAATGATGGCCATTCCCAGAAACAAAATTAAATGCAATTTTACTCAAGAAATCAACTGACTATCTTCATTACATACTATTGTGATGGCCACTCAATGACATGGGAGACAGTAAGATAGATACGACTTCAAAGTGTTTTATTCCAGGTACAGAGATCAGGGAAAATAACAAAAACGAGTAAAAACAAAAATCTCAGGAACTATATTTATGTTTCTTAGACTGGTATAGAGGGGTCTATATATTTTTTATATGGCCTAAGTTCTTTGACCCTCCTTTTATCTAGAAGTAGGAGTTATTGCCTGCCCTGTGAATCTCGACTGCCATTAGATAACACTGTTAGCAAAGCTGCAACACATATCTTCTGAAATGAGGCAGAACACACTACTCAGGTCCCACTCTGCTGCCACAGTCACTCTGGAAGCCCTGAGTTGCCATGTAAGGTCTGATTATCCAGAGGATAGCATCTTTGAGAAAGCTACCATCACACGAAGTGCTCTCATGTCAGTGCTTAGGTCAACGGTCTCAGCTGAGCCTGATCTTTGAGCCTTTTAAGCTCAGGCTATAAAGACAAGTAAATAAAATCATATCAAATTGGTTCTAGCCCCACCTTTTGAGTCATTTTTAGCCATTCAGGTTTCCATCCTGAAGTCCCAGACATTGAGAAACAGAGATAAACCATATTCATTGTGCCTTGTCATAATTCCTTACCCACAAAATCCACAATTTTGTTTTTTATGCCCGTAAGTATATGGATACTTGTTATGCCTTAACAAAGACCTAGAAAAGGGGCCCAGATGAATGAGAGAGATCAGCTAATTTGAGGAAGTCATAAAAGACTTCATGAACACAGTTACCCAAATTTATCATCTGTAGTGATAATTGCATGAAGACAGAACATGTTCACCCAAACCACAGCAATCCCGTCTGGCTACAAGGTAGAACACTTGTAGATACCACTGAAAAATCAGGTCAGAATAGTAGGTCAGGATAAAGTTATGAAGGTCTTTGATAAATGAGGAGTCTGGATATAATGTAGTATGCAGTGGAATGACACAAGACATACACGAGTGGTGAATAAGGATATGAAACACACACCCATATATTGACATGTATGTATACAAATGTATCTATGTAGTTAACAAAATATATATGTGTGTATGGCATATTTAGGTGGCAAATATATATGTAAAAACACATATGCATTACATTAAGCAAAACCAGAAAACTAATACCATAATTCATGTTTAAAAATTACAGTTAAAGTGTGTTAATATATAAATTTTACTGTGCTAGGTTTTAAGCAATAGATTTTTATCTTTTCAAACAATAGATTTTTTCCTTTTGCCATTTTCATTTAACTTTATTAGTATGCAAACATTTAAGTTCGTCTTAGTATTTGACAAGTAATATTTTATAGCTGATATAAAATTAGTTATGTAAGAATTATTTTATATTTTACTACATTATTCTACGTATTTTCTGTACTAATACGAATATATAAATTTAAGTATGTCTTCAAAGATATGGGTCATGGATTCAGGTACCTAAATCAATACATGAGATTACCTGGTTATCAGTATTCGTTTCTTTTGTCTTCCCATGTGTAAGTAATTGCAGAGCATTACAAAAATGACATAAAAGATGAAAATTTTGAGAAAAGCTAATAGATCATTCAGTCATTTCATCATATAAACAAAAGTTAAGCTTGACAGGAGAGATTATTATAGTTTATAAATCCAAGGAATTTTTTCAATGTTTATGGAAAATAAATATGTGTCCTTTCTTTAATTTTGCTTCCTAGATATAGCCCACCATCTTTGAAGCACTAAATATAACAGAAATGCAGTCCTGTTTGCAATTATGCTAAGAGGTACATGACAACAACAGTATAGGAAGTTGGTTGAAATAAAAGAATCTTTAAGAATGTAACTTTAAAAAAGATGTAACTTTCATTTTAATAGGATTTACTAAATAACCCTTATCATTTTTATTTTATGTACTTCCACAAATGGGACATAAGTTTATAAATAATAGCATTCATCAGCTAGATTTCAAATTTTTGTTTGTTTTATTTCTTTCCCCATCCTATGATAATGAATTCTTTATGGACAGCAATTTTGTCATTTCCATGTTATAGCCTTGGAACCATATTACATTGTTAGTAAAGTTATAAACAAGTATCTGCTATTTAATTTCCAATGCAATGAGATTTTAAAGGCTTTGAGAAAACCTTCCATTTCTGTAGTTCTCCTCCACCTTTATTCTATGCCTGAAATTTTAGGAATCTTTGAATTTATCTTAAGCTTTTAATACAGGGTAAAATCAAAATATTTTATGATTTCCATGAGGACAGAGATGATTCAACTTCTTTGTTTTAATTTCCAATGTATAAGGTGATGATTGACAAATGTTAGTTAATATTTGTTGCACAAATGGATGGGTGAATGAATGCATGAATGAATGAATGAAAGACTATACTTTTCGTCTTGTCATTCTGCCACATTTAATATAAAAAGATTTGTAATTACCATGCATTGCACATTGAAATATTAGAAAACCATGCATTTATTGATAATGACAGTGCATGGACAGGGAAATACAGTATGGAGACATTGTGTGCGTATTAGTTTTAAGTATGTTGATACTATTATAAGAAATATAAGGATGACTAAGTACCTAGTATGGTGTTTGATATCTTTTAAAAAATTGCTACAATATTATGTGGTAAATGATAATATTTCTATTTTACAGGTAAGAAAATTTCATTAAAACCAGGATTCCAAACACATTCTGAGACATGGATCTTTGCTAAAACACATTCTCAATCATACATAATTTAAATTTTATAAATTACTATTCCTTCAGAAACAATTGCTATGACTCTTCTCAAAGTCATGCTGGAACGCCCAGGAAACTCTTCTATAGATATCTTTCTTTGATCTACCAGATGGAAACATTACTAAGTCAAATTCATCTTTATTATCTGAAAGATTTTATACTTCAGATTCTTAGCTCTCTGATTTTATATTCTATTTCAATTCTATTATTGCTCAAAACTGATCTTGTAGATTTACTTAATTAATTAAGATTGTCAACTATTCAATCTGTAGAAAAATGAGAGCAAGTAAGACATTAATACCAGAAAAGAATAGCTACTATTTTGGGAATAAAATATAATTCTTAAGGAAGCTAGTGGGAAAATGGTTTAGTATTTTAAAAACTATCTACTGTACACAATAAAAATTTGAATTAAGATATTATAACTCTTTATAATTAGATAAGAGGCATTTTAAATCTAATTGAGAATTAATAAATATTTTCAAGACTATCCACTAATTGCAGTATGAAGCTTATTTTAATTCGTCCAAAATAATATGAAAATAGAAATACTTTTATTATCAAATGATATAAAGAAAAAAAACTATAACATGTAGTTATTTTGAAATAATTCAGTTAAAAAAATATCATGATGGGACACCTGGGTGGCTCAGTAAGTTAAGCATCTGACTTTGGCTCAGCCCATGATGTCAGGATCCTGGGGTCTAGCCCTGCTTTGGGATCCCTGATCTGCGGGGAGTCTTCTACTCCCTCTCCCTCTGCACCGCCCCCCCAACTCATGCGCTCTCTCTCTCTCTCAAATAAATAACTAAAATCTTAAAAAAAGTATCATGGTAATATAAGGGCATAAAAAGTAAGTTAATAAATTGAGTAGACATTTTTATCATTATTGTGACAATATAGCCACAGAATTAGATTTTATTAAAAGATCAGACTGGACTATCATGTTGGACCATTAATTACTATGACCCTGGAAATAGTAGGACAGATAATCTTTTTTTCTCTAGATATTGCCAGTGTTATATGAATGTAATTGGTCACATGAAGTCTTAAAAGTTGTTGTAACATTCATTTTTTTTTTTTGGCTTACATAAATATATTTATTAGTACCAGAGGTAGCTTGCTATTTAGATTAAAAACAATCTGTTTTCTGGAAAGAAGAGATGGGGGAAGGCCCTACTGAAAACAAATAAAATTATCATGAAATAAATAATTGCACGTATCATAAGATATGCAAATAGTGCTTGCTTAATTTTACCTTTAAACATTATTTTAAGTCTCTCATTACATAACTTAAAGTAAAAATCTAAAATAAATAATGATCATATAACATTGCAAAAGGTAGGTGTGTCTATATTAATTCTAAGTATAGTTTTTAGATCTTACAGGGCAAACTTCATTTTATGCCTATTGCAAAATAAGATGAATGAATTTAGAGAAATAGAGTTAGCACTTCTTTTTAACTGAATACATATTAGTTCAGAAGACTAGAGCTGAAGATTAGAAGGGAAAAAAAACTAAAATACAATTCCTACAAATTTTGGAAGAGATCTTTGTTAATAAAAAATGTCTGGGCGGGGTGCCTGGGTGGCTCAGTCAGTGAAGGATTTGACTCTTGGTTTCAGCGCAGGTCATGACCTCAGGGTCATGAGATTAAGCCCTGTGTCAGGCCTTGCACTCAGCATTCAATGCTAAATTAATCATCAAAGAGGTTATAGAAGAAGAAATCACAAATGGAAAAAGTTCTGAAAATCTGAAAAATATAAATAGAGCAGTTAAATCCTGTTAGCTCAAAGTCTAGTAAAATTAAGTTAGTTTTAAATATAACACTTGCAAAATCCTTAGAAACAATTACTAATATTTGTAATGAAATCTAAAGAAATATCATTTTTGTGAGTTTAGCCTAACTCAATTCAATAACTCTGGTGATATATTAAGAATCACTTGCTAGTATGCAAGTTTTTTTGGTACCTATATGAAGCCTTCTTCATGAAAAGTCTTTTTTTTTTTTTAAATTGAGAAAGTTTTAGAAATTACTTAGGGAAAGTTATATTATTAAAGTCATACATTGTGCTGTTTAGAAGTAAACAATATTCAATTAGGAACCATATATTTTGTTTTAGAGCCCAAATGTCCATTGACCAATGAATGGATAAAGAAGATGTCGTATATATACAATGGAATATTACTCAGCCATCAAAAAGAATGAAATCTTGCCATTTGCAAAAACATGGATGGAACTACGATGTATTATGTTAATGATTTTTTTTTAAATAACCATGATACCTCTAAGAACTTCAGAAAGTACAGAAAGACAAATTTAAAATTTTGAGAAATCTTACCACCTACAATTAACCATTGATAATTTTTGGTGGACATCATGTCCTTTATTTCTCAGTTGTGTATTCACAGAGAGAGAGAGAAAAAAAAAGGAGATTAGCCAAACACAGAGACAGAGAGTTTAAACAAATTTAGAAAATTATAAAATGCCATACATGTTGATATAATACAAATTCATTTGATTTTAGGTTTAATCCAGAATACACAAAAGCTAATGTGACAGTATTGTCAACTTCAAATAGATAATCATAAATGTACTATTCCTAAAATATCTTTGATTTTTAAATCTAGTGTTTTTGGGTTATTTTAGTTTTGTTTCTTAGTTCCAGATGCATTACTTAATTTAAATCAAAGCATGTAATATTAACATTTCTTAAACCATTATTCCTGACATTCTTCAGTGGTGGTATGAAAATGGATTGAATTATCAATGATGTCACTCTTATGACTTCTCCATCAATAAGGTTTTCATTTTATACATCTTTCAGTTCTCAGTATGTTACCATCAAATGATTTTTCCCCCCAAACATGGCTTATAAGTACAGTTTTCCTGAATTCTTATTTATCTGAAAGAAGTATTAGTTCACTATTTATAAATCACTGGTAACGTTTTCTTTCTTTGAGAAATTTTCAGGAATTGTTTCACTTTTCTTGAAATTGGGTATTGTACTAAAAAAAAAAAATCTAAAGCTAACACTACTTTCTCTAAATGACTACCCATATCCTGAAAGCTTAGTAATTTCACCAAGATGTATCTTAATATTAATATTTTGTTTTTTGAATAAGGTATGTCCTATTGATTTATAAATTTATATCTATATAGCTTAAAAATATTTCTTTATGTCTTTCTTGGGATAACTTACTATTTTTACATTGAGTTTTTATCAGTTGTTTTGTATAGCAATCATCTTATTTATAATCATTTTTATATGTATTTCTTACAATTTTTGGAGGAAGGGGATGATTTTCTAAAATCTACCCACTATGATCTTCAGTTTGTTTAATGTTATGTGTATTCTATTCCATTGCTCAAATAGTAAATTTTATATTTCTCTACAAATTATTTCTTAAACTCTGTTTTATATGTTGGAAATATGAAACTGATGCCAAGGAATCAAGAGTTTATTTTAAAGCTAACCATCATTAGGAAATAATTAGTATGTACCTCATTAGCCAAACGGTCATACTAAAAGGAGCATGAAAATATACATCCATTTATTCACTCAAAAATTTGTTGAGCTGGTCTAATGCAAAGATTGAGAATGATAGCTACTAAAACATATGCTGGGCATATAATAATGTATAAAGATATGGACTTTTTTTTTAAAAGAATCAGTCCTGATTATCCTATTTATTTTATTTGATCAGGTTGGTGGTTTCGTTAGGAAATGTTTTTGTCTATATCATTGCAACTTTTCTCAAATTCCTAAGAGAAATAGTATCATGTTTCTTAACTGTTTTTGAAATGCTATTCTATTCTTATCAAGACATCTATCTTTATTTTCTTTATGCTTTGCAGAGAATAGATCTTCCTGTTTTCTGTCATTGTGCAGGAGGGACAGAATAACCACATATGATTGGGATAACTGTCCCAATGAAAAGTTTTTTACATTCTGTCAGGTGAAGTTACGGGGAGAGGATGGCTGTGAATAAATCAGGAAGCAGTTTCTCGCCAGAACTATATGTGCCAGTGCCTGGGTTTTGAACTCTCTAGCCTTCAGAGCTATGAGGAAAAAATTTCTCTTGTTTACAAACCAGTCTGTGGTATTCTGTTATAGCCCAAACACTAAGAAATTATGGAAATTATGGAAAATAAGTAACCAAATATAAAAAAAAGAAAATACTTGTGTAATTGGAATTTATGACAACTGGATTTGAAAAGAACCGTGGTTTAATAAGTATACCAGATACTTAACTTTTATTCACATCTACCTATCTTTATAAATTAGGATTTTCACCTGTGACAGCCATTAAGTGAAATATTGAAATAAAATTATCTTAGATTTAGATTTTTGAGTTATTGTACTGAAAGCATTAAAATACTATTGTACATGGTCAAGAGACCTGTTCAGCCAAAATGATTCTCTCAAAAGTATTAAAATACTAATAAATAATTGTAAACTATCAATATAGTGATAAAATTATAAGAAAGATTTTGTTTCATTAAAAGTATTACAAAATTCCATTTGCTTTATTGTAGAAAAGGTATATTACATGGCATATGTTAATAATTTCAGCTTTGGCTAAAAGAAAAAAAAAGTTTGTGAAGCCAAAAGTATCTTGAAGCCTTAAAGCTTAATGAATAATCTTAAAAGAAAAGGAAACAGTTGATGCAAGTTCCTGGAAATGAGAAAAGCAATAACCATTTGCCCTATACTATTATCTATGTAAGTAAAATATTTCTACATTATAGCAGGGATTTTTTTAAATCAGCTAAGAAAAAGAAAAAGTTTTTTCAAAGAAAAATAAGGTAGAAGTGGGATTTTAACAATAGCTGATTGTTCTTGACCTGTTATCCTGAATCTAAAATGAATCTTAAAAGAAATTACATTTATTATAAGGATTATTTTAGGAGGCATTTCACTTAAATTATTACCTATGATTTCTTTAAGAATTATTTTTTATGAATAAACTATGAACTCATTTACTTACTGTTAAGAATTCTATTAATATTAAAATAATTATTCAGAATCTAATGAATTTTAAAATATAATGTAGAATCTCAGTTTGATGCATAAGACTTTCATTTTCCATTAAAAATATTTCAATAATATATTGGCACAATAGTACATGCAAATGTTTCTATTTGAAGTACACTTTCATTTTGGACAATTCATCATTTTTTCCTGATGGAATGTACAACAAAGATTTTTTTTTAAAGATTTATTTAGTTCTAGAGAGAGACAGAGGGAAGGAGCAAGTGGGGGAGGGGTGGAGGGAGAAGGAGAGAATGCACAAGCGGACTCCCCACTGAGCACAGATCCTAAGGTAGGGCTCCATGCAGGGCTGGATCCCAGAGCCCTGAGATCAGGGACCTGAGCCCCAATCAAGGGTTAGAGCCTTAACAGACTGAGCCACCTAGGCGCCCCTGTACAACCAAGATTCTAAATTAAACCACCAAACTCAAAAAGTATCATCCTTCATTTAATAAAATAAAAGCAAAGCAGAAAAAAAATACTTAAAAAATTGCATAGTAATACATACACTAAACACTAGATTTGATGCCTTTTTGATGTTTTTCCAATTATTAACCCTGGGGAAAAAGAGGTAAGTAACTGTGATATAGTTCTTCAAGAAAAGAGAGAATGCAAATCATCTCAATCTTACTCTCTAAAAAAGCTGATAATTAAACTTCTAGAAATAAGCTAATAATAATTTGCTAGAAAAGGGAATCTCGGAGTTGTTCTGTGTACCCCTGTGGCTTTATCCAACCAATTGAAAAGGTCCATGAGGTCAGAATGATTTTCAGGAAAATACTGAGGCATTATTTGTCTTTTATTTGTCTTTTTCATTATGCTGACACTTGTACTTCTGGTACAAAAATAATGTTGGTCAAATTGCTAACACCTCAACATGAATCAAGTCAGTGGCATCTAACTGTATTAGTGGTCATTGTATTTCACACTTCTATGAACTGAGAGGAAAAATAAAGCCAATGCAGTCAAGAATGTCTTTGCTGAATATAATGGTTAAATTTGGTGTGTCAGCTTGTCTAGCTTATAGTGCCAAAGGCATAGACCTTGGTCAAACACTAGTCCAGATGTTAATGTCAAGGTATTCTGTAGATGTGATTAACTTCTACAATCAGTTGACATTGAATAAAGTAGATTACCCTCAATAATGCAGTGGACGTCATTCAATCAATTGAATGAAACAGGTTTCCCAGAGAAGAAGGAATATTGCATCAAGACTTTAACAAAATCCTTCCTGAGTTTCTAGCCTCCTGGCTTGTGTTATGAATTTTGAATTCAAGAATGCAAACATCTACTCTTATCTGAGTTTCCAGCCTAATAGCCTATATAGATTTTGGACTTGTCAGTCCCATAAATATATGAACCAAATCCTTAAAATAAATACATAAAAATATACAAATAGAAATTTATATATTTATTTATTTATAATATATAAATAAAATATATTTATTTATTTATATTTATTTTATATATATATATAAAGTGTGTGTGTGTATGTGTGTGTGTATCCTATTGGTTTTGTTTGGAGAACGCTGACTGTTACAGATTTTGCTACTGAGATTGGTTTCAGAGGGACAGAATCTTAAGGATGAGTTCTCTGAATTAGTTCTGGGGTTTTTGAAATTGACTCACTAATCTGGTTCTAATTAAAGATACTAATTATTCTATTTCCAGTGGTAAAGAGGGCACTGATCATCCATGACAAGAGGTGGCAGTAGAGATATGCAAATTATCACTGTTAGATACTCTTAACCAAATACTTACAAGAGGGAAGGTCTGAATGACCATGTATTTGCTATCATAAAACATTTTTTTATCAAATTAATGAGTATAATGAGATTGGTTGGTTGCTCCTAATAATGCGCAAAGTACAGAAACAGAATGAGCTCAGGGCTTTAAATTCCCTGCATGAATGACCTGGAAGTGTCTATGTCTTCCCTAAATGAAACCCTTATTTTCTGTATCCCCAAAGATGAGATTTCTAAAACTAAACCTGAAGCTTCATCCTGTGAGTGGTTAAATTACAGCCTCAAAGTGAATTCCCAACCTCACAGGGAATGTGTTGTTAAAGTAAACGCCTTGATTGGAAAGGGATGGGATCCTAAAAATTGGAATGGGACATATGAGTAGGTACTGGTGTAGCTGGAGACAATAAACCTATACATTCTGCCAAGTTCTTGCCTGAGGAGGTTGATTAAGAAAGTCGCAATGTCTTCCTTTTAGGTAGTTGGCGGGCAAGACGCTGACAGATTCTTATCAGGATCTACACTTGGTACTCCTTTCTGCTTCCAGACCTCTAACTAGCTAGACTCAGGTATCAGTGGGGTTGAAAGATGAGTTACAAAATGTGACCCATGAGGAGGTGTACTATACTCCAAAAGAATTAAATGAATATTCCAATTTATATAGGCGTAAATTCTAAAGATAGGGTTAGAAGTGGATATTAAGAGTCTAGGATAATGGCAGAAGGAACCCTAATTTGAATCTAACCAAATTGTTGATATGGACCCACTATGAAGAGATTTTGGATCCAGTGTTGTAGCTTGAAGGGTTTGAAAAGACTTTAACAGTTTGTCTCATTGGCATGCTGAACATTGACCAAAAAGTGGTCTATAATGAATTATGTTGAAATGTCAAAACTACCTTGGTATCCTGTAGAAGAAAGTATGAAAAATTTAGGGAGATTTGAACGCTAGAGTGAATTTATCATTTAAGACCTGTTCATCCACTCAGGGGTACATACCTTTTACCATACCGGTGAGAGATATATTTGTGAGGGGAGACCGCATCCTTGAAGAGTTCTGCAGTTGTTCTTTTCTACAGATCAGAGACCGCTGCCACTGAACTGAGATTCTTAAATTCAATGGGAATAATTAGAAGCCAAGGGGTCAAGTGGCAGCATTTAATTGCAAACGACAAAGTGGACTTGGTTACTGTAATTAACAGCAGAGTCAAGCAGTAAACAGAAAAGTCTGACTTGTAAAAACCATGGTGTCCCTAGAAGAGAAGCAGATGGGCAGTCTAATAAATTCTTACTTGATCTATGTAAGTGGAAGAGTTCCAGGTCAAGTAAACTGAAGTTTAGTTTGAATTACAAAAACAAAGAATCATAGCCCTCAATCAATTCCCACACTTGAGCCTGTTATGAGCCCAGAACCCCTTGAACAAAGGGAGACCAGGTCTCTGAGAGGAAGGACCCCAGTACACCGCTAAAATATATAATGTTAATTTTTCTCTCAAATTTCCCCAAAGGGACCTACTTCCAAAGTGATTATGCTTTGTGGAAAAAGGAATAATCAGTCTTTCTGGGGATTGCTGGATACTTGCTCTGAACTGACACTTATTCCAGGAGCCTCAAGATACCACTGTAGCCCACCAGTCAGAGAAAAGGCTTATGGTACTCAACAGAGTTTTAGCTCAGGTTCATCTCACAGTAGACCCAGTGGCTGCTCAAACACACTTTTTGATTATTTCTCCAGTTCCAAAATGCATAATTGAAA
>NC_048228.1:85147788-85155710 GCF_002007445.2 Ailuropoda melanoleuca | reverse complement strand
GCCTAGTGGAAGAACATTAGGAAATTTAAAATCTGGAATATTATTCTTCAATAATGGCACTTAAAATATTTTTGTGCTATTAAACCTTGTATTATTATACCCATTAACTTTTTGTGCAAGGGATGTTAAATGACATTTACTCTTCTTCTTTGTAACTCATTTCAAGACAATAATTTTTTTATGCTCTATTAATACCTTGCTTTGACTGCTCGTCCTCTCTATGCCTGTATGTGGTGTGTGTGCTGTGTGTTCTGTGTGTGTGTGTCCAAGAGTAGGAGACCTATTATTATCAAAAGGCCAGCAGCACCAAGGGATTGAATTGGTGACCTGGAAGGTTAAATTCCACAGCGGTAATCACTAAGCTGTTCTCCATTATAGTTGAATTAAAAAGATAGAGACTACTGACATCTGGTACCTCCCCATCTAAAACCTTTTAAACCACTTGGAAAAAGGGCTTTTATTTAGGAAGTGAACAAAACTCTAGGTGTGTGTCACTTAAAGATCTGGAAATTTCCTGTAAGATACACTGTTCAAAGATGGTCAGAACACGTGTGTATTGGGATAAAATGTTAAACCAGACATTTTCATTTGTATGCTTCTTTTCTTGGCCTACACAAACAATATAAAGAGTGCATGTACAGAAAAATCAAGTTTCACATATTTTGAAAACTCCCTCATAAAATAAACATATTTGGTTTGATTGTCAACATCCAAACTCAATACAACACAACAAGATTAAAAGATAAATTGTATTAATTTATATGCATGACTTATAAGCAATGACTCTTTTTGTTATATGTATAAATGTTTTAAGAAGTATTCCTGGTATCCTATGCACTTAATTTCAAAAATGTTTTACTTAACCTAAATTTGTTAATTGGATTTGGAAGTCAAGGAAATACTATTAGCAAACAATAAATAGTCACGAAAATTCACTGTGTATTATTCAGTTTAAGATAAAAAAGCATTTTATTAAAAATAAATTCAGGACTGCACTATTAATATTCTATGGTGCTATAAGGATTTGCCTTTTTTAAAAAAATTGAAAAAATTAAAAATTTACAATAACAGAAGTTATAATCCTGGATATAATTTTCCTCTGAAACATATACATAATTTTACAGCTTTCAAGGACCATGTTTTCATTTCCCATAGGGACGCTAACAATACACATACACTCTCGCTCTTCTGTTGTGAAATAACAGCACAGATGCCAAAACACCCAATAAGAAACAATGAAAAACTACTCTTTGCCCTTGATGAACATATTAGAACTTTGCAGGCAAAAATATACATGCATAAATTACTTAGGAACACTAACAGAAGCAAATAACAGACAAATGTCAAGTAAAGTATAGTCAAACAGAGGAAATAAATCCAGCTATCTGCTATTGTGAGAGATACATTCAAATGATATGGATACATTGGGTCCTAGTTATTCCTTTACTCATTCAACTTTTTAATTGAATCGTGATTATATGGAAGTTTGTGTAGTAAACAAAAACATCAATTTTGCCCTCAAAGGGTTTGCATCAAAAATTATAGAAACATCACTTAATTTGATACTGAAAGAGCTTGATTCTTGGTTTTGCTCCTAATTTGGGGATCTAAGCAGATTGGCCACTCCTCTGAATTAGAACTAACCGGGTTAGTATGATAACCACCTCGTCATGTGGCTGTTGTAAATATAGAATGAGATGTACATAAAAGGCCTTTATAAACTGAAGCTTCTGTGGACTTAAAAGCCATTCTTGTTCTTGACATAAATAATTACATTAGGAAGTAAAACATGCTTTAAAAGAGATAGTAAAATAAAATGTAGAGATAGAGGGCAAGCAGTTTTTTATCAAAGAAGAAGAGCAAATGCCCCATAGAGAAGGAGCATTTGAGCTATGCCCTGAAGGATTTCTATTTACATTTAGCTGCAGAGAATGACCACCATTAGGAAGATTATTCTAGCAGAAAGTTATTCAAATGGAATTTTGAATGAGATAAAAAAAAATTGGCCTATTTCATATGAGGAGAACAAAATTAGATTTGAAATAATATCATGTTCAAAGGGTTGAGAAAGAATCTTCCAATTCCTGTGTAGGGAATGGCATATAAATGTGCGTGGTTTGATATAAAGGGGGCTTATAGATATTTAAAAATGGTTTGAGACTGAGAAGAAATACATAAGAATTTATTCAACTCCTTTAGAAGAGTGGGGTTTTTTTTCTTTTTTTCTTCTTTTGAGCAATTTTATAAGCATTTGGAAAAATTAAAGGTAAATATGGAGTGAAATATAATATTTATCATTTGCCTTACTACAGATATTCAGAAGTCTTAGCACAGTTGGGAAATATATTTTATAGGTATAATGAAAGAAATAAATCCATGAATTCTATACCATGGCTATGGTAAAGAGAATTACAAAAGTTAGAGGAACAATGAAGGAAATATTGATCACTTAATGTGGACTTTAGAGTCTTTTTGTTCAGGCATCAATAGATGATCCTGGTGTTACCTGTCCTATTTGGTCAACTCATAACACACTTCCATCATCCTCCATTCTCATTAAATTTACTCTGTGGTTTGGACTGGAAAGCATGAGTTTCCCATTTTCCTGGGCATAATTAGACACTTGGATGCATTTCAGTATTATTCTTGTATTAATACTCATCTTACTCAAACTTGTTATTTACTTCCTAGATTCTACTTCATCTGTAAAGAAAAGATGTCTTAGCCCTAGTAGATTTAGATCTGCTTTCTCTCCAGTGCCTCTCTGTGGTAGTCATAGATATATGCAGCTCAGTTTCCTTTCAAGAAAGAACTTCCCAATCAGCTGTAAGGAGTGCAGTTAGCTGACACTCTCCAGCTGTTGGCTTTCAAGACCTACCAAAGTATTCGAGCTGAGGCCATCTACACTTTCTCTTGCAGCCTCCTGGCAATGGCTGAGCACAATGGGGAATCTACGATCTGATCATTTCTGCCCTCTATGACTCCCTTACAGGAAATCCTTTTGCTGATGTTCCCCATGGACTTATCAAAAATCTCTCAGAGCAGTTTTACAGAACAAGGCTCTTCCCGACAATCTCCCTTTCTTCCTCCTTTCTTTGCACACTGCTCTGTAATCTGTAATAGCTTTTCCTGCATGCTCCTGCTCTGCTTTTGTCTTTCAAGAGCATTTCCCTCAATAAATCTCTTGCAGTTCAAATTCCATCTTGACATCTAAAAACCCAACTGACATCTACATGTTACTTAAAACTTTTGTGTGAAATAAATGGATAGATGGATGGATGTGTGGACGGATGGACCAGGAGAATAGCTACAGGTAAGAGTTCATTTTTGGTGGTGTTATTTCAACTGAGATCTTTCACTGAGACATATAACATATTAGTTTCAGGTGTTCAACATAATTATTTGGTATATGCATCACTTGTGAAATGATCACCACAATAAGGCTAGTTAATGTAGTTAATTTTTTTTTCTTGTGATGGAAACTTGTAGGATCCACTCTTTTAGCAACTTTCAAATATACAGCATGGTATTATTAAGTATAGCTACCATGCTGTATATTATCTCCCTAGGTCTCCCTCATTTTATAACTGTAAGTTTACACCTTTGATCAACTTCTCCTATTTCTCTTGTCTCCCCCTCACCCCTCCCACCCACACCCTGGCAACTACCAATGTGTTCTCTGTACCTGTAAGTTCAATTTTCTTGTTGTTGTTGCTATTTCTAGATTCCACATCTCAGTGAAATTATATGGTGTTTGTCCCTCTGACTTATTTCTCTAAGGGCAAAGTTTTAAACATGAAGAAAGATGTGGAAAGATCACCTTTATTTACTTGAAAAATTGGGTAATAATTACTTCATCCATTGAAAACTTGCAATCCCTGTTTCTACTACTGACTATTCTTTTTTTTTTTTTAAGATTTTATTTATTTATTTTAGACAGAGAGAGTGAGAGAGAGCACACAAGTGGGGAGAGGGTCAGGGGGTGGAAAGGGAGGGGATCTCAAGCAGACTCCCTGCTGAGCAGGAGTCCAAAAGGGGGCTTAACCCAAGACCCTGAGATCATGACCTGAGCCAAAACCAAGAGTCACTTAACCAACTGAGCCAGTCAGGTGCCCCTGCCTATTCTTGACAGAGAGGTGAGAAAATAATTCATAATATAAAATATCATAAAGAAAATATACAATGTATAATTTCCCCATATTCTTGCAATTGATAGCATACATACATATGCACCATATAACATGAGATATAATTTAATTCATACAACAAGTCTGGAAAGAAATTGAAACTAGAATGTTTAAGTAACAAGCCAGAAGTAACACAGCTAGCAAGTTGTAGCGATTACTTTCTTCTCTTTGATTCCAAAGATTCAAGGGCAAGTCTCTTAATAAGGCACATTTCAATGCTTTATAGTTTAAGTTAGAAATTAACCACAGTAAAGAAGATTAGAGTATAATTATATCTACATGTGTTGACTTTCATTCACCAGACTACAGGGGCTCTCATCTGTTAAAAAGAACTATAGGGAAAAGTCATTTTATTTTCTTGTTTTGCCACTAGTAACACTTTAGAGCTATTTCCATTTATTGCTAGGATAGCTTTAGTGATTTCCCCCCCACTTATATTGTTTCTATAATGTGACAAATGTCTATTTTATCACATGTCCACTTCAAATACCCCAAGATTAAAAGAAATACCCCCCCCTGTCTGTTTTGGAATACCACATCATCAAAACAAACACTGAGAAATTAAAGGACAACGTGATGGATGGCAGTTGTCTCTAAGTAATAGAGTCTGAGAGCTAATGTAATTACACAAATGCTCATTTTATTACACCCTGTATCCCTGAATTTTTGAACAGATGCAATAAACGGTCAATTACTTCAGTGACTGGTAACACCAAGTAGCAACTACGAAGGAATATGGACTGTGTTTCTGCAGGCAGACCCTTGCCTCCAAGCTGAAAGTAAAGGCAGAACTCTTGCCCTATTTATCATTTTTCAATTAATCATATGTTAATTGACTTAGTAAGAAATGTGTTGGCTGTCTAACTCATTTTGAATTATTTTCCAGAGTTGCTGGTGAAACCAAACTGCTCTTCCCTATCACACGCATGCTTGATTAATCAATAAGTCAGTAAATGTAGCCTGGCTGATGACATAAATGTGTCAATTTTTTCCATGTTGTTTTAGACAGAAACTTAAAATCTCAGGAGATAAATTGGTTTAAAAAATGCAGGAGACTGATGCATTCTGTTTCAGAAGCAATTCCTTTTTTCTGCCTCTGATTGTATTAGACTTTAAAAATAGCAAAAGTCTATTGAGTGCCTGATAATAAGGAGATGTTTGCTGATTACAAACAAGAGATACTGGTTTTGTCTCTGTTTTTGTGGGTAACCCAGTACTATTTATCTCTACATGCTCCCCTTAAGTTTCTATTTCTACAAAATAGTCACAGATGGTGGCAGGCAATTACATGATAGTAGGTCTTCCTAAGCAAAGTCTTGGAATGCAAAAACTTACACACTGACTTGCTGAGTGATTCACCTTGAAGGGCCATTTTATTTGCTCTTCTGCGACCCAGAGTCTTGACATGGCTATAATTCCCAGAGAGTCTCATGGCACCAGGAATCTGTCATTCATGGCAGCAGTAGGCTGGCCTGCACTATATTAAGTCACATTCTTTTCTTTCTCTCTCTCTCTCTGTCTTTTGAAAGTTATTTTATGAGAAAAAAAACATCATTGAGCTCAGGCGAAAGGTACTTTCAAGACATTTTCTCTAGTGATGACATCTATATGTTTTAAGAAAGTTAAATCAGAGAACACAATTAAAACCAATGTTAAAATAATATATTGCAAGCAGGCTAATTTGGATAAAGAACAAATTATATCTAAGTCAACAACATAAACGTGTCATGTTTTGCTATTTCTATTTGGGATGTACATGCAAAGCCATGCGCACTAGAGGTGTCTTTGCTTATAACAACGGGTTCATTTTCATATGCAAAGAGCTACTCAGTGTTTTAAAGTGATTAACCGAAGGAATACATTGATTAACCAAAAGAAAAATGGGAGTACTTTCTTGCAATATAGTTAAGCATTTCCCAAAGTAGTTTATGATAGATGCATTCAAGGAATAAAATCATTTACTTAATTAACTTAATTATGCATACTATTGCACTCGCTGCTAAGAGGGTGACAGCAGGAAGGTAAGTAATGCTTTTTGCCTTTCTTAAACACAAAATCTGGATACAGAAACAATGTATACATGAAATTTCCAAAAACAAACATAAAACAAACTCTGAGAACCTGATAGAGTTCACTTTTTTTTTTTTTTTTAAGTTGGTCAGGGAAGGCTTTAAGGAGAGGGTAGGTGATGGATGAGAAGAGAGAGATTCTGGTAGTATCCCACAGATGAAATTTGGCATGAATATTGTGGGATATATATGTGTGTGTGTGTTGTGCATATGTATCCTGATATGTAAATTTTCGCTGAAAGATTTAAAACCTTGTATACTAAATACATGGGTGTTCGTGTGTGTGTACATGCAGATACATATATATGTCTTTAATAATGGGTGTGGCAGACCAGGTATATGATATAATGGTATTGAAAAAAAAAAAAACACCCAACTTGGATCTTTTTCCCTGGCTAATTTTTGCCCTATAATAGAATAGGATCAATGCTACCAAGTGCTGATTTTTTAAATCACAAACGTGCAGTCTGACTAAACCTCATCTGTAGCCCATTATAGTCATTCCACTTTTTTTTTCCATTTTGCAATTAAAAATAACCTATTAATTATCATTATAAAAAATCTAACTTGAAGCAAAAATTGGCTTCCAACTGAGTTACAGAAGATAATGACCAGTCAGGCTATAAATCTGTGGATGGAGCTGACATTGAAATTGCAGCTTGGTTTAGACAAGAGTAAGAGCATGGACTCTGGAGTCAGAGGGCCTACAAATCCAGTTCAATCTTATCCTAGTTTTGTGATCTTGAAAAATTATTTAATGTCTCATTCTTTCTTATACACAATGGGGATAATTATAGTAGCTCTCGTAGGTTTGTTCTACGTTTAAGTGGGTTAATATTGCTAAAGAGTTGAGATAGTATCTAGATCAAACATATGTCTGGCTGTGCATGTCTTTGTAAAATAAAAATACATCTCAGAAGCCTTTATGTCCACATAAAGGTTATGAATCTCCAACAGAGGGATGGAGTGTGCACTATTTCTCAAGCTTAGTTGACCATATAGTGTATTTTTGGATTACAGGATTATAAATCAAAGGTGTTCTATTGTACAAGTTTAGAAATACTGGGAGAGTGGATAAACCATGATTGCTTCACAGTTTTCTTCCCAAGCTGACATTCCAGAAAACCATGGGAAGATAAAAAAGGTAACAAAGAAGATACTACTAAGGGAATGTGATCAAATATCAAATAAATTGCAACAATGTTGCCAGATAGTTATAACTTTCAGTACTATCACTAATTTCCTCTTTCTTTCTTATTTTTATGTGTTTTTAAAAATTGAATTAAGAACTCTTAACACCAAGATTCTTATAGCAGACCTACTGATAGAAACCCAATGACCAGAATATCAGATAGCACATTATCCCGAACATTATTAAAGCTTCTATTCATTTGGTCACCCCAGGCAGTCTCTCAACAATCCTGTCTTTCCCTTGCATGTTTGCCTTGCACAAAGTATTACAAAATATGAATGTTCAATGAACGGTTAGTATTTACTAATAAAGCTCACTGTGTACATACTGTATAATTGTTATACTCACAAGAAATCATTAATGGACATAAGTAATACAAACAGCGAGGAAATATGAAGGTTAAAGTTTCATAAGATGAGTCTATTCTGTTACAACTTGGTTGAGACAACACAATTCTAGAATCTCAGTTTTTTG
>NC_048228.1:85121030-85147688 GCF_002007445.2 Ailuropoda melanoleuca | reverse complement strand
TATATATATATATATATATAATTTTAAAATCCAAATGACATGACATGTCTGTTGTAGGTTGAGCTGAAATTGACAAACCAACCAACAAAGTAATTGAGGGTTTAAAGAAATGCATTCGCTCTTGTAACCTTTGAGTTATCTGGAAGCGAAGTGGTACACACTGTTTGGCATATTATTAAATGCAAAGGCAGTAGTCCTAAGGCTCCAGTCTAACTTTTCCAGGAATCCCAAGACTCCCCAAATATTCCCAAACTTGTTCTTGCCTCATATGCTGTTTGGAGAATTATATTAATCTCAGAATAGAGCAAAAATTAGATTCTGATATGAACTACAGAAAAGCCGAGAAGAGAACTTATTTTCTCTCTGAATTTTCATTTTCCAAGGCACACAGAACAATGGAAAATTATAATACATTTTCAGAGAAACACAAAGTGGTAAGTGAAAATTAAGGAGTGATTTTTTAAAAAAATCCATGGACAATAAACATTCCTCTTACAGAGAATATTTCTTCTTGAATTAAGGTACTATGTCTCCATTTATATTAACCAAGTATGAAAACAAAATAGAATGGAAGAAAAATAAAGGGGAAAAGAAAGGAAGGAGGGAGCCAAACAAGAGAGTGAGGAAGGGAAGGCAGGAGAGTAGGAAGGAAGGAGAGAGGGAGAGAGACAAAGAGAGTGCTTTCAATCTGCTTAAAATAAATCTTATTTGAAATTTCTTATCCTATATATTAATGTTAAGAAAGTTGATCTTTCCTTTTGCCAATACTGAAATTATATTTTATACATATAAATAATCAAAAAAGGAATAAAATAATATTTTACCTTCTGGTAAATATTTGCTTAAATAAAATATATCCATTAAGCTCTATTTATTAAGTCTGCTATATTCAGAACACTGTAAAAGGCAGAGTGCTGTAATGTTCAAAGATTATTGTGGTGTGTTGCATTTTGCATTCCCAAGATAGTATTTTTTTCCACAAATGCCCTTTTTAAGCACAGCATATACTCTGAGGGCCCCTGTAAGAATTTAAATGAGAATTCTTCAGAAGAAATAGTGTTACAGAGTATTAACATTTAAACCTCTACTAATCCCTGAATAGCACCAAATATCTTTTCTTTTGAATCAGGATACTGTATTATGTTCAAAGAAAGCAAAAATGAGCAAGTAGCTTGGAAGGCATAAATATAAAGCGTTTGGGTAATTATAGATTTCTAGTCATGGCACCACAACAGAAGTTAATCCAGCTATAGGATTTTGGTTATAAACTCTGATTTTCCTTTGGCATATGATCTGAAAACTACTTTTTTTCAACTAAGCTGAGAATTGTCATAAAGAAACTTAACTAATAAGAAATATATCATTAATTTCTATTGCTTTTGTGAGGGGTCTGATTCCTAACATTCAGTTTTGGGCCATTTAATAATAATGAATTGTTAAAGATATAATACCTTGCAGTGTTTGCTCTTTCCTATAACTCAAGACATGGAATCATTTTTTTTAAATGAAACTTAATGTAAACAAATGAAATTTAAATGGTCTTATTTATAAAGTTCACTAGGAATGACTTATATTTTAACAAATAGAGATATATTAGATACTTACATTATTAGATACTTTTGAAATAAGCTATTCAGAATATGGTTTAAATGCAATTTCCCCCCCTCTTAATATACTACAGTCCAGAGGGAACTTTTCCCATTGATATTTTAATTTCAGTTTTTATTGCAGATGTACCTTGAGAATTGATGAAGTATCAAGAAACATTACACATATTTATGTTTCATTTGTTTCAATGTCATCATATTCGATATGCAACTGACAAGGGATAATATTATTATGTAGAAATATACGACTTCATGTATTCATAAGGCGATAGGAACAGAAAATATATGCAATGATTTCTGTACTATTATTCCATTCAGCAGTGACGCCATCATTGAGATAAAATTCAAACTGAGTGCTATAACCAGAGTTGAAAGTTTTACAATGCTTCCTGAAATAAATGTCACAAAATTTGATATATGCAACACATACTACTCATATGTAAATTAGCATATGGGGAGTGTGTGTGAATCACTGTTTCTGACATTTATTTCATGATGCTCTATAAAACCTTTCAACTCTGCTTATTGTTCTTTTTCATTTCCCTCAAATGAACAAATCTTTCTCAATTATAGGGAAAAGTTCACATTAAAAATACTGACACTCTGAGTGTCTCATTTGTTTGAAGTGGTCTTAAAAGATTGTCGTAGCTTTCATTTCAATACATTTTAAGTCTTTACTTAATCAATTTTATCTTTTGATTAATTATCACTTTTAAATCTCTTGTTACTTCAACATATAACATTGTATCATTTTTTAAAGATGTGTTTATTTATTTTAGAGGGGGGAAGGGGCAGAGGGAGAGAGAAACCCAAGCAGACTTTGCGCTGAGCATGGAGCCCAACACGGGGCTTGATCTCACGACACTGAGATCAGACCTGAGACAAAACCAAGAGTTGGATGCTCAACTGCCCGTGCCACCCAGGGGCCCCAACATTGTATTGTTTTGAACTTTACTGCCTAATTACTTTATGCTAGTCAAAATTCCATTTTAAGAAGAAACATGCATTCTGGTTTTGTTTTGTCCTTAAATAATTAATCATCTCATTACTGCATACAATTAATTGCTTATATTTTATTTAATTCATTAAATTTACATTTCAAAAACTTTTTGTGACAGACTTCTTCACATAAAACCTGGTGTTATGAGACAGAGGAGGCATATAGAGAGGAAAGGCATCCTCCCTTCTCAAGGATCTTGAGATCTTTCATAGGAAATTAGACAAATATTTAAATAATAGAAAACAAGGAAGAGTGATCTATTTCCTAGGGTGATTACAGTGAGCTGAGAGGTCTGGAAAGGTAGTTATTACGGAAGAACTTAGAAAATGAATAGCATTTTGATTATGTGTTACTTTTTCCTAAAATATAGGGAACATGTTATCATGGTAGTAAAATTCTAGGGTAAAAAAAGCTGTAAATAAAAGAATAGAATAATGCATAATAGTTTATACCATGTACATATAAAAAATGTAAAAAGTAAACTTTGGATGATACAGAATATAGTAGTTCTCTTTTTGTTCACTATAACTTTTAAAAATGACCATTTCTAATCACTGAGACTTGAAACAATGAAGAAAAGGTGTTCCAAGTGAAGAACAATTTAAGTAATGTTCAGGATGCAGAAAATATATTTAGAAAAGTGAAGTTGGACCAGTTTGTACAAATTGAGGTATAGTGAGATATGAATGGGAAGGAAGTTCAGGCCATATTTTGGATGATCTTAAATGTGGTACAGATAAAATATATTAAATACAGATAGATATGGGCAGCCAGTGGAGGATTTTGAGTAGGGTATAATATTAGAAAAAATATAATTTTAGAGAATTAATATGATATCAGTTTTTAAGATTCATTTGTTTGCCTGAAAGCAGCTTTCAAGAGTCCAGAAGAGAAACATGCAAGAAGGATTAAAATTTGTGGTTGGACCATAAATAAAGGGAGAAACAAATTAGTCCATCCTATGTAATAAGGTGATTATAATGGTATCTGTTTTAGTTTTTATGATGATGATAAAAGATGTTTTGAAGAATGTTTAAAAATTGTGTGCCTCGCACATAGAAAATGAAACATGAATTTTTCCTTCATTTTCAAAATGTATTGTTCTTGTTATTTTAATAGTTGTAATGATAAAAAAAGATGTTGGTGATTTTAGAAGTAGAAAATATAGAGTAATACATTGGTCTAATATTGAAAAAAGGAAAAATATTTCAAGGCTGTATGGGTGATTTAAAAATGTGCCATTAAGAAATTATGAAGGCAAAAATGACTTGTTTTAAAAATGGACTTGAAAGTTCAATTTTTGAGGTGTCTGGGTGGCTCAGTCAGTTAAGTGTCTGCCTTTGGCTCAGGTCGTGATCCCAGGGTCCTGGGATGGGACCCCTCGTTGGGCTCCCTGCTCCATGGGGAGCCTGCTTCTCCCTCTCCCTCTCTCACCCTACCTTGCTTGAGCTTTCATGCTCTCTCACTTGCTGGCTCTCTCTCTCTCTTTCTCTCTCTCTCTCAAATAAATAAATAAAATCTTTTTAAAAAGTTCAATTTTTGATATACTGAGTTTGAGAAAAAATAATTGTACAGAAGTTGAATTTTTAAAAATTTTTATTATGTTATGTTAGTCACCATACAGTACATCATTAGTTTTTGATGTAGTGCTCCATGATCCATTGTTTGCGTATAACACCCAGTGCTCCATGCAATATTTGCCCTCCTTAGAAGCTGAATTTTTTATCAAGGAGTAGAAATGTGGGTCTGGTAGATACCACCACTGTTCATAAGGATTCAGTGCCCCTCCAAGGAAGAGGATTATACATCTCAGGCTGTGTTCCCAGGATCACAGATATGACTTCTTTTAGCTTCTGGATCTGTGGAGAAGTGGCATGTTAATATCCTTGGGTGGTAGCTTTAAGAACCAACATATGCTCCTCCATTTTCCCTATTCCCAATGAAGGATGCTTTGTCAATCCAGATTTCTGAGTGAGGTTCACCACACACAGAGCTAAAACTGAATCAGATGGACATTTAGGAAGAGGAGAAAGAAACCTGAGTTGTGACCCACCGAGGTATTAGTGTTCTTGCTCCTGCACAGTGACTTAACCTGTCCTAACTGAGACAGGCACACAGGAGGAAGTACTTGAGAGATAAGAATTTTCAGACTAGGGGCACCTGGCTGGCTCAGTCCCTTAAGCAACTGACTCTTGGTTTCGGCTGAAGTCATGATCTCGAGTTTGTGGGATCCAGCACGGTTGTCCACCTCCATGCTCAACGTAGAAACTGCTTCAGATTCTCTCTCCTTCTCCCTGTCTGCTCCTCCCCCAGCTTGCACTTGCTCTCTCTCTAAAATAAATTAATAAAATCTTAAAAAAAAGAGGAATTTTAAGACTAAAATAACCAACATTGGCAAACACTACCAGCTCTAAAAGGATGAATCCTGAAGATGATATTCAGCCTGTCCAGAGGGCCAGTTGTCTCAAGAGTGTGATCTTACTAGCCACATGGGTGACAGATTGCAAATGTTGAACAGTGAAAGCATGCCTGCCTCATTTCCATTGTTTCTAATTAGAATGCAGATACCATTCTGAGACCTGTTTCTTCCTTCATTTTTTTCTTAAATTTGATTTACTTTTATTTTAATTCAATTACTTAAAATATAATGTATTATTATTTTCAGAGGTAGAGTTCAGTGATTCATATTTTTTTTTCTTCCTTCATTTTTCTAAAAATTTTTCTCTGGAGTTTCAAAGAGGTTCTTTTGTTTTTTAGTGCTCTAAAATTTCATTATATGATTTTTTTGGGGGGGGTGTAGTCCTAGTATTTAGATGTTGGAACTCCAGAGCTAATCCATTAAACTTTGTTTTAAATAATATTTTGTTTTAAATTTTGCACATCTTTTTCTATTTTTGATTAATTTGTACTCTGTTTGTAATTACAAATTTGTAATTTGTAAGCCTTCCTTCAACTACAACTTATAATTTTTTTTCCTTATCCAGTAATAAATCTTGTTTAGGGAGAAAGTTTTGTTTTGTTTTGTTTTGTTTTTTACTTTTTACTTTTTTTTTATTTGGGCACGTGATGTGATGAGCACTGGGTGTCATATCCAACTAATGAATTGTTGAACACTGTACCTTCTAATTTTTGTGTTATTTTTTTTAGCAGTGTTATAATTTTAATTATATAAGTCTTTTTAAAAATTGTCTGAATGATATAGATAGATGATAGATAGATAGATAGATAGATAGATAGATAGATAGATGATAGATAGATATAGATATATTCCCTCTTTCTTGGATGTAATATATTGACTTAAGATTTCCCAGAGTCTTAATGACTGCTTTGTGAAATCTCTATTCTGAGAGCTGAACATGAGAAAGGTGGTTTGGAATCTGTATATACTGTCCTGAACTACACATTTGGACTGCTAGTCCAGATACTCTGTATTTGAATGAGTTTCCAGTTATCTCCAGAATGTGGATGGAATGATTTCCCAACTGATAAATTGAGGCGATCTGGATATCCAAGCGTGTCTTAAACTCTAAAACATTTCTTTAGATTTAAGACCATCTTCCCTAACATTTTGGGTGTATTCCAATTCTCCCACTTCCTGAAGTTTCTGGGGCAGATCAGTTAACTTTTTGGCTTTCCTCACTGCTAGCTTAGATTCAACATCCTTAACTTCACTGAATAATTTGCAATTTTTCACCTGCTTTCCAGATCCCAATGTTTATTGTAAAAGTCTCTCACATTTTTCTTTGTCTTTAGAGTTTATAGAAAAACAAATTATAACTCTTGACTGCACTTTTTTTTGAATATCAAGAGGTGACAGTCTAGAAGTTTTCTTTTTCTTTCTTTTTCTCAAAAACGACTGTACTGAGATATAATTTGTGTCTTATACAATTAATTTATCAAACCAAATCAATGATTTTTAGTATATGCGTGGAGTTGTGTGACCATCTCCACAATCTAATTTTAAACATTTTTATTAGCTATTTTTTTAGGGAATTTTTGTGTGGAAGCATAAATACACACAAACATACATTTTTATATATTCTTATATATACATGAATAAACACTGATATATACATATATGTATATCTCTGCATATATACAGAGACACTATAAATATGTATTACACACATATAGGCATTTATATGTACATATATAAACTCATTTATTCCAAGTTAATAATTAATCTCAGCAGATTTTATTAGCTAGCCATTTATCTAAGCAACAATTTATTCCAAATTTTGGTGGTATTCATAGACTTTCAGGCATGCAACTTAGTTTAAATTTGCCTGATAACATTATTATATTAGTATCCTGACTTACATATCCATGTGTATGAGTATGTGTGTGTGTCTGTGCATGCTTACCTATACTTAATTTTACTTTTGTTCTAAGAAGCTTATGTTGATTTATTTTCCATTTATGGCAAAAAGATCTTTCCTTCGAATTGTCATTTCTGTTTCATTTTTAGGGCAGTCTTTTGAAAATAGATTAGTTCACTACATATGTATTCAATCTTATGAATCAATCCTTTTCTTAAATGTTTGGAAAGACCTTCACAAAATTAATATTAAGTTATTATTTTACAAAATCAGCTTTATGCTTTTTTATGAATTTACAACTTACTTAGGTTTATGACATTAAGAAGTTTGCAGTCAATTCTAAAATATTTATCAGTTTATTTTTCTAATTTTTTCATGAGTTACAAACTAATTTAATTTTGTATATGAAACCAAATCTTCCATTATTTATTTAATCTGGATATGAGTTAGTCATTAGAATTTCCTATGTTCAAATAAAGATATATAACTGTTTATATAAAGTGACTCATGCTAACAGATTCAATTGTCCTTAATAACTCAGTGTATTTTATTAACCATGCCTTATAGCATAAATGACTTTTAGTATTTTTGGTGTCACTAGCTGACTTTTGGATAGATAACTTAAGTTTATATCTAGTTGATATGTCTTATTGCAATCCTTCCTCTGCACTATTGTAAACACTATAACATAATATTTGGAGCTCTAAATTGGAAAAGTAAATTATAGCCAACTGTCTTTATCCTCTTTATAATAAGAAGAGCTTACATAGTTATTGAAAAAATAATTAAAGGATGAACTCTTGCTTTAGACTTTTTAATTTTAATTTTCTTTTAGTATATAAGGAAAAAAAATAGAACTAGCTGATTTGTCCAACCTACATGTCCTGGATCTGTGAGTTATGTCACTCATTAATGCTATAGTCAGGGAAAGGTTTGTTGATAAGGTTTTCTACACTCTTTTGGAGAAAAAAACTCTTGAGACCAAAAAAAGAAGTAATTTCTTTGGAAAATTATTTGTTGATAGAGGTAATAGAGCAGCATGTGGAGAAGCAAAACAGACTATCATTGCCCTATGGTAGTTTGTGCCATTTTCTTACTAAGAACTTAAAAAGGAAGGCTATTAAATGTTTGTATGAGAAATAGTGCTAAAATAAGTTAATAAAATGTAGTGTATCATATCAAAACATATAATAGACAAGTATGTTTTAACTCATAGTGTGTATGCTTTTCTAGAATTTTTTTTTTTCAAATATCCAATGTGTTGATGCTGTTAATTTTAAACTGAGGGAGAAAATAGTTTTCTTGTGAAATCTGCCTTATTGGTGACTTAATATTTAATTTAAACCATAAAAAAAGAATATTTATAATCACCTACTAATTGTAAGGCACAATGTGGGTACTGCATTATTTATATTCAATGAAAATGTTTGTACAAATGTAAGATAAATTGTGGACAAGCCTTAGACATGCGTTGGTTAGTAAAAATGTAGACTAATTTCATTTTAAGAGATACTTGTACTAGTTTCAAAGAGATGATCAAGAATGTTCTGAGTACATTACAAAGAATAAATAGCCTGCAGAATTCATTATTATTTAACTCCATTCTCAAATCTTTATGTGCTTATTGTTTGAGTACTAGCTATATTTCTGAAGTGCAGCTTCTGGAAATTCCATCAAGAGCCACATCTGTATAGTCATAATATATGTTCATTGAAGGAAGAGATTTTTAGGAGATTCATGAAGCTTTAGGAATTGAACACAAAAGTGTCCCTGATGGTAGAAATGCACTGTTCATAAATGAGCACTGAGTGGATGAAGCAGTACATCACAGCAGATCAATAACCAGCATGATGTACTATCTCATGGCAAACTTTCTCTTCTGAGTGTAACATACAATAGATCAATAGAAAAATAATTCCAAGCAAAGAGTCAGTGGCAAATAATTATATTGAATTATTTCCATTGGTATTTTTTCCTCTGATATTTTAGTTCAGTTCAAACACAAAGGAAAAAAAAAAGAGAGATAAAATTTAATCTGGCAATGGGGAGTTTGGAAAATACTTAACCTATTTCCCATAAAAATACTAACATCAATTATTTAGTTTAAGATATTTCTCCCCTCTCTCACTCCCAGTAATTGTGTTTTCTTCTTAGTCAGTACTAAATCCAGACCAAGAGCAACCCAATGAAATATGTTTCCCTTTCAAATTCTACTCAGTTACACGGGAGGCCTTTAAAGAGCAGTTTGTCATGTTTCAGACTCGGTGTGAGGTGCTCCGGTTACATATACAAAGGAGATGGGCATCACTGTTCTCAACTTGTGAACACTCTCTAGGGAGATTCACCCTAGCATATGCAGTTAGTAGCTTCTAAGCATTAAGAATGGCTTCAGAAAGAAGAAAAGTCTGAAGTGGTATTAGAAGAAGGAATGAGAAGTATCAGATATATCCTAAGAATAATGGCGGATAGAGTGACAGCAAGGGCTAATGCACATGGATGGCAGGCAGCTAGATGTGTTGCAGAAACTTCATGTTATTTATGTTAGAAGCTCAGCAAGCAAAGCTAAGGAACTACCTTCTCCCTAAGACTCAGATTGTAGCATATGAAGTCTTAAAATTCTCATAGCCAGATCCCTGCCACACCTCCGTCCTTGGAAGAGAATCAGAACCTTTCAATTTAGTTGTATTAGAAACTTAATTTTCTTAATTGTATTAGACAATCATCATATGATTGGCTGCCTTGCATTCAGATGATATCCCTTTTGTGTTTGGAATTTTCCTCACTGTATGAGTCTTGTTGTGTAGCAGAACTCATCTCTCGTGATAGTAGCTCTCTCAGCCAAATATTTATGTTTGGTGTAAGCACATGACCTGAGTCAGCCAAGCAGACATGTCTACCCACCATGTTTATTTAATAATTAGTAACACAAGAATAAGGATGGTAGAAATTCACTGTGTGGGTAGCTGTGGAAGTGGTGGTAGCAATATTCAGTTACCAAGAATACCTTGCGAATGGTGCTGTTAAGTCCTAGCAGCCATCTACACTGCAAGCTATGGTACATATCTGTCAGTGGAAATAGTGGTTCTTACCAGGCGGTTCTACTTAGGCTGATTTGTGTGGGGTGGGTTACATTCCTAGCCATGTTCTGCCCAATTTCTTAGGCCCAATCTGCCCAATTTCTTAGGCCTCTTTCTCCACCACTCCTATTGATGCTGTAAACTACCCTAAAATCCTTTCAGTATATTCCTTCTTTCTTTAAAATTATCAGAGTAGAGATAAATACTTAGCAATCTGATACATGCACATAACAGTGTGCTGATACACAGTGCTCAGGTCTTGATGTACAATTTAATTGACTTGTAGCGTAAATCACACAAGCTTTATGCAAATGCTTAATCCCACCCAAATATCCCTATCTGGCTTGGCTCCTTTCAGACTGGTTCTCACATGACACCACACATGATACATAAAGGCATCCTCATTACTTCTTCTTTGTCATATCATTGAGGAAGAGTCAAGTACACATTACAAATTTGTGTAGGTAAAAAAGGTAGATGGAAGCCATCACATATAATGAAGTCAATTAGATTTTCTATCCAGGAGGTCAGTATGCTTGGAGAACATGATGTGCAAGGGCAAATCTTTGGAGATGAGGCTGGTAAAAATGTAAAAATGTAAGCAAAGGTTTGATCATGAGGAACAGTTTTATTAGACTATGAGATCTGATTTAAATTCTGTAGACCAATGCTTCCTAAAGCTTAATTGACTATATATCTTTCACACTTGTAAAAAAAATAAATACAAATCATTGAATCTGAACTCTAGTGATTAAGATTTAATTAAGATTATGCACAGAAATATGCATTTAATTTAAGCACCTTGGATAATTTGAAATAAGTAATCTAGTAACACATTTTGAGGAACTTCAATTAGGTTTTATGACAATTCATTTATCCACTCATTCATTCAATCATTCAACAAACATTTATTAAAATCCTAGTATGGTTCTAGGCATTGGGGATATGGCAGCTAATGGATGAGGTAGGCACTAGCCCTCTTGCCGTTTACATTCTGGTATGTTGGATGTCCTGGCAGTAGGGGAAAGAGGAGAAACGTTAAAGAATTAAAAAGTAAAATGGATATAGTTTATAGAAAGTAAAGCAAAATAAGAGTCAGTTAGGATGGTTTGACTTCATGTTTTATGGTTAATCAGAAAAGGGCTTCTTTATAAGGAGACATTTGAGAAAAGATAGCACACGCACGAGGGAGGAAACCATAGTATACCCAAGAGGACAGCACATGCTTGGACTTCGGAACATGTGGTGAATCTGAAGATTGGCGAAGAAACCAGTGTGGATACCAAGTAAACAAATATGAACTTCTGCTAGCCAGGGACAAGATCTGGTCAGTGTACCTTGGAAATATTGAGGCACTTTGCCTTTATTTCTAATGAGAAGGGAATTTAACAGAAGATCTTGATCAGAGAGTAGACTTGATCCTACTGTCATGGAATGAGATCATGGACAATCACTACTTATACCGTACAATGCTCAAATGGAGAGTCTGGCTTGGGAAGATTATTATATTCCTTTGTGGTATGGGAGAAAGGGAAAATTTACGGATATAGATGAGAGTAGGTTGGTAGATCCAATTGATGGGGTCATGTGGAAAGTTTCTTCTGAATGATCCCCTTTTCTCAGGAAAATAGAAAACAGTATTACCATTGAGTGTGAGGTTACATCTGAGACTGTGTTGTAAGACTAAGAAAAGAAAAGTGCAATCCTCGTCAGGGGGAGTAAGTGAGCAAGCAGATTAGGGACCTACAGTAAACTTGCTTTGCAGCACTAAGGGTGAACTTGTAATTTAAAATCATGAATACCAAATGGTGCCAATTAGCATGTTTGTTAATTTTTCCCCAGCAAACTTCAGCTCTGTCTCTGCAGGCATAGAGTATGCAGACATAAATTTAACCAGATAGATTATTTTTCCAGGTAAGGGAAATGATAGGGGAAAGATAGAAGGAGTTTAAACATACATAAAAAGTTACTGATTTTAATAATAAACCATTTTTTTTTCATCTCTGAAGCTTTGAGGACACCATGAAGCTGAACAGAGAAAAAATGATATGTAATCCCTATACTATAGATACCGATGGGCAAAAGAATTTTAGAATTTAGGATTCTGAAAGTATTAAGGTAGAAATATTTGAGGTGTTGGCTTAAGATCCTGATGCTCGAATATGAAATTATGAAGAATCCAGTCACTATTTATGTGAAAGTCTTAGCCATGACTATGCGAAGTGGTGGCTGATGGAGAGGGTGAAATCACAGGAAGACACTTCAAGGTAGCAAACATCCAGGGAAGTTGAGGAATTATGTATGCGGATAATGAGATTGCCAAGAATAATGACAGGAATAACACTAGAGAGCAGGACACTGAATCAGAAGTAAAATCTTCAAGGAATGAGGCAGCCCTATGACCAAAGTCTGTAGATAATAGCAATGCAGATAAAAGCCACATTGCAAAAGGAACACTATATGCAAAAACCTCATGAACTCACATAATCCCATTAAGTGTTTAAATTAATTTGAATTATTAAATGTTACTGCTTTTGAAAATTAGGGATTGAACATCATTCCTAAATCTTTCCAGTCAGTGCATAGCAAACTCAGAAAATATTTTTATTTGGGGAGCGGGCCCACTAAGGTGAGGGTAAGAGCTGGACACTTGAAAGATTTTTAGAGCTTTAGGAAAGTAGTCGTTCATTAAATAATGTCCATATTAAGGGTTTAGTTTTTCTGGAAGAAATTTATCACTCGTTAAGAATTTCAGTAGAGAGTAAAGAGAAAGAAAATTGAAAGAAAGGGAAAAGTAAAGAAGTTAGGAAGGAAGAGGATGAGGAAGAAGAGAGAGAAGAGGGGCGCCTGGGTGGCACAGCGGTTAAACATCTGCCTTCGGCTCAGGGCGTGATCCCGGCATTGTGGGATCGAGCCCCACATCAGGCTCCTCCGCTATGAGCCTGCTTCTTCCTCTCCCACTCCCCTGCTTGTGTTCCCTCTCTCGCTGACTGTCTCTGTCTCTGTCGAATAAATAAATAAAATCTTAAAAAAAAAAAGAGAGAGAGAAGAAAACGTGGCAAAGATAGACACTTAAACCCAGGAAAGGATGTTTTCCACAGGTAATTAGGCAAGAATTGGAAAAGGCAAAGAGAGGAGAAGGAGAGTTAATTGGTATGAAGTACTTACAAGAAAGGATATTCTGAGGTGGAATTACCTGAACCGTGAGCAGGGAGAAGCAGAAGAAAATTGGTACATGGCATAAATGTGATGCCAGGTCAGGCACAACACGGGAAAGTGTCACTAGATTGACAGCTTCCCATACATGGCATCACCCCACACAGCTAGTCTGGGACAGCTTAGTTGCTCTTGATTCTGCTGGGACCACGGAAATGACTGTGCAGGATTTCCAAAAATCAGATTTCTGTAACTTCAGGAAGTGGTTCGTATAGTTGAAAATGTAATGTTCTTTTTTGCATCAGTGTCAACAAGAGTCTAAAATTGAACAAAGTTAAGAGTCTATGTGACAAACTGTGTTTTCTGTAACTCATCTTCAAACTGTAATATATTACCACAATCTGGCATTGAAAGTACAGCGTGATTCTCTTTAACACTGATTATGATACATGCAGGAATTTTACAGGACAATGTCATACTAATCTATGATTTTGTATTTTAAACATGTTTGAGATTGTTTTTGACATATTCAGTGTAAGGAAGATTTATATATGTGAGTCAAATAAGTGGAAGGAAATGTATTGAGGATTCATGCTAAATACGCAAGAAATGAAGATCACCATTTTTAGCTTAATGACCCTAAAATAACTAACACTAATATAATTTAGAAAAATAATTAATTAAACCACAGAAGAATCATCTGGGAGACATGTATTGATTAAGGTATGGTTTGTCAGTTCCAAAAAACTAGAACGTGGCTAAGCAAGAGGATTTGGGGCAGTTCATAGAAAGGACATGGAGCTCAAGAACCAGGTTTATAAAGGACAGGAGCTCAGATGCTTTTGTTGGCCCACATTACATCCCCTGGGCTAATCTGTGATTTCTGTCACAACTGTACGCGCTGACAGTGTCCTGCCTCAAGCTAGTACTCCGCAAGTGCCTTCACTTTTGTGCTTTAGGGCTTTCTCTGAATACTTGGGAGCCTGCTCAGCCTTCAGGGATAGCCTAGGAGGGCAGGGAAGTTAATGGCCTCTAGGGAAGCCCTCAACTGTATAATAATTGCAGTGGATATATATCCCAGCCTTCAGACACATCAGTGTCTAAGGCATTCTACATGCTTCTCGAACACCCACTCCTTCCTATGCCTAATCCAGAGACCCAGATTAAACATTTTTACTGGTTTTCCCTCCCTCCCCATTTCAATTTCTGTGTTTCTTCATCATGTTACACGCAGTCAAATTCTTCTTCCAAGATCTGCTTTTAGAGAAACCAAAATTAAGACAACAGGAAATAAGAAAATGCTGGTAGTTTCTCTAAAGTACCATTCTTTCCTCAGGGTATTATTGTCACAGATTCAATTATTGTCAACCTTGAGCGACCATGTCAATTGTCCAAGGAGCAAGTATCCTTTTGCTTTACGTTGAGTCAGGGTTCCACTGATTAAATAACAGAGCACTGTATTCATTTCCTATTGCTGCTATAGCAAATTACCATAAATTTAGTAGCTTAAACATGATAAACTTTTTATCTTAAAGTTCTGGAGGTTAGAAGTCCTAAATAAATCCCACAGGGTTGAAATCAAGGTGTCAGCACGGCTGCACTCCCAGAATCCAAGGAAGAATTTGTTTCGTTGACTTCTCTAGCTTCTAAAGACCACCTACGTTCTTGGCTCATGGACCCTATCTTCTTTGTCAAAGCATATCTCTCCAATCTCTTCCATAATCATATCTCTTTCTCTCATTCTTGTCCTCCTGCCTCCTTCTTATAAGGCCTTCTGTAATTTCATTGGCCCATTCAGATAATATCCGATGATTTTCCGATCACCAGATCCTTAATCATATCTGCAAGGTCCTTTTCCTTTAAGGTGACATACTTCTGGGTTCTGGGGTTGTGGAGAGAGACATCTTTGGGGAGGGCATTATTTTGTCTACAAGAATAGGGCACCCACTCTGACAGTGACAAAAGGTTTACCCACTAAGGGGAAGATATCTCTGTGAGAATAAATGTGGGGTGCTGACAACCAAAGGTGGATAAGGGATGCCAGAAATCATAAGCAACACCGGTCATTACAAAAAAATCGCACTTATATATGCTTTATTTTTTCCCCAACTGTTCTTTTGAAAACACTAGTTAAATCTACTACATATCAGTTATACTAGGGCTCAGATGAACCTAACAATATCCCTACCCCCTAGATACCTTGCAGTCTATTGTATTCAGAAAAAATAAGGCAAGGATCAAGTTTGAAAATGCATTATCTTTGTCTAATTGTAATTTGCAGTTTGTATTAAATAATTTAGGTAGACAACCCGAGAGCAAATATAACTGCCTTTAGATAAACTTACACTTCTCAGATTTAACAAGTCCTAAACACAACTCAGCACCTGACCCCTACAAACAGCACTTATACCGTAATACACACACACACACACACACACACACACACACACACACACACTGCTGAACTTGAATATTTAGAAGCAGTCCAGTTTTGACATGGTCTGGGAATTGTTGGAAAGTGTGTGCTAGAAGAAAACCTATCATAATTGTGGAGGCTGCCTACTTTTTAAAAAATTTAATTATTTATTTTAGAGAGAGAGAGCAGAAGGGAGGAAAGAAGGAGAGGGAGAAAGGGTCCCAAACCAGACTTCACGCTAAGCAGGGAACTCAATGCAGGGCTCCATCTCATGACCCTGAGATGGACCTGAGTTGAAATTTGATTAACTGACTGGGCCACCCACGTGCCCCTACTTTTCTAACATCATATGTGGTTTCTTCATCAACTTTGCAAGCCCTTATCAGGGGATTTTTCTATTGTAGTTGTTGTAGACTGAATGTTTATGTTCTCCAGAATTCATATGTTAAAATCCTAATCCCCACTGTAATGGAATTAGGAGGTAGGGCCTTGGCGAAGTAATCAGGTCAGGAGGGTAGATTACTCATGAATGGGATTCCTGCCCTTATAAAAAGGAACCCAAAGTGCTCTCCTGTTCTCTTTCTACCATGTGAGGATAATAAGGAGAAGTCAGCATTGTGCAATCCAAAAGAGGGTCCACACCAGAACTTGCTCATGCTGGCACCCTGATCTGGGACTTCTAGCCTCCAGGCCTGTGAGAAATACATTTCATAAGCCACCCAGATTATAAGACTTTGTTATAGCAACTGGAACTAAGACATAGTCAATCAAACCTGCAACACAATTCTTTTCTATTTAACCCACTATTGTATAAGGATACACAATATTTACAGGGGAGTTCTCTGAGATCAAGATCTAACACATTGTCTTCTCAAAATACAGAGTTGTAGTAAATGATTTTAATAAATTATCCTGAAATTAATTGAAACTAATTGAAGCGAAAGGTAAAATATGGTCAGATTATAGAACATTTAAGAATTAAGGTTTTTTTTTAAAGCAGCAAATTGCAGAGTTACAATTCTAAAAATATTAATCTGCAAGTGGTATAAACAAAGAAAGAAGAAGAATTGGGATTGAAAGTAAGATTCTAATAGAGTCCAGGTGAGAAAAAGCAAGAGGTAGATTTAGCATTATGGCTTTGCAAATGAGATATTGCTAACTTTGGGACCATCGTGCCATTTAAACTTTTACAAACTATAATTATTCTTGAAAATATTTGCTTAGGTCAACTTGTTCAAGAAGAGTTGTATCCCAACATATGGAAAAAAGAAAAATGTTCTCCAGATGTCAGTCTGCATAGCAGCAACAGAAGAATCTTTCTGCTGTTACTATGTTTAATTCTTCTTCATACAACTCCAATTACATTTTCGAGTTGTTTAATTTAGTCTAATTTTATGAATTTACTTTAAAGTTCTTTCTGGGAGTTCTCCAGGCGGTCTCATGCAGTCTTTTGTAGCTAATGAGAGATAACAAAATCATTTGTTGTTACAGGCGACAAGAGTGTTTTTCAACATATTGTTAGTCCAGTGATGTCATCACATTTTGATTATTTGATTCCACTTGGTCCTTATAACTGTTACCACGGAGATAGGAAAAATATTTTGATTGGTTAGAAAAGTATGTAGGAGAACATTGTTTCTTTCCAATTTTGTTCGTCAGCGAAAAAGCGATTGAAATAGCTCTTAGCACTTGTGTCATCTCTCATTTTTAACTCTTCACTAAAGTAAAAAAATTAGATCTTATGCTATCTCTGGAAAGTAGGTATTTCCTGTGTTTCAAAAATCATATTTGCTTTTTTAAATTTAATTATTCTTTTTTGAAAAAAGATTTTATTTATCTATTTTAGAAAGAGGGGCGGAGAAGGGGGGGAGGGACAAGCAGACTCTGTGCTGAGCGCAGAGTCCCGTGCTGGCTCAATCCCAGGACCTGAGATCATAACCTGCACCAAAATCAAGAGTCAGATGCTTAACCAACTGAGCCACCCAGATGCCCCATATTTGCTTTTTTTTTCTTTTTTATATAGTTTAATGTACTATTGACTAAAGCAGTGCTAGAGAAGGAAATGTATGCCTTCAACAAGCTTTAAACTTAGAAAAAAGGCTTTTTGTAAAATAAGGATGGCTTATATTTTGAAATTTATATGAAGTACAACTGGGTGTTATGGAAAAGTTTGTTAGTGGGTATGTATTTCCCACAATAATAACAATGCTAAGTTTGCTTGTCAGCTTGAATCCTGTTTGAATTTCTCTCATATGAAATACCAGCTAATAATTGTAGGAGGAACAATAGAATTTGAAAAATCCCATTTCACAAAAACCATTGTAAAAATTTATTGAGGAAAGAATCATGAATTATGCTAAACAACTGAGCCAGACATTGCTGAACAGACTATTTACAAAGCTTCAAATTATTGCCTCACAGAATAATCATTCATTACAAAGGGAAATTGTCTATCTTTATGATATAATAATCAGACAGATACCACTTTATTTAAGTGATGAAACTTAATATCACCAATAATGAAACAAATTGACATCACATGCTCAGGATGTGATACCTTGAGAATAATGTAACATCACCTATAAGATATGCCTGTAAAAAAAAAAAAAAAAAGAACCTGAATCAAATTGTGAGGAAAAAAACAAGTCAGCCAAATTGAGCGATATTTTGAAAAACAAATGACCTGGAACCTTAAAAATTTAGCAATGCTATCAAAGAAATAAAATCAAGCAAGCAAGCGAGCTGGTAAGTGATTCTAGATTTAAAGAGATTCAAAAGAGATGCCATTGATTTGGTCCTGGTTTGGATAAAGAAAAAAAAATATTTAAAAGGACATTATTTAACTGATTGGAAACTTGGGATATGGACTCTAAATGAAATAACTGCATTGTTTCAATATTCAATTTATTAAGTGCAGTCACTCCGGTCAGAAATCAGCGTGGAGTATGTGACTATAATACAGAGAGACGTTTGCTTGGCCTTGTATTTATTTCTAGTTAAAAACTTACTCTGGGCATTATTCCATTCCAAATTTCTACGAGGTGGTGTACTTCCCTTTTACTTTGCAACCCACTGAGATTTAGTTTCCAATCTTACCACTTCATGAATCTCCTGCCATTCCTCATAAATCCAAAGGAATTATTCTGTGTTTTTCATCTCTCTCCTCCATTTCCAACACCTTTTAAACTTCCTCTGTTCTTAATTTCTGGGATAATATTATCTCTTCTTTTGCCTTTTAGTTGTCTGTCTCTCTGACTCTCTGGCTCTCTTTCTCAGTCTTGGGCTAGTTTCTCTTTGTTCGTTCATAAAAGTGGATATTTCTGAGGATTTTTGTCTTCACCCCATGTTTCTTCTCACCTTACAAATTCTTCTTGGCTTGTTTTTATTAGGGTCCAACATTTGTACTCTTACTTTTGTAAAAATAATTCTCGTTCAACATAGATACCTCACATTTACCTTCAGATCTATACATCTTAATATCCACCAGCAGTCTCTACTTGAATAGTCTAAGACCCCCTCAAGTTTAATAGATCCAACATTGACTTTGTTATCTTATTCCCCCGTTGACTTACCTTTATTTATTTCTTATTCACATAAACATCCTTCCTATTTATTCAAATCCTTGGACTCATCATCATTTTATTGTTTTTTATTCATCAAACTTATTAAACATTGATTATCTACCAGATTTTCCCAACTCACACTCCATTCTCCTTAATCTCTGATCCCTGCAATTATAGCTTTAGAATATCACACACACACACACCTGCTTCCTCTTGCCCATCACCATTGACATTGGCTAAGTCCAATTAATTCTCTACCTTCTTTGGACAACAGTAATAATTTCCTTATGTTTGGACCCACCTGCTCCTTTATCCCTCGTCTACCACAAGACTGATCTTTCTTCCATATGTATCTTATTTTTCACTGCCCTCATCAACATTCTTCCTTTGCCCTGCATAGTCTTCAGAACAAACACATTTTAAATTTCTACGCATGGCATTTGACATGATTCTTCATCTGCCTTGTGAATACTAATCCAGACTTACTTTCACCTGCCCCATCACTCTTTACACTTGAGCAATAATTGTGCTTCTTTGAATAAACTATGTTTTCTCATGTCTCAAGACTTCACGTTTGTAGCTGTTTCTTTTTTCTTTTTTAAAGATTTTATTTATTTATTTGTCAGGGAGAGAGAGAGAGGGAGAGTGCACATAAGCAGGGGGAGTAGAGGGACAAGCAGGGTCCCCACTGAGCAAGGAGCCCGATTTGGGACTCGATCCCAGGACTCTGGGATCACGACCTGAGGCCAAGGCCAACGCTTTACCAACTGAGCCACCCAGGCGTCCCTTGCACTTGTTTCTAATTGGAAGTTCTTTCCCTGAGTTTTCATCTAATGAAGACTTCCTCAAATTTAGGGGCAGAGGTTATCTCCTCTGAGAAACCTATCTTGGCTTCCATGGGCACATTTCAACACTACTTATCACAGTGCTCTTATGCCTTGTCTGTATTTCCATGATTCCAGCAAGTACATTATTGGATTATAGTAGTTATTTTACATATCCATTTCCTTGGCTGAGAACAACTTTACATAAAAAAAGTAAGTCTCTCCTTCTTCCTGTGTAGTCCCAGACCCATTATGTTTTGCACTGTTGGCTTCCAAAGCCTTTCATTAATAAATAAATACATTAAATGTTAGTTTTTAACCTGCCCTGAATTTATCATTGGAGGTCAAGTTGTTTGAAATGGTTTTTCAGTGTTTTAAGCAGTTATAACAAAGTAGTTACCGCCTAGTGTGAACTGATTGGTGTCTTCTGGAGGCACACAATGGATTTAAGCTGGCAGAGAACATATATAAAATTGGACGCATTGATAGCCTGATGCACATTCATAGGAGTACAAGGGAATTCATTGGGCATTGTTCAATCTCTGTTTTATTCATTTATTCGATCAGATATTATCAGCTTTGTTTTAGACATAGAATCAAAAGAACAGAATAACTTTTGCAAAGTCATGAGTTACCTTTAATCATTTAGAATCACAACACAAATCAGATTGCTATGAGAATAAAGCATTCTACTTTAATTTAATGTGTCTCTAAATCTCAATAGCTTCCCATCTCATCTGTTAGAAGCAATTTATAAAGATAGATTCTATTGGTCATTTTGACAGTCTACTTAGTTTTTAAATTGCATGAATGATGTTATTACAATAACACTTATTTTATGATGATGGTAATTCATGCCAAATGTAGAACTTTTGCTGAAAGATTTTAACCAAGAAGATCACCTGAAAGATAACTGTTAACATTTTGGTATACTTTCTCAATTTTCTTTTTCATGAACCTGTACTGCAGTGGAAAAACAACTGGGCTTTGTAGTCAAAGTGCATTTTAATCTTGGATCCAGCTGCATGACATTTGGCAAGTTACTTAGCCACTCGTGACTTGAGTTTCTCATCTGTAAGATGGTAATAATAATAATACTTACATCATATGTTTATTTTGGAGATTAGACAAAATTATATATATATATGTAAAGTGCTCAGAGCAGAGTCTAGAATTGTGCAATCAATCAATAAATACTGGCAACTTTTGTATAACTTTTAAAATTTCATGGTGATGGTCTGCGTATACTATTTTATACTATGATTTACTCATTTTAAATAATAACCTAGGCTTTTTCACGGACCATGAGCATGTTCCAGAATTTGGAATACTTTTAGAGATACATGTCTCATCAGAAATGAAATAAAATAAAGCAACCGTTCTTCCTGAAATACTGTCCATATACAGCCACCAAAATTTAAGTTTACAGTTCAAATTAAGTTCTACAATTTGATAAGTGCTGGTTTGAAAAGAAGCTTGAGCATATGGACTAGAAGAGACTCCTTCATATGTTACCTAATATTATTTTGTTTCTGTTTTTTAATTTTTAAAAATTTTTACTCAATCTGAACACACACACTCTCTCTCTCTCTCACACACACACACACACACACACTTACAGACTTACAAATATGTGTACTTCAAATAGCGTACAGGATGTTTAGTTATATAAAGATGAATTTACAGTCTCTGTCACCAAAAAAACTGCTTAAAATATAGTGAGGTTTTGATGTGCATCAACAACAATAACAATAGTAAATACTGTGGATTATGTTCCACTAATTTTGCTAGGTCTTTATGTATATATATTATCTCACGTAACTTTTCAAATTAAACCTCTAGTGGAGTTGATATTATTATACTATTTTACCAAATTAAAAACCAAATAACAAAATAACCTGTCCACAGTTGTATACCTTAGAAAGCAGTTACACATGACACCAAAGTCTATCAAGTTAGCTCTACTGTGTCATGTTAGTAGATTGAGAGGGAGCCTACCTATAACAGAGTATTATTTGGTTGCCAGGGACCCATGAGAAGGGAGCATCCAACCATGGTGGAGGAAATTGGGAAGTCTTCATGTATGCAAGAGTATTTTAATAAAAGTGTCGTAGCTAAGTAGGAGGCAAAAACAAGAAAAGGTATTTCAGGAGATTCTTGCTTATTAATTCAATTGGGAGACTTGTTATATTCTTTGGTTTCCTAAGAAAAGATTTAGTAAACAACATGAAGAATCATCTGCTGATCTAAAACCGTATTCACAAATCCTGATATGGAATTTCAAACATTTTGGCTAGTGTGATATGTAAAAATGGAGGGTTTATCTAAACAATGTCTAGTGTAGGACCATGGTAATAAACAGATCAAGGAAAAATCATATCCGTATTTGTCCACTCTCTGGTTTCACTGGCCTATAATATCTTGAGAATTATACATCTATTTAACTTCAATTTGCTCATGCAAGCGTGACTTGCCCTAAATGAATGAGACTTTGGTTCAAAAGGAAGAATTCAATTTTCTATATTTGGTTCTCTCAACTGAGAAATGAAACTGTGTAATAAAATGTGTTGCACCTGATATTTAGAGAGGAAATTTGTTTAACATAAACATTTTTCTGGGCCAGTTTTGTATGTTAAATTAGTGATCACACATGTTTTATTGCCAAGTTGGTGTAACAAATCTCTCAGATGCCAATACCATCTGGCCATCCATGCCCACTTGCGAATTTCATGTGTCATTTTGTACCTGCCGTAGTTCCATACTCATGCTGCTCTGCATCTGCCCTGAGTTAAATGCTTCCTTTACAAATCACAATTACTGGGAACATTCTGAGTTGTGAGTAAAGAATTTGTGAAAAAAAATTGTCACACATCCCAAAATATAGCCTGAGATGTCATTGAACAGATGTTGAACTGAAGTTAAGTGTGATAATATAAAGAAACAAAAATACTGTATCTTGCTGAGTTGACTAGGTTCATTTTATTTCTATTCCCTATTTCCATGATTACTGTTTAAGAACTTTTTTCATAATGCCTTTTAGGAAATAACAGTGGTATAAAAAGTGTAAGTGGCAGTATAAAAGTACAATTGCAACACAAGTTTGTTTTCTAAATTAGGCGAGAAAAAAATTTCAGAATTGCTGGCTCATACAGCCCTTGTTCCTTGCCTTGGAAGCCTATAGAGACATTTTTTTGTGAGCTCTTTGGAAATGTGAAATACTTTCATTGGGTTCTAAAGCTGGTATTTCCACTTTTAACTTGTTAGGTAGCCATTCAGCAGCCGGAACCATTTAATTAGTACCCACTGTATACAAATCATTTTCAAGGTTCAAAAAGGTATAAAATATATTGTGTTTAGGAGCTTACAAAATGTAAGCGCACAGGAAAGTTAAGCATCATCAAATACAAAACATGGTTAGTATGATTCCTGAAGTAAGACTCTAGGGATAAGAACTACAAAGTCAGACTTATGCTGGGTGCACGTGATAGCAAATTAAACTGTGAGTCATATGTTAAAAAAGTCAAATGTAAGCTTGGGGATAAACAATTATAAATTTAGAAAGTGTAGTTAAGATATTAGCTCCACTCATCCTCTGAAATTCTCCTTCAAAAAGGGAAGACCACCTGGTAAAAGTGGTGTGTGTCGTTCTCCCATGGAAACCTTATCATGACACCTCTATGCTTCATGGACGAGGGCACATTTATGCTGTTCTTGCGGGGGGAAAATGTATTTAACATGAGGAAACATCAGTTGAGGGACATTCTGAAAAATAACTGACTGGTATACTCAAAGAGGGTCAAGGTCATATAAGAAAAGATGGATTAAAGAAGAGTAAGGAGACATACCTCAATGCAATGTTTGATCCTGAGTTGGAGCCTGGTTTAAAAAGAGACATTAGGTGGCAATTGGTACAATTTTGGTAAGGTTGGTCGGCTATTTATGATATTTTATCAAAGCTGTTTTGCTGATACTGATAATTGTTCTTTGGTTAAGTAAGATGTTAATCATTGGGAGAGCTGGGTAAGAGGTTATATGAATTTTTTGTACTATAGTTTTTGTAATTTTTTGTTAAGCACATTACTTCACAATAAAAGGTGAAATAAAAAAATAAAATTAAAACCATGATTGAAACATTTCATTTTATATAAATTTTAAATCCAAACTTAAAAAAAAAATATACAAATATTGAACTCTAGTTAATAATTTGAATGCTAAAATATTTAAGGAGATTGTAGTGATCTGTGATTTACCATATATATGGTTCACACACACACACACACACAGTGGCTTAATAGATGGAGAGAAGAATGGACAGTCAGGTAAATGTTAATAAATCAAGTGTAACACAATATTAATTTTATAATCTACATGGTTGGTGTAAAGATGCTCCCTGTAAAATGTTACAATCTTTGCTGTATGTTTTTTAAATTATCACAATAAAAAGTCAGAGAAGAGTGTAATAGTTACAATATTGAAAAATCCAATATTGAAAAATGCAAACTGGAAGTTAGATTAATTCATGCAAAGAATATAATTTATTTCATTTAGCTGCATTTATCAAAGATGTTTTTAATTTGTTTTGTTTCGTCTTTCATGCCTGGTAGACACAATGTATTGGTTCACCCACAAATAAATATCTTCATAGAAGAAGGACCTTACTTTATTTTAATCTACATCAACTGTTGTCCTTTATTTATCTATTATCTCAACATTGTCCTTTATTTATTTTCCCCCATTGCTGACCTATTTCAGCAATATTGTATTATCTCCTGAACCTTGCATCATACCTACCTATAACACTTGGGAAAATATGCTCAAACTAGTGAATGTATGATTATCCAGAGCAAACCTTTTATTTCTTTATTTATTAGAATAAACTTGCAGACAAGTAAGAATGTTGTAAAACAGTCTCTAAAAAATCCCTCTTGTAAGTAATTAAGTTTATTTACTTGAATATTCCGTTCTTATTACACAATTTAAACTATCAGTATAAAAATGGTTTATCATTACACAAATTACTAAAAGACTATGTGAAAAAATTATCTGAAAAATTACAATATATTTTACAAATATATTTATTAAAGGAATTTTTCAGTGTTGACCCTGGGATGATGATTTGTTTTATTTTGTGAATTACATTGTTTTCAATAATTTGGGTTGGCACTTAGAGTCTAAATTTTGCAGTAATGTTTATGTAACCTACCGTGACTTGTCTCTTTGTCAAACCATTTTCAAGACTTGGTATTAAGCATACAAGCTTATGCTACTGGGGTTTAAAACATAACTAGCTGTGTTCTAAGAGTATTACATGATTTTTTTCTTTACTTTTTATAGCATGGGGGGGCTGGCTATTATAATCCCCATTTACTACACTCAGAGTTAAGGAACTTGTTCAAGTTTCTAGAGCCATTATTTAGCAGAAACAGGCTTTTACACCAAGTCAATATTACCCTTGAACCCTTAAATGCTCTGTAAGATTGCTAGTTCTTGAAACCATAGCTGCTTCCTTTTTTTTCCCCTAAAACTTTTCCATACATGAATTTCTCAATCATTATTCATCTCTTTGCCGAATAGCATGTTTTCAATAATCATGCCAGGAAGGGTAAAGGGGCAATACATCTTACAGATCCTGTTATATTTTATAATATTGTTCTATTGCTTTTCCATTTGAAGAGATACTTGATTATTATTACAATAATACTGACATTGAATCCTACTATTAGTATAATAACAGGCAATTGACTTGTCTGAAATCAGTTTTCATCTACAAATGATAAAGCTAATATCCATCCAACCCATAGGATTGCTTTAAGAATTTAATTATATATCCTTATAAAGAAGACATGTAATCAACTGTAGATTACAATAATTATTTTTCAATGTATTATTATCATCTTTGTCCATAAAAGTAACACAGCTGTTGTTGTCATTATTTTCATTAATATCTTGGTAGAGAATTCTTCAGTTATCCCTCAAAGCTCTCAAAAGTTTCTCCATTTGCTTCAGGTAATTTAAATATAGAATTCTGAATCCCTTTTTTCTTTTGAAGATACCTTTGTCTCTACCCTCTGTTGTTCCCTGGATACTACCTATAGAAAAAAATTTCCCTGTTTTTTTTTTTTTCTTTCTTTCTTTCTTTTCCCCCCCCACCATGAATGCATTTAGGTATGGCTTGTTTATAAATTTTATATTTAATATTTATACACTACATATTGAGGACTATTATTTTTGGTAAAATAAATAAAAGAAAATTTTCTTTTATTATAAGTATCATGATTTGCTTTTATTTTATTTGATACAGATGCTTATCATAAAACTCTTCACAGGCTGGATTTAAAATTTCTCACCTGAATACCTGGCACCCACTCTTTTTTTTTTCCCCAAGTTTTTATTTAAATTCCAGTTAGTTAACATACAGTGTAATATTAGTTTTAGGTGTAGAAGGTAGTGATTCATCACTGACATGCAACACCCAGTGCTCATCACAAGTGTCCTCCTTAATCCCCATCACCCATTTAACCCATCCTCCCCAATCATCTCCCATCCAGCAACCTTCAGTTTGTTCTCTATACTTAAGACTCTGTTTTATGGTTTGCCTCTCTCTTTTTTACTCCCTATGTTTATTTGTTTTGTTTCTTAAATTCCACATATGAGTGAAATCGTATGGTATTTGTCTTTCTCTGACTGACTTATTTT
>NC_048228.1:85105176-85120930 GCF_002007445.2 Ailuropoda melanoleuca | reverse complement strand
GAACTGCCTTTACTTAGGAAAATAGAATCAGAAGAAATACCATATTACTAAAAGGATTACAGATTAACAACACGATCAAGGATTTGAAGGATCCAGGAGCAGTATTCCTATGCTATCTCCTCCATTCAATGTACCTATTTGCCTGCACAATGGTTAGTTGTGTAGGGAGAGAAGGAAATGAAGTAAGAGAAGTATGCTGAGCAAATACTACTATGAGTGTGCAATCATATCTATTGCTATATATTAAATTACGACCTGTGTAGCAACTTAAAACAACATATATTTATCATCTCACAGTTTGCATGCATGAGAAGTCCAGAATATTTTTATTACTCCCTGTTCAAGGTCCCATCATGCTGAAATCAAGTTGTAAGCCAGGGCTGTGATCTCACCTGAGACTCAGAGTCCTTTTTGATCTTCACTGGTTATTGGTAAAATTTAATTCCTTTTGGCTGTGGGACTGAGGGTCGTGCTTTCTTGCTGGCCATCAACTGGGGACGTTCTGAGCTCCTTGAAACCTTCAACAATTCCTGTTACATGTCCCTCTCCACATATCATGGCAGATTGGCCGGTAGAAGATTGGCCAGTGGAAGGCCAGTAGAAGACTCTCTCTCCCTTCAGTTCTCTCTGGCATTTATTTTTAAGGACACAGCCAGGAAAATGTCCATATTGAGTAATTCAAAGTCAACAGATTAGGAACATAATTCACTTCTGCAAAATCTCTTTGTCATATAAATTGATGTAATTATGTTAGTGATGCCCCATCATATTCACAAGCAAAGTCACAACCAATAGAAGGGGATTACACAGATTATGTGCATCAGGAAGTAGGAATCTCAGGGCCTCCCAAGATCTGCCTATCACAGAGACTGTAAGTGCTGGGCTGAGTATTTAAAGTACAATGCATAAATAATAAAAGTCAATTTACCTTTCAGAAGTAGATAGGAATAGAATAAAAACAAAGAGAGAAGGTGCTAGCAGTGTCCTGAAGACAAATTTGGAAATGTGAAATACCTGAGACATTCAGTTCAGATTGATTTATTAAATTAATAGATTATTTTTTAATGTTTTTTTATTGTATTATGTTAGTCACCATACAGTACATCCCCGGTTTCCGATGTAAAGTTCGATGATTCATTAGTTGTGTATAACACCCAGTGCACCATGCAATACGTGTCCTCCTTACTACCCATCACCAGTCTATCCCATTCCCCCACCCCCCTCCCCTCTGAAGCCCTCAGTTTGTTTCTCAGAGTCCATAGTCTCTCATGCTTCATTCCCCTTTCTGATTACCCCCCCCTTTCTTTATCCCTTTCTTCCCCTACCGATCTTCCTAGTTCTTATGTTCCATAGATGAGAGAAACCATATGATAATTGTCTTTCTCTGCTTGACTTATTTCACTTAGCATTATCTCCTCCAGTGCTGTCCATGTTCCAGCAAATGTTGAGAATTCGTTCTTTCTGATAGCTGAGTAATATTCCATTGTATATATGGACCACAGCTTCTTAATCCAGTCATATGTTGAAGGGCATCTTGGCACCTTCCACAATTTAGCTATTGTGGACGTTGCTGGACTATTAATTAGAAAATGCTTGAATCAAATAAAGTAATGTTAACCCGAATTAAGATTATTTATCTTGGGGCACCTGGGTGGCTCAGTCAGTTAAGCATCTGACTCTTGATTTTGGCTCAGGTCATGATCTCAGGGTTGTGATGTCAAGCCCCCTGTTGGGCTCTGTACACAGTGGGGAGTCTGCTTGAGAGTCTCTCTCTCCCTTTCCCTCTGCTCCTCCCAGCCCCCAGCTCATGCCCTCTCTCTCAAATAAATAAATAAATAAATCTTTAGAAAAAAGATTATTTGCCTCATGTAATGAAAAATCATGTCAATTAATTAAGGAATTCCAAAGCATTAGTAATAAAAGGTATGAATAAACGGAAAGAATGAAAGATAAAGTTATCAAACCTGAGTAAGAAGAAGGCCAGCTAGAAAGGCATTCTAGTTTCAGGTGATAGAGTCCCAGGGAAGAGAATCAGTGCACTAATTTTCTATGAATGGTGTAAAAATTACCATAAAGTGAATTAAAACAACATTAATTTATTTCATGGTTTTTGGAGGTCAAAAGTCCAAAATGGGTTGCACTAGGCTAAAATCAAAGTGTCAGCACAACTGTGTTCCTTCTGGAGGCTCCCCAGGGAGAATGTATTTTTTTTTTCCAGCTTTTTTAGATGCCCACATTCTTTGGCTTATGTTTCTCTTTGTCCATCCTCAAAGTCAACAATTATATTTTACTATATTGATTCATTCTGACCTCCTCTTCTTCTTTTCTCTTTCGATTTAAAGGATCCTTATAATTACATTGAGTCCACCTAAAAAAATCCAGATAATCTTATCACAAAGTCAGCTGATTTGCAATCTTGATTTCATCTGCAACCCGTCTTCCCTATAAAATAGCAATCACAGCTTCAGGGAATTAGGATGTAGACATCTTCATGAGTCCATTATTCTGCCCATCACACATGGATAAAGGAAAAGCCATTCAAGTTATGAATGTTTTAGGTTATTTCTCTAATTTTAGTTTCCTTAATAAAGTATACTTTTTCTATTTTATCCCCAAGGGACTTCAGTGCCACTCTTCGTAACTCTAAGTATTCTGTCTGACTTGTTTTGGTTCTGTTTTAATAGATCCAATACTTGCCCTAGCTAAACCATTATAATATCAATTCCTTAATATTAAAACCAAACTAAGAAGAAAACACTACAAGGCTTAATTATTGAGTCCTGAATAAGAGAATAAACTCCAGCTCTAGCATGCAGTGGCTTTCACCAAATTATCTGTTTTTTTGTTGTTGTTCTCACAGAATCCTTATTTAAGCAGTCAAGTTTGTTTTATATCTAATTTATATTTTTTCATTATCTTTATTTTTCAATAATTGAAGTGTTGGAGCTACAAGTTTATATTTTGTCAACATGAGGATATTTTTGTGCATCGTTGAGAGTAAAGCATTCTTTGTGCAAGATCTGTGGACACCACAGATGTTAGCAGGTGAATTTTTAATGTTTTTTGTTTTGTTTTGTTTGTGCATATGAACAACTCCACACACAAAAGTAAGAGTGTCTCATTAACATTTATTGTTTCTGCAAGGTCAAAAGGAAAAGACAGTCAACTCTAATTATAACTATTGTAGACTAGAAGTTACGTGTTACTAAATAACTCCTGAAATCCTCAATTTTATTTTTATAGCTTTTATTGGAAATGAGAAAAATACACATATCTCCAAAAGCAACAAATTAAAGAAGTTGAAATGTACATGGATTGCATTCATTTTAAGTAAAAAGTGACATCTTTGCTTACTATCAAAATGATTTTACTGCTATTATTTTTCATATTATTATGGAACTAGAGAAAAAAATATTGTGTAGTAAATTTCAGGGGACTTATTCTTTCTCACAGGCACTTTTGTGTCAAGAACTGGAAATCTGGGGCACCTGGGTGGCTCAGTCATTAAGCATCTGCCTTCAGCCCAGGGTGTGATTGCAGGGTTCTGGGATTGAGCCCCTCATCGGGCTCCCTGCTCTGCTGAGAGCCTGCTTCTTCCTCTCCTTGTCCCCCTGCTTGTGTTCCCTCTCTTGCTGGCTGTCTCTCTCTCTCTCTCAAAATAAATAAATAAATAAATCTTTTTAAAAAACCTGGAAATCCACTTTTTAAATGTTTGGGAAATATGTGATTTATTGTATTTATATATGGGAATCTCTTAGATAATTCCTTAGGAATTCAGAAAAATGAACAATGAAGGATCATAGGGACAAAAACTAAAAGAGCTCTAAAGATGAGTTAATCCTTTACTTCACATTTTTTCCCTCTTTCTACTTTTCTCCTCCTCATTCCCATCAGTTCCTCTATCCTTTCTTCCCCAGTTCTCTTATCTCTTTTCTCTTCTTCCTCCTTCTCTCTCTCTGATTCCTTACTTCTGTAATTCATATAAATACAAACTCTTAACCCTATCCAGAAAACCCATACTTTTATTTCACATATGGCCCATAGTAGCTTCAGACTGCAATGTACAGTTGCTTTGAACACATTCATTCAATATTTCTGTGCACCTATGGCGTACTTTTCACTAATAAATGGATTTAGTATTAATCAATAAAGCAAGAATAGGTTCCCGCTTTTGTGCATTTTATATTATAATGAAGAAAGACAGCGGTAAATAATAAACAATGAAAAGTAAGTTATATACTCTATCAGGATATAATGGAAAAAAGAAAAAAACCCAGAAGACTACGGTGGTCAAAAATGAAATTAGAAGTAAGTTACAATTTTAAATCAAGTGATTAGGAAAATTATATTTTGTTGTCGAGTTCTTTGTGTGTTTCTTGACTATAATTCCCCAAGAGTAAAAATGTGATTGACCTAACTCAGGTTACTATATATTTTCATTTTATGTTTAAATAGTTGGATAGCGTATGTGACATTTTCCAGGTAGCCATGCTCCTCCATAAATCTGTAGATTATTATTTGTTTACCACAAAAAAAAAATACTAAACCAGAGATGTCCTAATAAAATTATTCCTTAGGTTAAGACTATATCAAATATCATTGGTCTATTTTCCAAGAGGTCAGTTTTCAGCATATGTACAAGATTATACCAGGCCACCTGTATTCTTTTTTTTTTTTCCCTACCATTCCCCCCACTACCGCCCCCCACCCCCCGCCGCCTGAGCTTCTCCTGTATATGAATCACTGGATAGCTGCTTAATTAGTTACTGTTCAGAGATTAAAAGCTCCATTTTTCAGCATCCTCCATACTACCTGATTCATTGGTAAATATTGTCCTCAGGTCAAATGAAAACTTAGCAGAATGGTAAATACAAGCTAAAAACCATGAACAGGGAGTTGTAGTCAGCTTCCCATATATGGAGTCATAGCTGACACAGGTTCACTTCTTTTGTTCAGGTGAAATACATGGTAGAGTTAGAGAATGTTCATAAGCCAAGAAGAATCCAATCTTCTTTCTACAAGGAAATCAATATGGAAAGTTCTTCTACATGAACAGACACTTTTCCAAAGAAGACATACAAATGGTGAACAGACACATGAACAAATGTTCAACATCATTAGCCATCAGGGAAATTCAAATCAAAATCACATTGAGATACCACCTTACACCAGTTAGAATGGCAAAAATTGACAAGGCAAGAAGCAAATGTAGGAGAGGATGTGGAGAAAGGGACACCCTCTTACACTGTTGGTGAGAATGCAAGTTGGTAAAGCCACTTTGGAAAGCAGTATGGAGGTTCCTCAAAAAGTTAAAAATAGAGCTACCCTAGGACCCAGCAATTGCACTAGGGTATTTACCCCAAAGATACAGATGTAGTGAAAAGAAGGGCCACATGCACCCCAATGTTCATAGCAGCAATGTCTACAATAGCCCAACCATGGAAGGAGCTGAAATGATCCTCAACAGATGAATGGATAAAGAAGTTGTGGTTCATATATACAATGGAATATTACTCAACCATCAGAAAGGATGAATACCCACCATTTGCATCGACATAGATGGAACTGGAAGGGATTATGCTAAGTGAAATAGGTCAAGCAGAGAAAGACAATTATCATACGGCTTCACTTATGTGTGGTACATAAGGAATAGCATGGAGGACATTAGGAGAAGAAAGGGAAAAATGAAGGGGGGGAATCAGAGGAGGAGACAAACCATGAGAGACTATGGTTTACTGGAAACAAACTGAGGGTTTCAGGGTGGGGAGGGAGGTTGGGTTACCCCAAGGATGAGTATTAAAGAGGGCACGTATTGCATGGAGCACTGGATGTTATACGCAAACAATGAATCATGGAACACTACATCAAAAACTAATGATATACTGTATGGTGACTAAAATAACATAATAAAATTAAAGTTAAAAAAGGAAAGTTCTAATAGCAGTCATTATGAAATGAGAGATACAAAAGAAATAGCTATGAGTACTATTCTCTTGCACTGACCTGGTCACATAGGGTTATCATGATGGCATCTTTCCCTGGAGATTGAAATCTATTAATGACCATCTCTGCCATCTGCTATGATATCTGCCTATTTCTTTATTTTATCCATTTGACCCTTGCCATTACCTGCTATGGTTAGGCTTTCTGCTTTATCAGGTGTACTATTTACCCAGAGAGCAGGTAATAATGGCAAACTTGTTAATTAGTTTACTTAGTCATATACTCAAGCAGATGTCATCGATGTTGTCCCTGACACTTCATAATGGAGCTGCATTCACAGTTTGCCCTAAGTTGGCTAAATGGGGTAAATAATTATCCATCCCCAAGTGCTTTAGGATTGTACACTGTAGAGTCCAATGATACTGCATCTTTTGCATTAATATAAGCCTCTGTGGGTACACATAAATTTAAATGCTGCCTAATACTACTGAATAAGGGGGGAAAAAAGCTGCTTTGTGGGAAAGAGAGTTAGTTGTATATTTGCATTCTCTCCTATTCCTTTATTCACACTTCCTGATTCTAGAAATTTTTCAGAGTAGTACTCTCTCCATTTATATTTCTTTCATGTTTGATTTAAGTTACTCACTTTAACCATGACTTTGTATCATCTATTTTGAGTAACAAGCATTTTATTAGCACTGTAGAGGGTAAAGGATAAAGAAAATTATTAATAGTGTCTCCTTGTCCATTTCTGCACCTTGTTAACATTAAATGTGTACTTCGATCAGAAGAAATATATCTTGGGTTGAGGGTTAATTAATAATTTTCTGTTACAAAGCTTTAATTCTATTCTCTAAGGTTACTTCTGTTACAGGATAAGTAACATCTAGAGTATATTAGATGTAAATCTGTTAACAAACACTTGCAGCTCCTTCGCACTACAATTTGTGTTCTGATGTAATTCGTATTCCGGCTATGCACTGATCTGTATCCTTTGATAATTTTAACCCTATTTTCAAATTATTATTTTCTTGTTGACATTGAGTATATTCTTTATGTTAGTCATTTTGCTTAACCAAGAGAAATTAGTCATTTCTATGATGATGGGTGCACAGCCTAAGTATAGCCTATCCAATTATTGTATAAATCCAGGTAATTACTAAGTAATTGGACTCAGACATCCGTATTAGCATTCCAATCTCTGTCTGAGCTGGGAAGTGGATTATATTTATTTTTTGTCTCCTTTTTATGTTATTGTTAAGCATCCCCATAATTTACTCTATTTCTTCCCAAGAATAAATAATAAGATTACCTATTAATATTAATATTAAAGATGAGGGAGTAGAGGCACAGACAGATTAATATTAATAATTCTTCCCAAGAATAATAATACCCAGAAAAGATTTCACAAATGAATACCCTATAGGGGGTTCACTTTTGCCCAATCATTGAGGCTTGAATGCATGGCAATATAGCAAATCCATTGACTAGAGCCCAAGCATGCATACAAATCCAAGTGATTTCCTTAAAATGATGCCTAATTTTGTTTTCTGTTATTAAATAAAGAGTTTGTATCTCTGCTCACTGCATAGACTTGCCCTTACCTTCTTCTATCTAGTTTTATAGCCTACAGTCATAACACTGCTGATTTCAAGAAACAATCTGGTCTTCCATCTAGATGCTTTTATCTGTGAATCAGGTAGCATATTTTGACTTAGATGAAAATGAATCATAGAATTCAGGCCACACAGCAATGGCAGTGGGGATGACTTTGAGAGCTCTATGGTTTGCTTCACAGGTAGTGATGCTACTTTCTCATTTATGCAGTGCACTTCCCCTACAATTCATTCTTTAGAATGCTATGCAATATACCATTTCCACATTACGTGAGAGCTTCGGTGTGTTGCTTCCTTATTATTTAAACATCAATTGAATATGAATACTTCTGTGCTGAGAATTATCTGATGCCCTTCAGAAGCATGGACAGTTTTGACCAATAACCAATAACAAGGTAGAAATTGTCTTTCAAATTCTAAACCCAAAAGTAGCACTATTTTTCCAAAGTCCAGTCTGCCTATGTTCTAAATACAGATACTTCTAAAACTATCTGAACTGCCAGATCACAAGGTCCTGGTGGGATGACCTCTACCACCTCCTCTGTAAATAACTTAATGTTTGCCCCTGACACATTCAGATTTAGATTTGTTTCTGGCAACTTCGTATATGGGATTCAACAGGATTTCCATTTGAGGAATATGATTTTACCAAAAACCAAAGAAACATAATAGCCTCTGAGCTCTTAGCTTATTGATAATATCTGTGCAAGGTCATAAATTGCTTACAACTTGGAAACTATCTCTGTTTGCTCAATCCCCAGTTTTCTTCAGAAATTGGGTTGGACATCAAGTTTACCCAAAGTTTTCAGTAGGTCTCTATTCATCATATGGGTGACTAAGGTACTTAAATTTTGCTGAGCTTCTTCCTGTAAGGAGGCAATTATCATATCATCAATGTAGGAAACTTAACTTGTATTGATGGTTATCAAATCCAAGTCCTGCTTTTACAGATTATGGCAATGTGCTGATGAATTCAAATATTCCTGTGGCAAAACTGAATGTATAATAATTTTCATTTCATGAGAATGAATCTCTGCCTGGTTGTACTGCAGGATTAGATTAAAAAGATGACAATGGATCCAAGATTAAGGTATCTGAAAATGATTTGGATTATAACTTCAATATACGTTCTGTTGAAAAGAGAGTAATATGATTTTTTTTAAAGATTTTATTTATTTATTTGACAGAGATAGAGACAGCCCGCGAGAGAGGGAACACAAGCAGGGGGAGTGGGATAGGAAGAAGCAGGCTCATAGCGGAGGAGCCTGACGTGGGGCTCGATCCCATAACGCCGTGATCACGCCCTGAGCCGAAGGCAGACGCCCAACCACTGTGCCACCCAGGCGTCCCGAGAATAATATGATTTTTAACAGCAGGAGATTCAGTAGAATATATCTTAGAAAAATAGAGGAGTCAAACAAAGCCCGTACATAAATAGAAAAAAACCCCACAATTATTACTCCATAAAGATATAAACCAGAAGGATTTTTATTTTTATTTATTTATTTTTAAGAGTTTTATTTGTTTATTCGTCAGAGAGAGAGAGAGTGAGCCCAAGCAGGGGGAGTGGTAGGCAGAGGAAGAAGCAGACTCCCCGCTGAGCAAGGAGCCTGATGTGGGACTCCATCCCGGAACCCTGGGATCATGACCTGAGCCGAAGGCAGAGGCTTAACGACTGAGCCACCCATGTGCCCCATAAACCAGGAGGAGTTTTAAAGAAAAAAATACGTATTTAATGAAAAATCATATGTCTCGTTTAATTCTGCAAACCTAGGAACTAACACCGTATCTTGCATTTATTCAGTAATTTAAAAATGTCTGTTTACTACTTGAATCAAAATAATCATTTTAACAAATTAATTTTGGAATTACCTTTTGGCTGGGGTGGTGGGGAAGAGAGGAAATCACAAAACTGTATGACTTTTTAACAGCCTACGTTTTATAGAAACTTTCTACTTAACTACTCCTCCTCTCATGAATACCTAAGCATGGCTCCTTCTGTTCTGAGCAATAACAGTGCTTGATGCGCTAATAAAGATGTGTTGAGCTGTATAAAACCTAAGTTGAGTTGTCAAACTGAAGAGCACATGCCAACTGCTGTCTCCTGTGTACTCAGGATTTAAACTATGTTCTGTCCACAGCAAAACAGTCTTCAAAAGGAATATATTACCATACTGGAGGCAGCATTGCATTTCTGGCATGTTGTTGCCTTTCATTATTGAAACAAAAAGCCTCCATGTTTCCTTTATTAAAAAAAATATTCTAAAGAAAACTGAAGTAAATACTTCAGTTTTGGGAATTATCTTCTCTAAATATTGCAAAAATCCTTTATTTACTGTTGTCATAATGCTAATTTTAAACTATGTGAATTTATTAGTGGTGTCTAAGATAATAAACAAAATTTATCCTGTTATATTAAATATGAATTGTACCTAAAGTTTGACTATATTAATATATGTGCATTGTATCTTTATTGTATATATTATATGTATATATTTACATACACAAGCATACATTATATTCTGCATATATTTAATCTTATTAAGACTGTATGTAGTATATATAAGTATGTAAGTATAGATTTATATATTTGAATAGATATATTTGAACCTTGTCCCAATTAGATAACACTGTTAATGATCCTTTTTGAATTTCATTCAGGCTGAAAACAACAGAGTACTTTGAAGATTTCTTTTTACTGAAGGCCATGAAAAATTTTAGTTTGAGGAGGCAAGGTGGCTTCATCTTAAAAATTGGATTGACATTGGATGAAGCCACACATAAAACAAAAGAAACGAGGGGGAGGTACAAACTTTGAGGCTTTTTTTTTTTTTTTTTGCTTTCTCTTAGCTGGGTCCTCTAGAAGTATATACTAAAATAGAGATTCTTGTGCAAGTAATTACCAAGGGAATGTGCTCAGATGAAACTGTACAGAACACAGTAGAGATAGGATGAGGGATGCGAATGAGCAAACCAAGGCATCAGCTAAATCTAGCTTTATCCTGATCCCAAGAAGAGCCTAGGAGCATAAAGGGCATCAACTAAATGCTCTGACTCAGGGCACAGAAATTTTTACATGCTCACATTACTCACTGGCAAGAGGTATCCCCTTTCAGGAGTGGCATAGCTCCAAGCAACTTGGGTAAAGCAGCTCCTGGTGATCCAGGGTAACTTCTGTGGACTAGTATGGCTGTGAGCTGTTTGCAGACAATGACACCCACATAGGCTGGTAGGTGGGGACATCAGCCCCAAACAGGAAATCTCAGTAGGCATATTAATTCACTACTTTATTCTAGGCTAATGTTATGTAATACCCATCACTTATGGCGACATATACCATCTCAAAATTTTCCTCTAAAAATAATCTTTCCAAACTCCAGTCCAGGTTCTTCCTTCTTTTGTGGTTTCTAGATGTCAGAATTTTATCATTATTATATCTTTATCATTTCTCTTCCATTCCTACTTACAGATGCAAAGGCAGCTAAGTGAATTGCTCTGAATAACTGAAAGGTGAGAAGGGTCAAAGTAGAGAAACCCACCTTTCCTCTAACAGGACAGGCTGCAGGGATCCCAAGGTGGGGAGAGGCAAAACCTTGGAATTGGCTTGGGAAATTCAGCTTTGATATCATACTTGTCTGTAAATTTTGTTCTGTTTTTCATTTTATATTATAATTGACTTTATTCTTTAGAAGAGTTTTAAATTTATTTTTAAATAGTTTATTTTTGCTTTTGTTTCCCTTGCCTCAGGAGACATATCTAGAAGGAAATCGCTACAGCCAACGTCAAAATGGTTACTGGCTATGTTCTCCTCTAGGATTTTTATGGTTTCAGGTCTCACATTTAGGTCTTTCATCCATTTTGAATTTTTTTTTTTTTTTGTGGATGGTGCAAGGAAGTGGTCTGCTTTCATTCTTTTGCATGCTGCTGTCCAGTTTTCCCAGCACCATTTGTTGAAGAGTCTTTTTCCCATTGTATATTCTTGCTTCCTTTGTTGGCGATTAATTGATCATATAGTTGTGGGTCCATTTCTGAGTTTTCTATTCTGTTCCATTGATCTCTGTGTCTATTTTTTTTTAAAGATTTTATTTATTTATTTAACAGAGAGAGAGACAGCCAGTGAGAGAGGGAACACAAGCAGGGGAAGTGGGAGAGGAAGAAGCAGGCTCCCAGAGGAGGAGCCTGATGCGGGGCTCGATCCCAGAACGCCAGGGATCACGCCCTGAGCCAAAGGCAGAAGCTCAACGACTGAGCCACCCAGGCGCCCTCTCTGTGTCTATTTTTATGTCAATACCATACTGTTTTGAGTACTACAGCTTTGTAATATAACATGAAGTCCAGAGTTGTGATGCCCCCAGGTTTGATGGTATAGAGGCTCCCCTTATCTACCACCCCCAAGTTTCTCCTATTGTTAACATCTTCTTTTAGCATGATGTATTTGCTATGGTCAATGAACCAATGAACCAATATTGATAGATTATTTATTATTTATAAAGTCCATAATGTATTGAGATTTCCTTGATTTTATCTCATTTATTTTTTTCTCCCCCACCATACCACTGTGTCTTCTTAAAGGCATTTGTCATTTCTTCTTAGGCTCCACTTGTCTGTGACAGTTTCTTAAACTTTTTTTTTTTCAATGACCTTGACATTTTTGAGGAGTACTCGCCAGTTTTGTTTATAGGTTTTTTGGTTTTTTTAATTTGTAAGATGCTTCTACAAAATCAGAATTTTTCCAGTGTTTTTGTCATAATTTATGAAGAGAAAGACCACAAAGGTAAATTGCCATTTTAACCTTATCATATAAAGAGTAAATACTATCAACATGATTCATCTCATTTGATGTTGACATTGATCCCTTGACTGATGTAGTGTTTGTCATCTTTCTCTTCTATAAAATTATTATTTTTTCACCCTTTTGATACTTTACTCTGGAAGGAAGTCATTATGCACAGCTCACACTTAAGGAGAGGGAGCTATGCCACCCCTCACTGAAGCTAGAGTACTTGCATAAATAATGCAGAATCCTGCATAGAGGGATTTTTTTTTTATTCTTGCCCCTTTATTTTTCAGTCTCTCATTTATATCAGTATAGACTCATAGATAGATATTTTATATTTTAGCTCACAATCCAATACTAATTCATATATTTTGTTGCACAAATTTTTCCGGTTTTAGCCATTGGGGAATTCTCCTGTGTCCCCCTGATCTACCTTCCTCTATATGGTGTTTGTCTTCTTTCCTTCCTTTCTTCCTCCACACTCCTCTCCTGTCCTTGCACTACTTAACTTTCCGACACTACAATATGCTCCAGGCTCATCTTATACATAACATAACCCAACCCCTGGAATCATCCATTTGTTCAGGGAACTCTGACTCATTTTATTGAAGAATGGTATTAGGAACCAAGATCTGAGCGCTATGTGTCATTCTTGCTACTGAGGTGTCATTGTTTTGACAAATTTTTGGTTGGCAGACAAAGGCAGTATATATGTGTAAACCAACCTGTGGATATATACATACATATAAATATTTCTAATGCAACCATATGTACCTATATGAAAACAAACATGAGTTCATACTAACATCTTCATCTCTAGTCCACTGCCACATGGATGATAGCCTCCTCCCCTTGCAGATCTGTAAATTATCACTCCAACAGTAACAAACCTGGATACTACCAACTATTCTCCACTTACTTAATTTTTCAATTTCAGTATACATTAATGACATATTAGAATAATTAACCTCTACTCCCACTGGGAAAAACTTTATCAATTAAAATATAGTGCTTACATGCAAATTATTTTGCCATTAGTATTACAGACTCTAGAAATTTCTAAAATTATATATATTAGCGCCATTTCCCCCATCTGCTTCAGCAAAGTTGTTGCATATATTTGTAATACAATTAAATTCTTTTGTCGAAATCTTCATTCCTTCCTATATTCCTCAAAATCCTAAGGTGTTTTTTTTTAATTAACATACATTAAGCTTCACTTCTTGCCATTAAATATTTGGGATTTTGACAAATGAATAATGCCATATATCCATCAATACAGTATCATATGGGATAATTCTACCAACCAGGGCACCTGGATGGCTCAGTGAGTTAAGCAACAGACTCTTGGTTTTGGCTCAAGTCATAGTCTCAGTGTCACCATGGGATCAGGTCTCACATTGGACTTCATGCTCAGTGCTGAGTCTGCTTGGGATTCTCTCCTTCTCCCTCTCCCTCTGCCTCTCCCCCACTTGAACACACACTCTGTCTTAAATAAATAAATAAATAAATAAATAATAAATACCTTTAAAAAAAAAAAAAGAATAGTTCCACCAACCTAAAAAATCCCCTGCACTTCACTTACTTCACCTTGCCTGTATCTTGTCTCACCTGATACCTGACCACTGATCTGGTTACTGTATTTATAGCTTTGGCTTTTCCAAAATGTCATGTAATTGAAATCAGATTGACTTCTTTCACTTACCAAAATTTGTTTAAAGTCCGTCCATGTCCATTCATATTTTAACAGTTCATTTCATTGTTGAAAATATTCTATAATATATACTATAGTTAAATATACCATAGTATATTTATACCATAGTTATTTTATAAATATATATAAATATATAAATATACCATAGTATAAACATACCATATAAATTATAAATATATATATATTTAAATATAAATCAATGTACCATAGTTATTTTATCCATTCACCTATTATATGACATCTTAGTTGCTTCCATTCATGTGCAGGTTTTCATGTGGATATAGATTTTCAAATCAGTTGGATAAATCCCTTGAAGCACTATAATTGAATCATATGGTAAGACTATGTTTAGATTAGTAACAAGTTACCAAATTTTCTTCCCAAGTGACCTGTATCATTTGTCATACCCACCAGCGATGAGTGAGAATTCCTGTTGCTCTACATCCTTGCTAGTAGTTGGTATTGTCGGATTAACAAAAAAATTATCTATTCTAACAGGTTTCTAGTGGTATTCCATTTTCCCATGAATTATTTTCCTGGGAGTCTTTGTCCACACAGGGCCTCCAGCAATTCATAAATCACCGTTCAGGGTTCCCTATGTTTGGCACTAGGTGCCTCAGCAGTTTCCACTTGTGACTCTGCTTCAGGTTCTTCTGTTTCTCCAGGCTTGCAGACAGCAGTTTGCCCTGTGTCCTCACCTCTCTAAAGGATCCAAGAAGAGTTGTTGATATTTTAGCCTGCTCAGCTTCTTATTTGTTGTTAGGATGGACTGATGACTTCAGTTCCTTACATGTAGAACATGTGTTTTTCTCATTTTTAAATTAAAAATGAGAAATTAAATTAAATTTAATTTGATTTTTTAATTTTTTAAAAAAGGATTTTATTTATTTATTTGTTAGAGAAAAAGAGAGAGCACAAGCAGGGGGAGCAGCAAGCAGAGGGAGAAGCAGGCTCCCTGCCAAGCAAGGAGTTGGGTGCAGACTCCATCTCAGGACCCTGGGATCATGACCTGAGCCAAAGGGAGATGCTTAACTGACTGAGCCACACAGGCGACCCTTTCTCATTTTTTAAATGTAATTTTTTATAAAGGATAATTGCAGGATTTTTGAAATGTAATTTTTTTTCACTTGGTTGTATATAGGTGTTGGTCTTTTTTAAGTTTTTTTGTTTGTTTTTTGTTTTTTAGTTTAGTTTAGTTCAATTTTGTTTAATTTATGTTGGTTTGGGTAATCCAGTGATTATTTTCAATACATCTTGTGACTTAATAGTCTTAATAAATTGTCATCAAATATTATTTGATTATTTAACTACAAATATATTCTATCTCTTGGATTTGTGTTTTGTCCTTGTTTTCTCTTTCTCTGATCATTTAAATTTATATATTTTCCTTTCAGACTCTAGAAGGCTTTCTTTAGACTTTATATAATAACTTGAATACCTTTGTAATAACTTGAATGCCATCTCTTTATAATGGATTTAAAATAATGCCAATATATTCCATAGGTTTTAGATTGATATCCATATTTTCAGTTCATTTCCAATACTTCAAGTACAATTTTTCGTCATGTGGTTGTTTCATTTTAATCTAATAGTTTTGTTTTGTTTTGTTTTTTTCTTTCTCTTTTTTTATTTTTTTATTTTTTTAATGATTTTTTATTATATTATGTTAGTCACCATACAGTACATCCCTGGTTTCCGATGTAA
>NC_048228.1:85079477-85105076 GCF_002007445.2 Ailuropoda melanoleuca | reverse complement strand
TCATGGAAGGAGCCGAGATGCCCTTCAACAGATGACTGGATTAAGAAGTTGTGGTCCATATATACAATCTAATAGGTTTTGATTTCAAGACTGCCTAGTCTTGTTTTATATATTTTATGGCCTATTGCTTAGGTAATTTATGTAATAAGATTTTATTCTTATTCCTAAATGTGGCTTCTTAAATATATGGATTGAATATATACTAAATAAAATTCTGATATAAGCAGGTAATATATTGTTTATTAATGATTTTTTGAAAGCAACTGATCATTATATGATCATCCAAAATATATACCAGCTGAATTAAAGAGTTAATGTAAAATTAAGAGCATGAAACAACTAGAACAAATACTAATTATAACATATCATCAGTCAGATTGGGAAAATATGTCATAAGTAAGAAAGACTAGAAAAAGTATTTGGAAAAAATATATGCATATTATTACCATTTGTTAATGTGTAAATAAGCAAATCAAAAAATAAAGGTGGCACGATATTTTGAACAAATAAGTCAAAAATGTTAATTATGTATTTGAAAATTTCAAAGAATGCCAACATTGATTTAAAAACTGGGAAAATGAAATAAACAGGCACTTCACAGAAAAAAACTGCAAGTAGAATAATACTAGCTATATACACTATTAATAATACTATTACAAGATGAACAACTAAATAGTAAAAATATTTTTCACAGTAAATTTGCTAATTTTTTAGTAAGAGTTTAAATTTTAATTCTAATATAGCTAATATACAGTGTTATATTAGTTTCAGGGGTAAAATATAGTGATTCAACAATTCTATACATTATTCAATGCTCATCATAATAAGTGTATGCTAATTTTTAAAAATAATTAGTAAATCATAATGCTGGGAGGTAGTGATTAGATGAAACCCTTATTAAAATAAATTAACAATATATAAGGAGGTTTTTAATTTTTTCACAGGAAAATTAGAGATGTTTATTTCTGTCTAAATACAAACATGAATGACTGGGAATAATGTAACATACAAAAACTGTAGTGGAATGGAAATAGTGCAGATTTTAAAGATCTTATTTGCAAAAGTAAATGTACTAGCATGAGAAAAAGACTCATGTGAAAATAACAGGATACAAGCTCTATATAAATTATTATCAAATTTTGGGCAGGGGAAAGCTTTGAATCTATATATATAGAGATTTTTATGAACACATTAAAAAAACAGGCCACTGTGGTCATAATAAGTAGATGAGAAAGTAACAGGAAATGAGAACAGAAAGTTAATGGAGTGAACACAGGTCATGTAATACTTCTAATTTTTTTAAGTTTTTTTGAGGATACAAAAAAGAAAATTGCTAATTAATCATTTCATATTTTACAATGTCACTAATCAATGAAATGCAGATAAAAAATAATTACATAGTTGATCAACTTAGCAAGATTTTCAAAAATAGCAACCATCAATGTAGATAAGGATAATGAATGGGCTGTCTCTTCAAATTCTGTTTAAATTATAATTAAAAAATAATTTTATGCTATTTATCAGAGGACTGGTAAGTTTTCTTGACATAATAAGCTCCTTCTGGAATTCTGATCTAAAATCATTTCTCATATACACAATAATTTATTTGCAAAATTTTATCATATTATTTAGAGTAACCAAACATTAGAAATGATAAACACTTCAAAAATAAATTTATAAATACATTCTGATTGTTAGATTTTCTTTTAAGATTTTATTTATTTATTTGACAGAGAGAGAGACAGCCAGCGAGAGAGGGAACATAGGCAGGGGGAGTGAGAGAGGAAGAAAGGCTCCCAGTGGAGGAGCCCGATGTGGGGCTCTGTCCCAGGACCCTGGGATCACGCCCTGAGCCTGAGGCAGACGTTTTATGACGGAGCCACCCAGGCACCCCTGATTGTTAGATTTTTAAAAAAGCTTAATAAATAACTTATTCTCTTTTGTACCAGATTTTGGAACCAATTGAGAAATGGAAAAGGAGGCAGGCAAATGAAAATCAATAGGCCTTAGATCTGCAGGAAACTTGAATTAGATGAATTCAGCCACTCAGGCAATGTCACATTTTTCAGGCCTCTGCAGAAGAGGGGCTAAACTTTCTACTGCATGCAAAAAAGAAGACTATAACACATAATATGTGTAGGCGCGTAGATATCAAGATATCCCATAAGTTGCTGAGACATACATGCCCTGATTTTTCTCTGAAATTCATGAATATGTAGGAGAAATAAGTGAGAAGTATCATAATAGAGTTTCCATCTGCAAAGAACATGAAGTCAGGGGAAACCAGCACACTCCCAGATAATGGTACATCATAGAATGAAACCTGCCATAAGTTATAATTAAATTTATGGAACATTGTTAACCCCATGTTAGTATAGTGCATGGTAAATATAAAGCACAGTGAAAATTCTGGGTACTAAATTGAACCTGCAATTTGAATTTGTTTGTAAACATATATTTACAAATAAATTATTTATAAACATCCAAAAACCCAACAGTTAATTTTCTCTTTGTGATGGAGTTGCCTTGAATTTTGTTCATTTCTTTAAATTGTAATAATTTTTTAAAAGATTTGTTTATTTTTGAGAGAGAGAGAGAGAGAGAGAGAGGAAGCAGAGTGGATGGGCCAAGGGAGAGTCTCAAGTGGACCCCTGCTGAGTGTGGAGCCTGGTGTGGGGCTGGATCCCAGGACCCTGAGATTATGACCTGAGCAGAAACCAAGAGTCAGCCACTTAACTAACTGAGCTACCAGGTGCCCCTTAAAATTTTAATTATTTAAAAATAAATATGTATGCATTTGGAAGCCCAACAACATTCTGTATAACCTAACAAAAGATAGTAAATAGGATTCATTTGTTCTTTATGATTTTTCTCCGGGAGATTTTCTATGCCTATATAACTATATTTTAGGAAATGATTTGTTTAGTTCGTCTAGTAGCACACTGTATTTTTCGTTGATTATTTATTTCTTCATAAAAAGTTTCCGTTTACATTGTGCCAACTATTTGGCCATGCCTAAAAATAAAACTTTAAGAGGAGGTTACCCTTGACAGAAATGTATAGAAGAAAACCCTAAAAATCTAAACCCCAATGCATCATCAAAGAGGGCAGTTAGTTAAATGGCTCTTTGTAAAACACATTCAAATCTGGAATAATCTCTCAAATTATTGTAAATAAAAGAATATATAAAAGCAAGGATGATCTAGGGGAAAAAAAGTAATTTTAATTTTCTAGATGATTGAGGATAGAAAGAAACTATTGTAGCAGAATAAGAAACACTACCATGACATTTCATTTGGAAAGACTAGAGTGGAAATGAATTCACTGAATGTGAAGAGACACTATCTGGACAAGGTGATCTGGATTAAATCCTTGCTGAGCCTTGAGCCAGCTCAGAAAAACTGAATTAGTCACCTCCACAGATCTCTGTATTCCGTTATAGAATGATGCTTTAACAAGATAACATCTAAGTTCTCATCTACATTTAAGATTCCATTTCTGTCATTTCGCACATCCAAAGAATGGATTCTCATTTTTTGGTTTTGTTTTGTTTTTCCTCTCTCTTCCTTTGCCTTGTACAGCTTGTGATAGTTAGAAGCCTTCCACAAATCTAGGATGATGTAACATGAAAGTTCACATCAGTTTAACACATTCCAGACAACTAGAACTAGCTCCTGAAGCTGGAGAAAGCAACACTCACAATGTAAAGAAAAATGATTTTTCCTAACAAGAAAATTCATTTAAACTGAATATTATTGCCTTCTTATATAATAAATATTTGCAAAATTATTTTTTTAAATCAGAAATTTTAGCAATAATTTATTGATAAGAATTAAGGAATAATATCAAGAAGGTCAACTCTGATATTCAACAACTTATTAATGTATGTAACCATTCAATTGACGCTTAACATCCATTATTTGAAAGGCTATAAACTAAATATTGAAGATACATCCCCTACTATTACAGTTTGTTGTTTAGGTGACATTAATCTGAGGCATTCTTAGAGATGGGATCACTGTCCTCAAATGATTTTGAACTATTCAAATTATCTTTTTAAGTTACCAAGCAAACTTTTGAGCAAATATGCAACCTCATAACATCAGAAGTTGGACAAAACCCCAGGTAAGATATTCCTTTCTCAAGCTGTGCTAAAAAATGTCTTTAGATAGGTTCATAAGCATCGTGAGGACCAAAATAAAATAACAAGGACTTTACCAGTATTATAAGTACTAAGAAATTATGTAGACAATGGTGATGGGTATTATTTTGATGGTCCAATAATGGAGTACATGCACTGTTAGATGATTGCATTCCACTACTAAATATTCAATAAAGTATTATATTCATAATGAAAGACTGAGAATTATAGCTAAGTATAAAAATAAAGAAAGAATATAGAAAGAAAGGTAAATTTTCTTTTTCTTATCCTCCTTAATAAGTTTTTATCTGTCCTTTCCCACTTAGCATTTTTGTCTTATATTTTTTAAATATTTAAATAATGTGAGGGCTGTGAATATGCATATTTCTTTATCTTTGACATCTAGTTGGAGGCCAGATAGATAGGAAGTACCTAATAATATTTTATTGACTGTGATGAACACACTAACTATAAATTTAGGTTACTTTTGTATACCATTTTAGTTTACATGTTCTATTCCCCTATGTAATATTAAGCAATCTGAAGTCTTTAGTAAGTAGGATACTCACAACAAAGTTATTATGAACTTATTTGTTAAAATGTGGAGAAACTTAAAGAAATATATATTGCAGGACCAAAAGCAGTATTTATGAAGTTGTTGAGAAATACTGTTTGTATTTCTGAATATTCTGAATATTCTGAATATTGCTGATAAGAGAGTAATACTTCAATTAAAATTAATGAACTTTTTAAAAAGTTTTTGAGTCACAAATACAATTATAAGCAGATAAAAGGCAGGAAAAGAGAGAATAAACCACACATCCTTTTAATTTTAAATTACTTTCACAGGCAAACTGCTTTCAAAATACTGCAACTCACTTAAAATTACCTTACCATTAAATGTTTAAACCTTCAAAATCAGTAGAATTTGTGGGTGGGTTTGTTGGGATTGTGATTATTTCTACCATAGCAAAAAAAAAAAAAAAAAAAAAAAAAAAAAAAATTCTTAGAATAAAATTTAACTGTGGGAAAGCAATAGAAACATAATAGAATAAAATAATGAAATTTCTGGTCTTTTTATTCTCTTTATTTTCAAGCAAAGTCCTTTTTACTTTATATTTTAATTTGTATTTATTATTTTTTTTAATTTTTATTTAAATTCTAGTTAGTTAACATATAGTGTAATATTGGTTTAAAGACTAGAATTTAGTGATTCATCACTTTCATAAAACACCCACTGCTCATCACAGCAAGTGCCCTCCTTAATACCCATCATCTATTTAGCCCATCCCCTGCCCACCTCCCCTCCAGCAACCCGCAGTTTGTTTTCTACACTTAAGAGTCTGTTATGCTATGCCTTCATCTCCCTCTTTTCTTCATTGTTTTCCCTTCCCCTATGTTCATGTTTTATTTCTTAAATTCCACATATGCCTGAAATCATATGGTATTTGTCTTCCTCTGACTTATTTTGCTTAGCATAATACTCTCTAACTCCATCCACGTTGTTGCACACGGCAAGATTTCATTATTTTTGATGGCTGAGTAATATTCCTCTTCTTTACCCATTAATCAGTCAATGGACATGTGGGCTCTTTCCATAATTCAGCTGTTGTTGATAATGCTATAAACATCAGGATGCATGTGCCCCTTCAAATCAGTGTTTTTATATCCTTTGGGTAAATACCCAGTAGTGCAATTGTTGATTCATAGGGTGGTTCTATTTTTAACTTTCTGAGGAACCTCCATACTATTTTCCAGAGTGGCTACACCAGCTTGCATTCCCACCAAGAGTGCAAGAGGGTTCCTCTTTGTCAGCATCCTCGCCAGCATTTGTTGTTTCCTGTATTATTAATTTTAGCCTTTCTGACGTGTGAGGTTATATCTCACTATTCAGAGATGACATGATACTCTACGTAGGAAACTCAAGAGACTACACCAAAAAGTTGCTAGAACTGATACATGAATTCAGCAAAGTCACAGAATATAAAATAAGCATACAGAAATCCATTGCATTTCTATACATCAATAATGAAGCAGGAGATAGAGAAATCAAGGAATCGATCCCATGTACAATTGCAACCAAAACCATAAGATACCTAGGAATAAACCCAACCAAAGAGGCAAAAGACCTGTAAATTTATGAAATGAAAACTATAGAACACTTATGAAAAAAATTGAAGATGATGCATAGAAATGAAAAAAAAATTCCAGGCTCAAGGAGTGGAAGAACAAATATTGTTAAAATGTTTGACTACCCAAAACAATCAACACATTTAACACAATCCCTATGAAAATACCACTGGCATTTTTCACATACCTAGAGCAAACAATCCTAAAATCTGCGTGGAACCATAAAAGACCCCAAATAGCCAAAGCAATCCTGAAAAAGAAAAGCAAAGAGGCACCACAATTGCAGACTTCAAGCTATATTATACAGCTGACTGTCATCAAGACAGGAAGAAATACTTCCACAAGTCAAATGCAGCCAAAGACTGCATTAGGATGCACCTATTCATGGATACTCCCAAGGTGAAATGTTCACTTTTCTCACTTTTGATTATGCTGTGCTTATTGATTTGGCAGCAGCCAGACTATAGAAAGAACACATCAGTGTGAGTCTCACCAAAACTTCTGGATCCATGTTTAATCTGAAACAGGAAATTATTTAATACTGTCAAGTACACGCTGCCAACATCTAATTGAGCATTACCTTTTTTAATGCAGAAGAAGGGAGAAAATTGATTGCATGTGGAAGGTGACCTATAAACAAAGTTAGCTGTAATTAATTAGGTATAAATATTCTGACAGTTCGGGTATTATGGGAAGGAATTAGAAGTACAAAGGAAACACTTGTGATTGGTAAAGGCCAGAGGGTATGGCAGTGGGCAGGGAAAGAAAAGAGGATTCAGTACAAGTACCTTCAGACTGCAGTTCATTTATGAGAATTTCTCAGCCAGGTCAGTGGAGGACTTCAAGGCAAAGATTGCTCATTAGAAGACCCCACCCCTTATTTGGGTGGAAATGACCTGGAGTCTGGTACACCTGCCATGATTTGTCAGTGAAAATCTCACACATGCACAGCCCTGGCTTGAGTGCTGCAGTTTGAGGCTGTCAGGTAACTACATGGCTCTCAGCAAGTTCTTTTTTGAAGAAAGATGTAGATGGCACCCTTCCATGGCTGTCACAGATACCTTGGTTGAAACACAAAAATTATTATTTCTTTTGATATTATGAAACTATTAGTATTATATGATGATTTATGATTATTATTTAAAACTGTGAGTTATGACTTTTTAATATTGTTACTCTACTTATGGGCAATCTTTAGATTTCAATTTTTTTAACTCTAAACTTACACACATTAGCAGTTCTTAGGGCCTTCCCACCCACAGCGAGTCCCCCAGTGATATGATAAATGCTTTTTATATTAAAAAACGTTCAGCAGTCTTGCAATCACATTTGAGTGGTTGGTACATTCACTGTGATTGTTTTCACAGTATTTGAGCTGAAAGACCCAAAGTAAACCCTACCAGCTATTATACAAGAGAAGAACATCAATATGTTTCTTCTGGTGAGATCAGGTAATAAAATGCAATGGCAAAGATTCTATTGGACATTGGAGGAAAGGAGATCCTTGACAGAGAACTTGGGTGAATGATGTACTAGTTTTTAGTGGGAAGTAGAACTTACAAGTGATGAACTTGGATATTTGGCCGAGGAAATTTTCAAACAAAGCATGGAAGGAGCAACCTGTTTTCTCCTTATTGTTAAAACAAAATGTGGGAGGAAATATATAAATTGAAGAATGAAGTATTAAGCAAATAAGAACCACCACTTGATGATCTGGAAAATTCTCAGCCTATCCATATTACAAAAAAGAAGAAAGTATGCTCTGGAGAGAACTAAGATGAGGATGGGCAATTGTTTGCCAAGAGATTAGGTGTGCAACTCATGGATCCAATCAACCATCTCAGCAGAAGTCAGGAATAGAAATGCAATTACCCAGGAAAGATCCATAGACTACTTTCTTGTCTGATCGCTTTGCACTTTCATGAATTGCACAAGAGAAAGACAAAATTTCGAAAATGTTATACCAATACAAATGCCACCACCCTGGAAGGAAAGGGACAGAGTCACAGTGAAGGAAGGAAGAGTGACTCTGAGGGCAGAATCATGCACGTAGAGGCATGGCCAATGGTGAACTGCAGAGGGTGAGAACTGCTCCCCCTCACCCCATACTAGTGGGCCTAAAGAGCAGGGCCATCATCCCAAAAGTCCCAGAGAACAGAGTACCCTGACACAGAGGATTATTATATGGCCCCGAAACCTAATAGAATTTTTCCAACTGAGGTGCCGTCTTGCTTGAGACCCGTGATCCCTTCATTCATTGTAATTTCTCCCTTTTAGAATGGGAATGTCTATCCTGTTAATTCTCTAACACTGATTTTAGAAGCAGATAACTTGCTTTCCAAGAAGAGGAACATATACCCTGAGTCTCACCCATAACGGATTCAAATGATTGAGGTGATAATATTTGGAACTTTTTGAGTGATGACATTTAGATAAAATTTTAGACTTCAGGTTGATGCTAGAATGGGTTATGACTTTTGGGGATATTGTGATTAGGTGAGGATATTTAGCACACGGGAAGGATGTAAATTTAGAGGGCTGTAGGATAAGCTGTTGCGGGTTGAACTGTGTTCTTCAATAAGGTATGTTGAAATCCTAATGCCCAGTACTCATGAATGTTACCTTACATGGGAAAAAGGTATTTGTGATGTTGTCAAATTAAGATGAGGTCATACTGAAACAAAGTGGACTTTTTCCAATATGATTGGTGTCCTCATTAGAAGAAGAGAAGAGACAGAGACACAAGAAAGGAGATACCCTGTGATGACGGAAGCAGGGGTTGAATTGTAGTTACAAACCAAGGACCACCAAAGGTTGCAGGCAAATCACCACAAACCAGGAAGAAGCAAAGGAGGATTCACCCTTACAGATTTCAGAGGGAGCATGGGATGTCCAACTGATTGATTTTCGAATTTAGCTTCCAGAACAGTGATAGAATAAATTTGTGTTGTTTTAAGCCACGCAGTTTGTAATACTTGGTTAAAGCAGCTAAGAAACAAATACAAATAGTACAAACTGGATGAAAAATAAAAATTTTACTCAAGAAATGACAAAAATAGTGAAAAAAAGGAGGGAGTAACTCCAGTTTTCTTATAATAGTGGTAACATACACCTGAAGACTAAACACTTTATCACAGTAGGTAATGAGTAACTATTGGCTTATTAAAAGGAGAATAGGGGTGCCTGGCTGGCTCAGTCGAAAGAGCATGCGACTCTTGATCTCAGGATCTTGAGTTTGAGCCCCGTGTTGGGTGTAGAGATTACTAAAAAAAATAAGTAAACTTAAAAAAAATAATAGATGATTTAATGGATACTATGATATCCCAAATATCTTTTATATGCAAATGTTTTGCCCACAAATTATTTTGTTAAGCTAATGAATCAATTTGTCCACCAAAAGTTGTTTCCAAACTAAATTGATATTCTAATGACTATACTGTAAAACTTAATGCTATATAAAATCTATTTTGGTTGACAAAATACATATCAAATATTAAGCCATTAATAGTAGCTCTTATCATTTCTGTATTTATTTTATAAATCCTGGAAACAATTTCCTCTTATCTGCAAGTCTGAATTTATTATTCTTTCTTTTACTTTTAAAATAGGTGCCTGAACATGATAAAAATTGGGAGCCAGTAGTACGAGAGACCACAGGATGACATATGAAGTGCAAAAATGGCAAACAAAGATGATTTGACCCCCCGACCATATGAGAATCTCCTTAGGGTCCACATTTGAGAAAGCTTGCGTTAAAGTAACAGCTCTTTTTGACTGAGATGTTAGTTGTAAAGATGCACCCAAAATAGTTGTTAATATCAATCTTTTGGGGATGAGATTATTTAGACTACTACATTCAAGCACTGACGAACCTCTGCCCAAAACAGTAATAATTTTGGTTGTCTCTTACGCATACCCTGGCTCATTATAATAAAAGCATACTATCAGCCATGAAGAAATTAATATGCTTTGCTGTTTGCCATGCAGTGTATAAATACATCTAAATTCTTCTATAATCTTATTAAAATTTGGAAATATCATCAGTCATAAATTAATTTGAATGGAAGAGTAAGAGACAATATTATTTTTTAATTGGAAGAGGTCAGTTCTTCCTATACACAGCCTTTGAAGATAAGTAATAACCTGAGATTCATAGATTTACATTGGATTAATGGTGTGAGATTAAATGCTACAAAATTCTCTGTAACGTCTTAAGTCTCAACAATTTTTAATAAGAGGAAGTGTAAAAGAATAATTCAAGGCAAAGGGTTTTTTTTGTTTTGTTTTGTTTTGCTTTGTTTTGTTTTGTTTTTTAAGTAAAAGGTTTTTAAATGGAATTAGGGATAAAATTAGGAACCTATGGACAAAGTAATGGAGCTAAAAATAATGGATCTGTATGTTTTTCACATTTTTTCCACCTTCTGGTGATATGACACCCCCAATTTGCTAAAGGCTCCATAGCCCTTTATTGTATGAATTTCTTACTGAAAATACATGAGTTGGTAACTTGTACAGAACTTTCCATGTGTGTCACATTTAGAAAGAAATAAGACTGAGCTGCCCTCATCGGCTTTCGCTCATGGGACTATATCTTTCTTCAAAGTTTGAAAAGATATTCATTGAGGTAACATAGTGCCTATAAATAAGCAAGAATTGGAGGTTATCTCCTGACAAAATTTACAATAGATTTGAATCTTTTCTCATTTTTTGCTATTCAGATAACTCAGAATGTATGAGGATACTGGACCTCAGCTGAAGACTGCTAAAATTTACTAAACGCAGACATGTAATATATAAGGGATAAATTTGTTAATGAAAGTAAGTGTATGATTCAAAACTTTCCTCTTGCAAATATTTTATTCTTGGGATCAGTATGCTGGAAATCGCCTTTGTTATTTTCTCAAACATGAAATTAAAGCCCAAAGAAATCCATTTTAATGCAATGTTGTTTAAAATATGCTGTTTACAAAAGAATTTGATCTGAAAGTATTGAATATCTTTCTTTTCAATCAATTAAAATGTTATCTCTGAACTTTGCCCAATTAATCAGTAATGGTTTATAACTTCCTGGCAGTCTTTTTCTTTTTCTTAAGGTTTTTTTTTTTTTTTTTTTTTTTTTTTTTTTTTAATTCCAGTTAGTTAACATGTAGTGTAATAGTTTCAGGTGTAGAATTTAGTGATTCATCACTTACATACAATACCCAGGGCTCATCACAAGTACACTCCTTAGTCCCCATTATATTTTTAACCCATCCCCTGCCCACCTGCCTTCTGGTAACTCTGTGTTCTCTATAGTGAAGAGTCTGTTTCTTGGTTCCTGGCAGTCTTTTTCAAACCAAGATAAAGAACGGCAAGTTCCCAAGTATAGGATCAGCTTTGGATTTTCTGATTTAAAAAATATGTTTAAAGAACTGTAGTCTTACGGTTATTTATTGCAATGCGTAGCTTGAACTAGGACAGTGTAGGGGATAAGATCATTGAACGCAAACGATGACGACGGCAGGAGCAACATGGAATAATAGAACCATGACTCAGAGTCTACTGCTGTTGTCTTGGCCCTACTGATAGATTGAGGTTGGCCCTCACTGGGCAGGGGCATTTGACATCATGTGTCTACATTTCATGACCAAAGACAGACCAGGGAATTCTTTTGACAGCTGCACTCTTGATGTATAGAGCCTTTTATTATTATTATTATTATTATTATTATTATTATTATTATTTCTTATTAGTTTTACTTCTATAGCATATTCTTAATTATCTTTGGGATATTAGACTTCTGTCACTAACTGTAATCATTGCTGTTGTGGCTCTCTCCTGACCACACGGCAGATGGTCCCAGGTGGTGCCTTTTTGTCTTCCTGAGGCCTGAAATATCTCTACATTTCAAGTGTCAGCTTGGCCCCTAACTCATCTCCTGCAGCTTGCTGTTGAACATAAACGTTAACATAGGGATGGAATGTCCACCTAGTGGTTTTTCTGTAGAAAGTCATGACTCAAGTTTGAAAATTCATAGTAAGTGATTTCCAGCTAAGATGTTCTTAAATTTTCTTTCCTTGTTATAATCCTTCTGTTTTAAATATATCACAATGGCAGATAAAGTATAAAATGAAACCAACTAGCTAAAGCAATACAAAGAACAAAACATATTTATGAGCTGAAGGTGGAACAGTACTATGAAGAGTGAAGAAGGACTGAAGCTGAGGTATTACCAGTTTAGGTCAAGAAACAGGCAGTGGTAACTCAAAATTTGGCATCTGCAGGGTAAACAAATTAAAACTCCTTCAAAGGCGAAAATAAGACAGAATAGGTGTTTATAGGGCCTAGGTATGTGTTTCCATTGTGAAAGTCTAATGGAAGGAAAAAAAAAAAAAAGCAAAGCATGTTTCCATTACCAGATACTGCAGATTTCAGCAAGCTATTGGTCTTGTGAAGCTGGGGAACCCACACATAGCCCCACTCAGGAAGTGAACCAAACTGCCCATTGGCTTTTGGATTGGGCCTGTATTACTCCCACTCCCCCTTCAGGCAGGAGCTGTAAAATGCCATTTGAAATGACAAGGAAGAGCACAGGAGTGATGGGGCATCCATAAAACTATTGGCCATGGAAGGATGATTATAGAAGGAAAAAAAAATGAAACAAAACACCAGGGATAAATAATTGCTAAAAAAAGGGGGGGATTTGAAAGTATTACTCAGTATTTAGTGAGTCTGCCATCTTTGAAATTGTGAGAGTGGGTATGGCACTACTCTGTGGACTGGGCTGTCTTCCAAGGGTCTCAGACATCAAAGGAGTGTCCAGATTAACTGAAGTTGGCCCTTAAACTGTAGCAACAGAAATGATCCCAGAAAGTAATTTCAAAACATGAAAAATTGTATTGTTTAGGAAAATAGCCAACAATCCTGACAATGAAATGAAATTTATGAGACATTTCAAAGTCTTTGAATAAATACTTTTAAGTTACTCAATAAAAGAAATGAAGGGATAGTTCCACCAACAAAAGAACAATAAATTATAAAACAGAATGAACAGACATTTTGAAAAGGCTATATAAAAATCAATTAGAGTGATTAGAATAGTCATTGGAGTAAAAGTTCACTTTGAAGGAATCTGGTCTAGACCACACATAGACTAGGAGAGAATTTGTGACAGAGAATAGTACTGATGAATTCACCAAGTAGTCAATGCATAGCAAAGGGATTCAAAAATGTAAATGAGTACTCTAAACAACACAAATGAATATGACATGCATAAACAACCAATAACTTTTTAAAAGTGTACCTGCATGACACATGGTTCATGTGTTGGCCCACTAATTATATATTTACCACACTAGTGCAACACTAGTTGTTGGTTCCAGGAAGAACAGGACAAGAAATTTCTTTCCCTTAATTCTGACCCATCTCTGGGAAAGTGTAGTGAGAAGAAGAGAAAGGGAGAAGTGTGATTTTTTTTTTTTTTTTTTTTTTTTTACAACCTGGAGTGTTTCCCTTGTAACAGAGTATCCAGGTAGCAGGCCTTGATCCCCTTGGAAACAATGGCCATGCAAAGAGGCAAAGGGCCACTGAGAGTTGCTAGGGTTAGTTGCTATGATAAATTAAACAAAACAAAACAAAACAAAACAAAGCAAGAAAAAAACAGCTTGCTGCATGTAGATCCCAGCAGCAGATGCCTTGCCCAGTCAATAGCTCCTAGATTCCCTATAAGTAAGTTTCCCTAATAAAGCTATGCATCCATTGCTGTCTTTGAGTCTTTAATTTTACCTCACCGAACCATCACCCACGTTGGGTTTAGACTCTGCTGGGGCGCAGGGCAAGATTTTTATATTCCCTATTTACCACTGTGATGCAGGGTGAGCATAGGGCAGCGTTTATGTGCTTTGTATCAATTGGATTTAATATTGGCAGCATCACTGTTATTAAAGGTACAAACACAACCAAAACTTAGAGAAGACTATATTTCATATCAATCGTTTCCAATTATACCATGGTTCAGAATCACCTGGGGAGCTTGTTAAAGCAGCATGGGCCACAACACATGAGCTCTTGATTTGGTATGATTACTGAGAGGTTTGAGAATTTGTATTCACCCAAGTCTCCAGGTGATACAAATGCTGCTGGTTCAGAGGCCAGACTTTTAAAGCTACTGTTCTATACAGTCACCCAAACTTAGTACTCTAAGAAAATAATATTTTCCAGTGTAAATTCAGTGACTAGTCCTTTGGGAATAATGTATGTGCCCACCTTCTACCATAATCAAGTCATTAGGTTGTGCTTACTTTCTCTATGCTATAAATATAGGAATTACTTGGGAGTTTTTTTGTGGGTGGTTGGTGGTTTTGTTAGCTGCTTAGTTCAGTGAATTTTAATAAGACGATTTCATTTTTTTGTCTTTTTCCCCAAACTTTATCCATTTCACACAGAGCCTGAATGAGTGTGTATATCTTTGAAAAACTTTTGTAAGGTGTTTAAGATTTATTTGGTAGGCATGGTATAGATTACCTTAAAAAGGCTTGAAAATTCTTAACTTTTTTTTTTTCTGGCCTCATCCATTTCTTCCTTTTTTGCTCATTAACTTGACTTTCTTTAAATATTTGGAGAGCTGTCAAGCAAAAAAAAAAAAATCAATTTATTTGGTGCAAAGGAATAGAAGTCACAAGGAGATAAATAATAGCTCGGGGAAAAAAGATTAGTATGAATTACTTAGGATTTACTGACTTGTTCATCATAGAAAGGGTATGAGCATGAAGATAGAAATATTCTGTACCTAGGAAGTCTAGACAGGATCCCAAACATCAAAGGAGTGGTCAGATTAAATGATTTTTCCCTGAAAGGAAGGAAAAAAAACGTAAATGTTAGCCACTTAAGCATTCCAGGAAACTACACCATTATTGTAAATGACCTACATTTCTCTGAAACCAAGTGTCTGTCACCAGAATAAAAACAGCAAAAACAAGCAAACAAAAACTATTCTCTAGCCTATAGATTAAAGATACTTTGGACAAAAAAAAAAATGTTTATTTGTACGTTCAACTGTGTAAATGATGTTTCTGGAGTCTTCTTCCTTTTTTCATCATGTATTGTCCCTTCACAGCAAAATAGCAATATCTTTGTCCCTATAAAAAATTATACATTAAAAACTCCCAGTAAAGGAATGTCATAAAATAGGCTGAACTGGTAGTTTCTGTTTTTGTTTTACATTACATCTTAATAAGTGCATTCCAAACTGACATAAAACATGACAGTCTTTGAATAAAACATGGTATTATGTCATTTATGTGTTCCCTCAGTACAGATATAAATTTTGGAAATGTCATAATTTGGGCAATAAAAAGAGGAGAGGATTACACCTTAATTGAGCAAAACCACAGGAGATCCATATACACAAGGGCCTCTAAAAACATATCAGGGAATATTTGGGAGCTTCCCGCCCCCCAAAGAAGCTTTCAGTAAAGTCAGGTATATTTAATTACACCCTACACACTGTTAATGATGGAGGTTGTGCAACCCTGACCTTAGGGGGAAAAAAAAAGTAAACATATATTTTTTTAAATTATCACATTCTGTAAAAAATGGGAATGCTACCCTAAATTAAATATATGTACAAATGCACTAGTAGCACGCATATACTTTAATTACTTGGTTTTCTATAAGTGTCAATCAAGAAAACACAGATCACTCTACAAATTTCGACCAGAGGAAAGTGAATATGAGGGATTGATTGCACGTTATTGAACTACGGAGCAAACAAAGAGTGGATGTTATCTATAGTTTACCTCCAGGAGTTATGGAAAGACTACTACATCTTGTCCCACCTTAACTTTTCTTTGATGTTTGCTCAGTGCCATATATCAGGGATTTTCCTCAGGTGATTTACACAGGTATTCTCCACTCTGATCCTGTACTTCCGCAAATATTTTTCTTCTGACCTGAAGAAGAATGATTTCTTGGCTATTTATGGAATTCCTGGGTCATGTAGGTACCTCCAGCACTCAAAATGGACAGGAATCTTGAAATGCAGCAAGTATTTTGAGACAACATTCTGATCAGGATCCTGCCTTCTTTGTCGTTGAAGTATAAATGTTGAACACAAGGAGAAAGAATGAGCTAGACACACTTTTACACGTAGAACTTTAACAAAGATATGGGGATAGAAAACAGAAATATGGATGGAAAGACAAAGAAGTGCAATCAGTAAGGATAGCCAGTGAGAACTGCCTGGTGAGAGTGTAGCTGAAAAACAGGATGTCAGCAAGGAAATTGATATTTGGACGGGTGGTTTCTCAATCTGTTCTTTTTTATGTCCTCTATATCTTTTATATCATCTATAATTTTGTATTCTTTCTTCGTTGGTTTTGGAGAGAATAAACAGGTAAGGGAAATGTCTAATGTGAATACTGTAGGAAAAGAGGATGGCCACATAAAAAGAGAAAATATTCCATAAATTGAACAAGTTCAGTAGAAATAACTTAGAATCAGAAAGAACTTGAAGACATTTAAGCAAACCTCTATGTCACATATATACCTCAGTATCAATAACAAATTCTGGGATATTGGGAAGCACATGTGTCTCTTTGTTCAGAATTGGGTTTGCTCAAATTTCATTTAATTCTTAAAAGCAGAGGAATCTGTGTTATAATTTATATCTGTATCTGCAACTATCTGAATTGATATCTGTTATAAAAGAAATATATATCCTGATTTTTTGGTATTTTTGACACAAGTATTTAGAATATTTTCTAAATATTTGAAACTTCATCACCTGGGACTAAATTAGTTTAAATCAACCAATTATCAAATAATTGATCATCAGGATTTCAGGTATACTCAGAATTAAAATAAACTCAGATAAATTGTTGAAAATTACTTTTGGTGGTTCTAATAACAAAGCTGAAGAAGAAGAACATAACTGGCCATTCTGTGTGGGTTCCCCTTATAAAAAAAATAGTATTACTTTACAGTTTTAATTCTGTTCATGAATTTTATTTTGCATGATGTGTTAAGCCATTGTCTCAGCTCAGTAGATGTGACAGTAGTTTTAATTCAGTAAAGAAAAAAAAAGGAAGGACTTTTACCAAACTTAATGAAAGAAATTAGGAATCATATATTTATATGCTGTATTTGTCTACTCTATACTTATTTTTAAGTGTCATAACACAGAGAGCAGAAATGTTAGGAACTATCAAAACAGAGTCCATTAAAAAAATCTAAGAGAATAATAATCCCAGGAATGTTTATTTTTAATTGAAAGAATAAGCTATGTAACATCTTCTCATCCATTAGCACCTTCAGAAAGTAAATGTAAACCTTTTCAGACACAATCATCTGTCTTAGAATATTTTAATACTATTCATGTATTACCTTCTGAAAAACATCAAAGGATCACATTATCTGGAAATAAGTAGAAATACAAAAGAGTCTAATAGCTTCCCTCGGTTTAAGGAAAAAAAAAACTATGTGGGGAATATGTGAAAGATGAATACATAAAAGATTAAGTGAACATCTTATAAACAATTAGTCAAATACTATTGAGTTACCATATTCAAATGCAAAAAAGATACATAAGGAACAGAATACATAAGCCTATTATGGGGATTAATTTCATACTCAAAGTTGTTTGGTGAGGATATGATGACTCTAAGCTGGAAAAGTTCTTTAAAGTCTAGAAAAACCATCTGGTTGCCTTGGAGATGGAAGGACATTTGAGAAGATGACTCTGTGGGAGATGGTTTGTTACACATTCTTCAGGTTTGCAAAAATGCAGAACTAATCATTCTCTTGCTTCTCATGCACAAAGACAGAGGAGGAGAATTTTCCATGTGTGTGTCCCTATCCTAAATAATTCTGGCCATAATATGGTTGATTCTTTTGAGACTATTTTAGAGTGAGCCATATTCACTAGTGTGTCCTTAGTGACTAGCAAAGTTGGTGGCACATGGTAGACTATCAGTTATTATTGACAAATAAATACTTATGGAAAGGAATTACTTCAGAATAAAGTGAAAGAGTTGTTTTGTAGTTGAACAAATTAAACTGATAAGAAAGTGATAAGGGTAGGTTAAGGCTGAAGAAATTCTTGAGAAAAAGACAAGGTGAATTGGGTCCTTTGCTTTAATCATAGCCGGATAGCATCCCAATCTACATACCCATTGATTGATTATGTATTGTTCATTCAACAAATACTTAAAGAGCATTTTTTTATGTGCTGGACACTTAGCTTGTCATTCAGTAAATATTTCCCGAATTTGAATTTTAAGCAGGTCAGGTCAGGTTTTTGAAGCTCTGGATTCTGATCTAGACAGTGTGAAATGATTTTGGTAAATCATGGAATTTCATCCTCAATCTGTTTCGCCTGCTACAAAAAAATTATCCTGAAAACAGAAAATATTAAAATATAATATTTTTCTTGTACAAAATATTAGGATGATTCAGAATAAACCCTAAGGAAATACTTTCCCATACATACACATACACACACATGCATGCACATTATCATTTTAATAGTGAATTAATAATTTTCATAATAATGATATTAATAAATCATATAATTTGAAATAATTATTTGCAATAAGGCACCTATCATTTCAAAATGAATTGAAACATAGAACTTTACATGCAAAATTTTTTTTGAAGAATACTCTCTTAGAACATCTTCCCCAGAAACAAACTTCAGGTTCAGTCTGATCCCAAGGGAAGCACTAGAGCACAGATTCTACTGCAGAGCTGGTCTCACCTTGAGGCAAGAAGTCCAGCTTTTCTGCCCCTTCATTTCCCTGGCCTTGTATTTTGGGAGGAAGGTGGTATAGTATTTATGACATAAATGGAGGTGGGTGGGGTGGAAGGTGAAATCTGTCCATACAAGGCATCTCCTATTGTCTGAAGGCACTGATAGTATCCACTTAAAAATACGTAGTGAAATTTAACCTCCTTTGGACTCAAAAGAGCAAAGCAGATCTCAGCATTTTCGTACAGTTCTGAACTATCCTGAGGGCAAGTCTGTCAACATCATCAGTGTTGCTGCTGTGTCTTAATCCAAATGAGTGAAATGTATAGAAGGTAGTTCTCTTGTCATAAACAGGATTTACTTTTCAAGAAAAAAGTCCATTCAAAGCAAAGAATCTGAGAAAAGAGTTCAGAGAACATGCAGCTGAATCTCATGAAATTCAAAGAAATAATCAGAGTGTTTTAGATTCTTTCGAAGATTAACAAGGTCTGTGTAAATATAATATGTTATTAATTACAATTGATTGAAAAATGATTATTAGATAAAGCTATAAATGGGTATGTTAGAAAGAGTTTGAGTTCTAGAACTTTTATTACCTTAGAAGGGGAATCAGGCTAATTTATTGGAAACTGTAAGGCTTGTCCATTCCTATGTGATAAAATCGTTGGACTTAATTTTGCCAAAAAACTATGCTCCCCAAATGAAAATCATTTATAAATTATCTGAGAACTATTCCCAGATTTTATATTATATGATATGTAATGTTGACCCATGAGGTATAATTTCTGCATATAAAATACACAGTGTGAAAAACAGAAATAATTTCAAAATAATTTAACTTTCTATGTGTATTTTATTCTCCATGAGGAGACTCTCTACAGACATCTTATTCTACCCTGCCTTTTCTTTCCTTCTTACTTAGTAAGTGGATACATCTGAGACTCTCTCATTTCAAAATCCCCCAACCCCTTATCCTGTCTTAACCCTCATCATTCATACCTTCTCTTGTTACTTGTTCTTCTCTTATTCTCCCCTTACTCCTTATTTTAATGCTCCAAACTTTAACTGCTTTGGCAACATAAGAAATTTCACAGAAAGAAGGGTATTAGTAAGAAGTAAATTTGGGGAGTATTGAGCATTCCAAAATAGAATCTCCATTTGAGGATGAAAGAGAGACTCAGAGCACCTATACTTTAATAAATATATGTGCCAGAAAAACTTAATACTTTAAAATTAAGAATAAGTAAAACAGAACATTAGGACAAATCATAAAAATAATTCAAACAACAGTCAGAAGATGTTACTTAACTAATAATTTCTGATCATAAAAGATTAAGTGCCTCACACTCAATTTTTTAATTATTATTTTTTCTTTTTTTCTTTTTTTTTCTGAGGGGAAAAGTATGGCAAGATACCACATACATACCTTGAGAAAAGCAAAAATGGCCTGATATATATCTGAGAAGCTAAAATTCCTGCTTTGCATTGTAAAATATGATATATGGTTGCATATACATATGTGTCTGATATTTTTAAACTGTTTTTTGAGAAGAGGGACAATAGGCATAGAGAAATGAATGTTTATTTATACTATATAAATATATATTTTAATCAGAAGAAGTCATTGACTTTTTCTATTTCATTGTTTGTGTTCTTAGTTGATCAAGATAAAAGATACAAGCTGAAATAATCATAGGAAGAAGATGAAATGAAAAAAATTTTCCTTCTCTGTGATATAATTTTTCTCTCTCATCCAGAGGAAATATGACATCTCTGAGGGTGATGGTTAAAGGGGGGAACTTTTCTGAGAAGGAGCTTGGAGATGTCTATCTTAGAATATAGGAAGTAGAAAATAACCTTTTTTCTCAGAACTTTTGGTAATGTGGTATGAATTGAACTCTAGACATTTTTACACCCTTCTTGTGGTGGACATGAGCTTGGTTCCTGCCATGAAAAGGTTCATAAGAATCTGGATTCAACACACTGGGCCTGTAGAATACGAAAAAGAGAAAATTCACTTGGTTATCCATAAATATTCTATGAAGTCTTGTTAAAAGACTTGAAAACCACTCTTCACTCTGCTATAGAGACATGTGGCAAAGCCTCCCCCACATTATCGATGGAATAAAAAAGAATGTGGAGAGAAATAGTGCCAACAAGGAAGCACCAACATCAGCCTGAGGAATGCCATCAATCATATATAAGATATGATCATAGAGTAGGATTCAGATATCACAGAAACTGTGACATGTGCCCAGAGACAGAGTAGGAAAGATTCAATTCTGTGGAACTGTTACTAATATATACAGAAAGAAATCATGGTGCTAGGGAAGACCTGAATCTGTAGACCATAGCTGAAAAATATCTTGGATAATGTCTGTTTTTCCATCACTGTAACTAAGTTACTAGAGTGATGCCTTATATACAAGAGAGATTAAATCCATATTTGTGAATTAATTCTCAAGGAAATAAAAAATAATTGGGCTGTGAATAGAAATTTTAGGCACATGCTGATGAAGGATAATAGCCATAACTGCAACATAAGGAAACTACAGTTTTCATATGATTCTTTGTTTCCTCTGCAGCAGAACACAAGTCTAAATGAATAATATTGGATTCTGCCAAAAATTGCTTCAGCTAAATAAATAGATAATGTAGTCTGTTGGAGATACTGACATACAAATACAGACATTTCTATTTCATTGGAAATATAATCTTTTGTAGTGGGAAAATTTATCATTCCACCTTTTGTGAAGTTACAATTATTATTGTAGGTTTAAATGTCGTGATCTGTCTCAGAAGATATACACTAACATTTCAGTCCAAACTATAGTCGGATGCTGTATCAAAAGGATGCCCCATTATAGATTAAATGTTTGTATTTCTCTTTTGTAAGGACAAAAGTGCCACTTCTGATCACAGACAGGATGCAACATGGATGACGAAATGTAGGTTTTCCCAAAGTCAGGTTAACATTATGCAAGGAACATAATTCACCTTGGAAATGGAATAGAGAAAAAGCTTTTGTGCTATTTATGTTCACAATATAAACCGACCTTGTATTCAAGATTTGATCCCACGAAAGTCTTGTGTTGTTAGTGACTTTGGGATGCTATGTTTGATGAAACTGGAACCAGTTCTTCTTCAGTGCTCTTCAGTTTGGTTGGTCCTTCTAGGAGATTTTACTGCCTGTGGTTTGAAAACTAACATAAACTCTAAGCTTGAGAAGCCATAGGAGGGAAAACCTTGTTCAAATTTATGATTGAAGAAGGTGGATATTTTTACTTGAAGAAGACATGGTACTTTAGACAAAGGCTTGGCAGTGATGAACATTGTCTATAGAACTGTCTGAGTCTTGTCTTTGGGTTAGACTATGTGTTAATGGTCAATGACATACAGAGTACGTATGTATGTATGTATGTATATCATATTAACTCTGAATCAAATTCTCTCCATTTGGTTGGACAGCAAAAGGCTATGGGATTTGTAAATATTTGAAATTGGCAGTATTTCCTAATAATATGGAATATGGGTTTCTAAGTAACTAATTAGAATATATTCTTTGCTCAAGTATTTCCTTACATTTGTTGACAAATTTGGCCTTCAGTTTTATTTGAAGAATAAGATTCTCTTCAATTTAAATATGAAAAGTGTTAATTAAATATATGATAAATTCCTGTTTGTAAAATTAAACTCATATAAATGTATAATAAATTTCAAAAGAATGTATATCACATAATTTACTGAAATTTATTTTCAGAGTAAAATGTATAGCTGATAATTACATAAGCAGATTAACTATACAGTAAATTATAGTATTCTACCTTTTGTGAAAGTAAAAGAGAAAAATCACAAAAATCAAAAAGTTATGCATTTGCATTGCAAATGAGATTTAGCTATCATGTAATGTGTCAGTGCAAATAATTAATGTGACATTAGCTATGAAAAATATATTTTACTATTGTTTCTGTAATTATTCCATAATAGAGTGAATAAAATAGCAAGTTTCTTCAGTGTATGGATTTAACGGAATGATAACAATTTCAGGTGATTGAGGCACCTGTTAAAACTTGTCAATGCAGCCTTATCCTAATGATTCTGGTAAAGATTTGAAATTTAGTTCTCAAGCTATCATCCTCGTAGATTAGCAACCTCATACATATTCATCATGATAGCACTTGAAGCTGTTTGCTAATTAAAAGATCAATTATTTTTGTTGTTCATCCTCAACCTCTTCCTACCATTTCCATGATTGACTAGTGGATGTCTGTTTGTGTTACCCACATTTGCTTTTCAAAGTGAGAATCATTCTCCTTCAGTCTATTATTTAATCAGTTGGACTCTGATAAGAACCTCTTCCTTGCTCTGGGTTTTTCTTTGTGTGAAAAGATCTGAGATCATGGAACTTTAGAACACATTTGAACTCCCATTGTCATTTCATAGTAGGAGCAAAACATCTTAGAAGAATATAATCAATTATAGATATGATCAGCATAGGAGAAAATATTTTTTTTCATAGAGCTTCCAAAGAAGAATCTACCTTAGCTTCATTTCCTAACTGGGCCTCTCTGTAGCCTCCTTTGTACTCCAAAGTCTCTAATGTGCATACATAGTAGTGGGTGATACAGTCTGTGCAAGGGAGGATTTTGCCATATTTCGGAAACGTATTTCTTACTGTGCCATAATCATGTTGTATTTGATCATTTCTTCAAAATTCAGAAAAATGTAAATAGACTGTGCTCTTCATGTCTGTCTTGGTTTCTTAAGGCTGCCATAACAAATGACTGCAAGCTGGAGAGCTTGAAATACCAGGAATTTATTCTTTCATAGTTCTGGAGAAATCTAAAAATCAAGGTGTCAGCAGGGTCATATTCTCTCTAAAGGCTCTAACGGAAGATCCTTTTTGCCTCTTCTTAGCTGCTGGCCTATGACAATGATCCTTACTTCCCTTGTTCATAGATGTATTCTTCCAATCTCTGCCTCTGTTGTCCTATGTGTCTTCTGTGTCTGTGTCAGAATTCCCGTCTTCATCTAAGAATACCAGGAAAATTGGATTCAGGTTTACTCTAATGTAGTCGAAACACCTCCTAAATTCATTACATTTGCAAAGACCCTATTTTCAAACAATGTCTGATTCACAGGTCCTGGTAGTTAGGACTTCAAATCTGTTTGGAGACACAATTCTAACCACGACAGAGTCTTTTAATTACAAAAAGTGTAAATGCGGCACAGAACTGATCAATTAGTAGAGTAACATTGTATAAAAGCTGTGCAATTTTTTTCCTTTGAAGTTAAAAACAATTCGATTTTTGTATGCCTTCGCTTAGGTTTCTTTGTATCTTTCACTAATTCATTCCTAAACTCAACAAAAGTAAAAAAGTCTTGATGCACTCAAACACGAAACAAAATCCATCAGGTTTCCAGAATAGTGAAGGATATGAAATTTTACTCTACCTACAAGCTTACAAGTTAGCCAGTCGGTTGCATGGCTGTTAGGATAAGCTATGAACTGCTGGCATTAGACACGAACTGTTTTATTACTCACAGCAACAGAAATAGCTAAGGGGTAAGTATTTTTCACTTTGTCACTGAGCTCCTATTTCCACAAGGTGGAAGATGACAAGATGACACTTGCATATGCAATGGAGTGTGTTATGCCCTGGATATCTAAGGCTTAGAGAATCTGTATTTTATATAATGGGCAGTAAGCATGCCTGCCTTTTACTCTGGAAGGAGTTACTATCTCTGTCTTTCAGGGATGTATGTAATAAAAACATTTCCAAGGAGATAGTCCAGAATAAAGCATCAGTGCCTTTCTAAAGAAAGCCATAGATAATCATACCCCACATTTTTTATAATTTTTTTGTTTTGTTCACTTATTTGTGTTTTGTTCTTGTTTTCCCTTGAAGACATTTCTTCCAGACGTTCTTTAGGACAACCGGATAATTTTGCTTCTGTGAATTTATTGTCATATTCTTCCTGGGTATTATTACCTTTATTCTTCTTTCATGTTTTATCTCCAATTTCTGACTTCCCATTGTTGGCATTCCTTACATTTCTGATAATATTTAACTGACTAATCATACCAACAAATAAGGCACTAAAAAATTAATCAAGGCACCGTGGCAGAGGCAGGGCTTGTGGATTGGGTTACTACTCTTATCATGATGGTATCTGACAGAACTAATTCAGTGGGGGATCTTTCAATTAGTTTCTATATGTCCTTTTTTTTTTTTTAATTGGTGACTTAAATCCAGTTCTAGTATTCTTGGAACAAAATTGGGGAAGTAGCTCATGGGGTATCTCTTTATTTTTGTTTCTGTTCAATGTAGACTTGTATTAATTTTTCATTTTGTTCATGTGCTATTCCTACCCTTCCCCTGGAGTCCAGAGCCATCCATTTCTACTTCTATAGAGAAAGAGTCGTAGTAATCATTTTATTATCTAAAAGTCAGCTTGTGTATTATCAATATTCCTAAAAGTCCTGTAGGGGATGCAGATGTTTTTATAGAAGCTTTTTAAAAAGTTTTTAAGTGAAAACAGAGAATGAAGCAATAAGAGAATTTGAGGACACTTGGGATATAAGATTAGCATGAAATAACCA
>NC_048228.1:84923168-85079377 GCF_002007445.2 Ailuropoda melanoleuca | reverse complement strand
TTTTAAAAAGTTTTTAAGTGAAAACAGAGAATGAAGCAATAAGAGAATTTGAGGACACTTGGGATATAAGATTAGCATGAAATAACCATCTTGTTTCTTAGCCCTTTTTGTTGTTGTTATTGTTACAGTCTTTGCAGAATTACAGATTATCTCGTGTAGTAGTATACTGGAAGTGCTCAATCATTAATGCCCTTAGAGCAGCCCTCAACTCATTTAATGATGGACAGGACTATGTGAATAAGTAACTCAGTTGTCTTGGAACAAACCTGGGATGAACGTTTTACACCAGATCCCAGATTAATATTCCCTGTTGGATTAAGCTCCAGACATATTCAATGGTAGCTACCTTGATAATAAATAATTAGCTTACTGTCCACCCCCCATTTTTCAGTCTCTATTCATGTTTTATTCATCTCCAAAATAAGTCAATTTATTTAGTATTTTTGTCTCAGCCACTGCCTCTGGAAAACTCCAGCAGTACTTACTACTCTATCTTGTCCCCTTATCACCTCAACACCACTATCCCTATTTCTACAATAAGTAGAACCATCTTTGAGTTTTTCATCTTAAATTTATACTTTCAACTTAAACAAAGTTGTTAAAGGATCTGGTATTTCAACAGACTCATACACACATGTACATATATATGTTCATATAAGAACTCATATGTATATATGTATGAACAACTATATCCTCTCCTCCGGTCTTCCCCCCACCCAGTTTTTATTTACATTCCAGCTAGTTAACATACAGTGCAATATTAGTTTCAGGTGTAGAATTGAGTGTTTGATCAGTTACATACAACACCTGGTGTTCATCACAAGAGGCCTCCTAACATCCACCACCTGTTTACCCATACCCCCACCTACCTCCCCTCCAGTAACCATCACTTTGTTCTCTATGGTTAAGAGTCTGTTTTATGGTTTGCCTCTCTCTTTCTTGCCCTATGTTCACTTGTTTTGTTCCTTAAATTCCACATATGAATGAAATCATATGGTATATATCTTTCTCTGACTGACTTATTTTGCTTAGCATAGTACTCTCTGCCTCCAACCATATCATTGCAAATGGCAAGATTTCATTCTTTTTGATGGCTGAGGAATATTCCAGTGTGTGTGCATGTGTGTTTGTGTGTGTGTGTGTGTGTGTGTGTGTGTGTCCAACATCTTCTTTATTCATCAGCTGTTGGACATTTGGGTTCTTTTCCAAAATCTAGCTATTGTTGATAATGCTGCTATAAACATTGAGGCTCATGTGTTCCTTCAAATCAGTATCTTTGAATCCTTCGGGTAAATACCTACTAGTGCAATTGCTGAGTCATAGGGCAGTTCTATTTTTAACTTTTTGAGGAACCTTCATACTATTTTCCAGAGGGGCTGAACTAGTTTGTATTCCCACCAACAGTGCAAGAGTGTTTCCCTCTCTCCGCATCCTCACCAGCATCTGTTGTTTCCCGTGTTGTTAATTTTAGCCATTCTGACAGGTGTAAGTTGATATCTCATTCTAGTTTTGATTTTTTTTTTTTCTAATGATGAGTGATGTTGAGCATCTTTTCATGTATCTGGTGGCCAGCTGTATGTCTTCTTTGGAAAAATGTCTGTTCATGCCTTCTGCCCATTTCTTAACTTATTTGTTTTTTAGTGTTGAGTTTTATACATTCTTTATAGGTTTTATATATATACACACACACATATAAATATATATATACACACATATACACACACACACACACATATAAAACCCTTTATCAGATATATCATTTGCATATATCTTCTTTCATTCTGTAGGTTGCCTTTAGTTTTGTCGATTGTTTCCTTTGCTGTGCAGAAGCTTTTTATTTTGATAAAGTCCCAATAGTTTACTTTTGCTTTTGGTTCCCTTGCCTCAGGGGACATATCTAGTAAGAAGTTGCTATGGGTGATGTCAAAGAGGTTATTCCCTATGTTCTCTTCCAGAATTTTAATGGTCTCCTTACTCACATTTACATCTTTAATCCATTTTGAATTTATGTCTGGTATAAGAAAGTGGTCCACTTTCATTCTTTTGCATGTTGCTGTCCAGTTTTCCCAACACCATTTGTTGAATAGACTGTCTTTTTTCCATTGGATACTTTTTCCTGCTTTTTCAAAGATTAGTTGACCATAGAGTTGACGATCCATTTCTGGGTTTTCTATTTTGTTTCACTGATCTATGTGTCTGTTTTGGTGCCAGTGCCTTAGTGTCTTAATCACTATAGCTTTGTAATACAACTTGAAGTCCTGAATTGTGATGTCTCCAGCTTTGTTTTTCTTTTTCATGATTGCTTTGACTACTTGGGTTCTTTTGTGATTCCATACATATTTTGAGATTGTTTGTTCTAGGTCTGTGAAAAATGCTGGTGGTATTTTGATAGTGATTGCATTAAATGTGTGGATTGCTTTGGGTAGTATAGGCATTTTAACAATATTTGTTCCTCCAATCTGAGCATGGAATATTTTTCATTTCTTTGTGTCACCTTCAATTTCTTTCATTCTTTTTTATATAGTTTTCAGAATACAAATATTTTACCTGTTTGGTTAGGTTTATTCCTAGGTATCCTATGGTTTTGGGTGCAATTGTAAATGGGATTGATTCCTTGATTTCTCTTTCTGCTACTTCATTATTAGTGTATAGAAATGCAACAGATTTCTGTACATTGATTTTATATCCTGATTTTATATCCTGCAACTTTGGAATTCGTGTATCAGTTTTAGCAATTTTTTGGTGGAGTCTTTTGGGTTTTCTCTATGGCGTATCATGTCTGCAAATAGTGAAAGTTAGACTTTTTCTTTGTTGATTTGGATGATTTTATTTATTTTTGTTATCTGATTGCTGTGGCTGAGACCTCCAGTACTATGTTAGGGAATAGTGGTGAGAGTGGACATCACTGTCTTGTTCCTGACCATAAAGGAGAAGCTTTCAGTTTTTCCCCATTGAAGATGATATTAGCTTGGATTTCTCATCTATGGCCTTTATGACATTGAGATATGTTCCCACTAACCCTACTCTGTTGAAGGTTTTTGTCATGAATTAAGTGTTGTACCCTGTTAAATGCTTTTTCTGATTCTATTGAAAGTATCATATGGTTCTTATCCTTTCTTCTATTAATGTGGTGTATCATGTTGGTTGATGTGTGAATATTGAACAACCCTTGTAGTCCAGGAATAAATCCCACCTGATTGTGGTGAATGATTCTTTTACTATGCTGTTGGATTTAATTTGCTAGTATTTTATTGAGTTGTGTGTGTGTGTGTTGTTTGTTTGTTTGTTTTTGAGAGAGAGAGAGTGTGAGTGGAGAGGGAAGAAGGGGGGAGAGAGAATCCTAAGCAGACACCATGCCCAGTGCAGAGTCCAATGCAGGGGGCTTGATCTCAGGACCCTGTGATCGTGAGCTGAGGCTAAATCAAGAGTTGGAGGCTTAACCGACTCAGCCACTGGGTGCCCCTTATTGAGAATTTTTGCATCCATGTTCATCAGGGATATTGGCCTGTAGTTCTCTTTTTTAATGGAGTTTGTCTGTTTTTGGTATCAGGGTAACGCTGGCCTCATGGAATGAATTTGGAAATTTTCTCCTTTTACCTTGTCTTTTGCCACATGCTCTGTGAGGAAGAACCTCTGTGTAATCTTAAAATGATAAGTAATAAAACTTACTGCAGGGAGGAGACGAACAGCCTGTACATTATATACTCAAAAAGTTTTCTGTGTATGTGATGAAATTGTTGGGATTGAGTCTATATTGAAATATTTTTTTTTATATTCTGGCATATTATAAGTCTAACTTTCTTCCTGTGTGAGAACATACTGACTTTGGGGTTTCTCCTTTGGTAGGTAAAGCAATAAAATATATTAAGTAAGGAAAACTGGTGTGTGTTTCTTAGTATTTTGTTGTTCTGCAAATAAAACTCATAGGATTTCAGAATATAAGCAAAGATTTTCTTAAAAACTTAAAAGAATCTCTGGCAGGTCCTCATTATATTTTGTAGAAGTGGAAATAGAAACAACATCTTAAAGTATGTTTTATTCTTAAATCTCAACAAATATTCTTGAAACTCTATTATGTCAGTTGTAAAGACGGAAATCAAAATGACATGTCAAATAAATATAACATATTGATGAACGTTCTTACAAAAATAACCAATATATCACAAGACGAAAGCTTTTCTTAATTATTTCATAAACATTTCCTTGATATTTATAATAGTAAATTTGAAATCCAATAAGATTAATGCCAGTAGAGTTTAATTTATATTAATCTACTGTTCAGCAATTCATTTTCAATAGGTTAAAAATTATTAGAAGATGTAAAAATTTATGTTTTATGTCTTTGAAGCTCAACATGTATTTATTAAATGATTATTACGAATAAAACACTTTTTTTAGTTTAAGAATATTTTATTCAGTTTTTGATAGCTGCTGTAATGAACTATATAAAGTGCACCTTTGAGTTTCATTATGTTAAATTGAAAAAGTATTTGTCTATCAAATGTTCAAGAATAATTCTCAGTGTTGGCATGGGTGCAGGGAAAAAAGTCTTTATAACAAGTTTGAGGTTCAAATTGATTCAAAATTTGAAAATGAAATATGACAATATATTCAAATCTTTATAAATTGTTTATATCCTTTGGCATAGTACTTCTTTTATTAGAAATTTTTCCTAAGCAAATAGTCATTGGTGTGTGTATATTTATATACAAAAGATATTGTGAATCATTATTTATAATATTGACAAAATAGGTAGTCCAAAATTCTAATAATTGACTACCAGGCAAATAAAGATTGGTAATGGCAGAATACTCTATAGCTATTAAAAATCTATTTTTGGTATATTTATGATGAGAACACTGAAGATATATGGAGAAGAAAATATTCCATATTGTTAAGAAAATGTATGTCTTTGCATAAAAATACTTTGTAAAAAGTAGAAGATAAACACCAAAATGTAACAGTATTCCTTTCTGAGTACTATTTTAATGTTTGTTTCTTAAAATGTACTTGGAGTATTTTTGGACAAATCAAAGGCTCTATGATGAGTTTAAATTACTATCGATATCAGATTTAATGTCATGTGAAACAATTTATAGAATTTAAATTGTGTTGTTCAAGTTTAAAGAAAATTTGGTTACTACAGTTTACTATATAATAGTAGTTAACATTTATTGTAAATTTACTGTGGACAAATAACTTCATTAATAAATTTTACAGATTCATAGTCCTATAAAATGTCATGCTCTTATTCCCTTTTTTTTTTTTTTTTTTACAAATGAGAAATATAAGGCTTAGGAATCTTAAGTCAAATATAATAACATTTTAACTTTGTTTTAAATAAATTCACTTTTAATGGAATAAAATATGTCAAATGTAAAACTTCCAACATTGTATTCCAATGGAAAATTCAATTTGTTTTTTAGGAGTTATAATATGACTTCTCAAATTGACCCCAAGCCAACTTACATCAACTGGCCAGTAGCTATTTCTTATCTCCAAATTTCATTTTTCTAACTAACTTCTTTTTTTTTTTTTGATGGTAGGCTCTACACCCAGTTTGGAGCCCAATGCAGGGCTTGAACTCATGACCCTGAGATCAAGACCTGAGATGAAACCAAGAGTCGGGTCAACTCTTGTTCAACTGACTGAGCCACCCAGGTGTCCCTCATTTTTCTAACTAACTTAAAATACTGATATAAAAGCTAGAATAATTGTTTCACAGTCAAATTTACATAAATTCCAATTTTATATTCAGGCATGAAATGTCATCCTGTAATTTTTAACTAGATTTCAATAAACCGCATCTAGTCAAAATATTCAACTACAAATTCATCACTTTTCTTGTGCTATATTTATCTTGTTTATTTGAAGGATATTTTTTTCCAAACAGACATTACTTAAGAACCTGAAATCTCTGGATATAATTTTTCATCCAATATACTGCAATATGTTTAAATACTCTGATTTTTTTAACATCGAACATTTCTCTATCAAACTCAAAACTGAGTGTACCTTTACAAGTTAAAATAGAGCTTCTTATCATTACTTATATTTAAATTTATTTATTTTTACTCACTGATTCTTTTTTTTCCCCTCTCTTTCTCTTCCTTGTTTTATTTGAGTATAGTTGACATACAATGTTATGTTAGTTTCAGGTGTACAATTTAGTGATTTGACAAGTTCTACTTTATGCTATGTTCACCACAAGTGTAGCTACCATTTATCCCATTACATCGTTATTACAATATTGATTGTATTTCTTATGCTGTGACTTTTATGCCCCGAGATATTCATTCTGTAACTAAAAGTCTGTCTCTTCCTCTCCCCTTCACCCATTTTGCCCATCCCCTCATTCCCCCCCTCCACTCCTCTCTGGCAACCATCAGTTTGTTCTCTGTATTTATAGGTCTGATTCTGTTTTTTCGTTTGTTTATTCATTTTTTTAGATCCCATTTATGAGTGAAATCATGTGGTATTTGTCTCTCTCAGTCTAACTTATTTCACTTAGCATAATACCCTCTAGGTCCATCCATATATTCAAATTTAGCATCGCTTTAATGCTTCTTGCTAGACATTAATTTTTTTTTTTTTACCTAAATGGCCCTTCTTTGTCTAAATTAATCTGAGGGAAAGGAGTTACCCTAATTGGTGTTCAACCAATATATAGCCATTAAGAGGTTAATATCAGTAAATGGACTTTTCCTGTGAAGGACTTTATTTCCACTTAATAAAAGTGAATAGCAACCAATGTCCATTATTTCGGCAATATGTTTCTCAAAAGTCCCTGTGGGAAGTAGGGATAGTTTTGAGAGTTTAATTTCACATTAAAACAATCATATAGATTATTTCCTTGCATTTTATAAGAAAGGAAACTTACAGTCCTATCAGGAATTGGTACAAAGTTGTTTTTAGAAATGGAAGGTAATCTCAAGCTTACTGGGGTATTCTGGTGGTGTCAGTGCTCTGGTGGACAGATTTTCTCTCTTTCATTTGTTTCTCAATGTTACAATTTCCCTATGTGATCTGGTGGAAGGGTCTGAGCCTGCAATTTAGGATTTGATTTTTAACTTTTTTGGGGTCTCTTCCAAAGCATCTGAGAAGATTTTTTCCCCAAGTATTCATTTTCTTCCCCCAAGATACTGCCATTTTGTGTCCTTATCTGAGTATATATAAGGGATACATTCAAGGGTTTTGTCTCCTTTTTTTAAGCCTCATCTTTCCACAGTTAAAGAGGGTTTTGCTTTTGTTTTTTTGTTGTTTTGTTTTTCCTTTCAAGTTTTCTCTTAGATGGTTCACAGGACATAATCATCTGGGGATCCACCAACAAACACTTCTGAGCCATCTCTAGAATACCAAATAAAATCAGTATAACATCTTATTTTACTGTTCAGGGACCATAGTGATTTAACATAAAACTAAGTATGGATTGGTTTCTGCCCTCTTAATCTTTACATGAAGAAGCTCTGACAAAAGATCAGTCTAGCCTAAAAGTATAAATAAAATATGAAGAAAAAGGAAAGAATGCATTTTTTTGAAAAAGTGGGAAAGCTAAGAATATCTCAACAACAAGATCATAGGTAGTTTGTGTTCCCTCCTGAGATATTGAAAGCTTTGAAGAAATGGAAGCTGTTCAGCCTCCAATCAGAGCATACCTGAAGCCTCACCTTTTGCTTACCATAAGGTTTTCCATTCCTCTTACAGTTTTGAATCTCCACCAAATGCAAGTGATGGTGGCTGACTCCCTTGCTAGAGACATCTCTGAATGTCTGAATAAACAGCCTGTTTGTTCTCATGGGGGTGGTCTTCAAATAGTCTCACAGAAGGAGATGAGGGTACGACACCAAGGACCTTGAATATTTGCAAACTCCATCCTTGTCCTGTAACCCCCTTCACTAGTTTTTGATATGTGTGTTGCTTCAAATCTTGCTAAGATTGTACCAAATTTTGATGGAAATGATATCACATGCTTAGATTTTTTAGAAATATGATCTTTGCCATTTATTAAAAATTCTTCATACAGGAAGAAATGAGGGGGGCATCCACCAGATAAAAGCCAGGTGGTTACTCAGTTCCTAAAATATCAGATTTGGAGAATATGTGAGCATAATCCATGATCTGCCCCATACCTTTCATCACCTTCCCAGAAATTGATTTGGAATCCACAAAGAAATTGGCTCTTATAGTCTGAAGTAAACAAAACAACAGTGCACCTTTGCAAGGAAATTCAATTGGGAATTTTTAATATAATGAGACTAATATGATTCATATAAAACAGAGGTTGACAAACTTTCTTCTGTAAAGGGACAACTAGTACATCTTTTAGACTTTAAGGACCATATGGTCTCTATGGCATCTACTAAATTGTTGAAAACTGTCTCCCTAAATATTACCAACACAATCTGTTGACAAGGCAAAGCTGAGTTTGTTACTTACCACAGAGGGAGCACCTCTATGAAGCTTTGACAGTGTCTCAGATGGAGGGAGGTAAATTTTTTGGGAATTGGAAATTTTGTTTGTGGTAGGTCTTTCAGTGTGAGACTTTGATTGGATTAAGGTTGGTAGGGGTGATGTAACAGTCCAGGGGTGGGAAACACAGTAGGGTAGAGATCTGAAGGAATAACTCAAAGAATCTTAGGGCCTGACCTGTTGTTTGATGCTTTCCGTTGAGGAGTTGATGGGTCTTTCAGATCCTGTAATGAATAAGCAAAATATTTGCCTGGGTATAAGGGTCCTAGAAAATCAAAAGTATGTTAATAAAGATTGTGGAATAGCAACACATATTAGTTACTGTAGACAATCAGAATCCTTTGCATTCGTAGTGTCCAGACTGGGTGTGGGGTAGACAGTTTGGTTCTCAGATCTCTGAGGTGGATTACAGGAACAGCCACAGACAACGCAGTATGAAATGAGAGGAACTATGTGCTAATAAAACTTTTTATGTAGAAACTAAAATTTGAATCTTTTATAATCTTCAGGTCACAAAATTTTATTCTTCCTTTGATTATCTGCAAACATTTAAAAACATAAAAAAAAAGCATTCTTAGCTTGCAGGCCATATGACAGGCAACTGGATAGAGGTCCATAGTTTGCTCAAACCTGATTTAGAGGGTCACTACTGTATGGCATATATGGAGTAGAACATTAAAACAATAGTTTTTAAATATTAAAATTAAAATTAAAACTTTTAGAAACTCTGACAAAATTATTCTGATTTGGGAGAAGAAGGAGATGCTTATCTTTTGATTGGGGGGTGTTGAATTTTTCCAGAGGTTGCTTTTGCTTTGTATGGTCATTTCCAAACACTATAAACACAGGACCACATAAAGATTATTGCTCAATTTGGCGCTATTCAGAATGCTCACATAGTGCAAATTTGCACCAGTGTGTATAGGCTTCTGATTATAAATTACTCAGGGAGATACTTACTTTACAAAATGGAATAAATCCTGAGACCAGGTGCATCTCTTCCATTTGTGTGGCTGGGATAAGAGCACAATTGTAGGTTCTCTGCTTTCCAGTCCACTCTTCTTTTCCAACTTCGCAGTTGTGTTCCACACAAACAAGGACCCTGATACCATCACTGGTACAACAGAACAGTGCAGCACATATGTCTTAAGCTCCATAAGCCCCACCCTACCTGCCATCCTGCTGCCTTTGGCCACGTCTCAAGGCTAGCGTACGTGTGCCAGTGGTTACTCTGCCTTATGCGAATGGGATCAGAAAAGAGGCTTATGAAATGCACTGAATACAGCTTTATGGCTGCTGCGCAGAGAATCCTGGGAAGCTGATATCCAGCATGTGATCTGTAAGTGGCATGGATTGTGGATAGCAAGTCCATCAAACAGCTGAAAGTGGAAGTCCCCATTTCCTGTTCAAACCACTTTTGATATTCAGGTTATAAAAGTCATGGAACCATTCTTTTGTCAGATTCTTAGTTTGCCTTTTCTCTTTCCCATCTCATTTTCAGCTCCAGAGATATTTTATTGGAAGTAAAGTAATAACAGCTCTAACTCAACATTTTCATCTTTGACAGCAGATTATCTTTAATATTGATTATATTTCTAAATAAACACAATAACTTATTTTCAAAACTTCCATGTCTGGTTTCAGTTTAATAATATTCATCTTCAGTGTCTTCCTACTAGAGGAAATTTGATTGTAGTGTATTTTTTATAAGGGTAAAATTGGCTTTATTATCATTTCCAGTTTACACGGATTAATGTTTTATTTTATTTTTCTCATAAAGATTGAAATTCCAAGTTTGTCTGGTTGATGTAGCAAAGGTAATTATACCAAGAATATATTGCTCAGAAAAAAATAGCTTTACAATAACTCCCAGTTAACATATTTTTATGTCTCCACTTCACAGCAAGGAACTCTTTTCATTTTAGAGCTTGTAGTGGCTCTGTGAAAGCATGTGAATTTCACTGGAATAAAGAATTCATTCGCGTGCATATTGAAAAATAAAGATAAGCTTTATAAAACAGCTGGAAATATACAGCTATGTGTAGATATAGCAACTGTTTTCCAGCACCCTATATTCCGAAAGCATACATATATTTTAAAAACTGAACAAAAGGCAAGCAAACTTGAAGTCCAAGTGCAAATATATAGAATTTTTATTTTAGGAATCAGCTTTAAGTTATCGGTATAAAATCTAAAACAAAATGAACCATAGAGGTTTAGGAGGACATATCTTAAATGTTGCAAATTATTGAAGCATTGTTTACCTCGATATCTTAACAGGAGCTCTAACAAGAGCAAGAAAAAATCAGGCCACAATAAAAAAGCTATAATTGAGATGCAAAACAGACTGGGGGAAACAAAAGGAAGACTTATTACTTTTAGAAATATTAATACTTTCTCATTATTCTATGTTCTTATATGACCTGAAAAATTAGTAAGGACTTAAAAAATTAAGAGACTATGAGAATATTCCAAGCAGGATGCTTCCTTTATCTATTACGGAGTTGACTTTGTATGGCCTGCAATTGGGGAAATTTTCATGAATAATTGTGGTTCAGCATTTAAAGGATATTTAAATCTCTATCTGGAATCTATTTGATGCAGATCTAATAATACAGTAATATATGAGTTGTATTTGTTCAATCAATAACTACATAGCTATAGACTCTTCTTGTTTTTATAACCATTAAAAATGCCATTTTGGTTTGCTTTGCTTCACCCAATAATATAAACATATATACATTGTGCTTGGTTTCTTGTCAATGTAACATTGCCTCCACCATCCCCTTCGCCTGTATTGCTTACCTCTCCATCCTCCGACTCCCTGTTTATATGTCACTTTTCTCTGCTACCAAGTTACTTTGGTGCATGTTTTAATACTGTTACTAGTTGATCTTTAGTTTTGTGCCCTTGTAGCTGGAAAACATACTTGGTGTGATTTCAGTATTCTTAAATTTGTAATATTTGTTATGTCTTTCTTTTAAAAAAAAAGATTTTATTTATTTGTTAGAGAGAGAGAGAGAAGGTGGCAGGCGGAGGGAGAAGCAGGCTCCCCACTGAGCAAGGAGCCTGATGCAAGACTCAATCCCAGGGCCCTGGAATCACGACCTGAGATGAAGGCAGACGCTTAACCGACTGAGCCACAGAGGGGTCCCTGTTATGTCTCTTTTTATGTGGTTTAACCAGGGGATTCTTCTGCTCGTGCTTGAAGAAAACATGTAACCTATTTTTCTTAGATGGACTGTTTTACATATCTCTTTTAGAACCATGTGTTCTGAAGTATGCTTCAAGTAAAAAATGTTCTTGTTGAAAAAAATAATTTAACTGAGGTACTCATTTAAAATAAAGCACATCAGAGGGAAGGTGGGTGGGAGGATGGGAAAAATAGGTGAAGGGGATTAAGAGTACATTTATCATGATGAGCATTGACTAATGATGTATAGAATTGTTGAATCACTATATTGTATACCTGAAACTAATACATTAGTTTCACTGTATATTAGCTATACTAAAAGTAAAATTAAAAAATTAATAAAAATAATAACATAAAATGATAATTTAAAAAAAAACTAAGCTAAGCTACTATTTGATGAAGAGATGCCATTTATTGCAATGATGTTTGGGTGTTGAGGGAGGGACAATGGCCAAATCAATTTTGGTATCACCCAGATCTGTGATTGTGATAACAGAAATGTCAATTTCTTCCCCAATCTCCTTAGCCTCTGAGTGTGGCAGCTAAATTGCCAGCTCCCAGACAACAAGAACAAGGGAGGAGGAGAAAAAAATAAAATAGCAAGAATTTGAAGATAAGTTTCCTGGATAGCATTAAAGGGTTTTTATTTGGCTTATTTTATTTATTCTGGAAATCATGTAACAAGGTTTTGTTTTTTTTTTTTTAACATTATTTGCTAGTATAATACAATTTGAATAATAACAATGAAACAATATTTAATAGAATAAATTACATGCAATATATATATACTTACATAATAAAAGGAAATGTATAATACTTAATATAAATATTTGTAAGTACAAATATAATATATTTTATATATAATATATAAACAAATGCCCTCAGTTGTAAATAAAATAGGTAGTACCTTCCAATGGCTCCTTGATTTTAAATTGTTCACTTTCTTCTGGCTTCATATCTAGCTTCCAGTATATGCAGCTTTACATTTAAAATACTCTTTACCTGTACAAAATATGTTATAATTAAGTTTTATATCTCTCAATTAAAAGTAATAATTCTGTCTTAGGTCTTGCCAACAATAACATGTTTCTAAAAGTAATTGTTTTTTTTTCTTTAATATCACTTTATTCAATAAATACATATGTAAACGCAATAGACAAATTTGTTTAAAAAGACTTGAAGGAATTTAAAAGGCCACAGTGTGTAATGTCTTTATTTTTCAATTTTTTAAACATTAGATGGTACGTTTAAATTATCTGGGTAAGAGTGCTTGCCTTTATAAAATGGAGGAAATCAATTTGACTCCACTTAAATGCAAATGTTGTCTCTACAGTGGTTGCAGGTCAGATATTTTTTTTTTTTTAATTTTGGTCTTTTGTAGCTATTAAACTTTGCTTTTTACAAGGATGGAAGAGCAATTAAATAAGGTCATTTTGCCAATGATTTTCCATATGCTTCTCACTTTCATTGAAAATAACTAATTTAATAAGGTATATTTCAGTATTATATTGAGGACCAGGCATGTTGAATTCTAAGTCACATAACTGTTGGCAGGATTCCATCTTAATATTACTTCCTCACATAAGGTCATATACTTTACTCTTGTGTCCAGCTGCCTTATTCTCCAGAGCATTGAAATGAAAATGAGTCTTTCTCTTTTCAGTTCATTGGGTTCTGAATCAAAGTCAATGAAGTGACCCTCCTGTTTCAGGAATTTATAGCCAAAGAAGTTCCTAGAAAACATTTTGCGTTACTGAAGACAGTAAGAACTGTAAAATTCTCTCCAGAATACCCAATAAAAACCTCTCCCAAGAGTGTAGTTTTTTTCTTAGAGACCACATGTCAGCTATGTTCTCTCAAAAATTTATCACATCACTCACTCTTTAGGTTACCTGGACAGCTTATTATCAACGATCCTTTAAGAAAAGTAATAGAAGCAACTTACACATCGAGTAATAATAGTCTTCTCAAACAAAGGACCTTAAAAAGTTATAGAGGAAATTAGTGTGAGATTTGAGTTCTAGTATTCGAAATGGTTTCATATTTTACATTTATATAGTTAGATTGCACATTGCACTAAGCAAGCAAAAATCAAACTATAATTTGCAAAAAAAGGGTATTTTGACTTTATCACAGATGATATAAGTAAACTTTTAAAATTACTAAGGCAAAAAAAAATTGAAGAGCGATACAGTTTATCTGTATCTGTATCTATTTGTAGCAGGGATACTTACCAAAATTTAATTTGCAAATTAACCTTGTGGTCTAGTACTCCCGTAGAGATCCAATCCCCTCTAATTCTGTGTGTATTATAAGGAGAATATATGAAGAATATAGATCTGAATTTACTGAATTTATTAATTTGGATACTGCTCTGAAGAGGTGATAAGTTCTATATTTCACCACCTGAATGGGTGGAGATTATGTGAAAAATCTGACAAGGAAAAGGACTGGCTATCTTCCAGGAACTAAAAGTGGTAGGGATAGATTCAGTGAAGGACAGGAGAGTCTGGTAAGGAGTGAATTCGGAGAGGAAACCAAGTACAGGAGCAAGGTCACAGAAGCCATCTTCGAATTGGGTTTTATTGGAGTTGAAGTGAAACTTAAAGAAGGTTATGATGATAATTCAACTACTGGGTATTTATCCAAAGAAAATGAAAACACTAATTTGAAAAGATATATGCACCCTGATTTGTACTGAAGCATTATTTACAGTAGCCAAAATATGGAAGCAGCCTAGGTATCCATCATTAGATGAACAGATAAGGAAGGTGTGATATAGATAGATAGGTAATAGATAGATAAATGGATAGAAAGACAGATAATACACACCATAAAAAAGGATGAATTCTTGCAATTTGAGACAACATGATAGACCTAGAACGTATTATGCTAAGTAAAATAAGTCAGACCGAGAAAGACAAATACCATATGGTTCCACTCATAAGTGGAACCTAAAGAAAAATAAATGAATAAACAAGCAAAAAGCAGAATTCTGTAGACCTATAAATACAGAGAGCAAACTGATGGTTGACAGAGGAGAGTGGGATGGGGATTGGATAAAAGGGGTGAAGGGAAAAGGGAGATACAGGCTTCTAGTTATGGGATGAAAAAGTCACAGGAGTAAAAGGCCCTACATAAGAATATAGCCAATGATTCGTCATTACAGTGTAACAGGACGGATGATAGGTACACTTGGGATGAACATAACATAATGTATAAGCTTCTCAAATCAATGAGCTGTACACCTGAAACTAATGTAACATTGTGTGTCAACTACATTCAAATAAAATTTACAACAAACTCACAGCAAAAACTGTACATATATTTCCACTGACACTGCAATCATTCCTATCATCCTTATCTAATGTCTCTACACAAAGTCTCTATGAGCATTTTTCTTCTAAGATTGACAATGACCTACATTTTACCAATTTCAAATAATGCGCTTTGGTAATAAACTTTCTAGAACTCTTGGGAGCATATGACGTAGTTAATGCTTCTCAACATCCCTAAACACTTTTATCTGGCAGTTTCTGGGACACTGAATATTCCAGACTCTCCCTCTGACAGGCTGAGTTTTTGTTGTTGTTGATGAATTCACTCAGGGACAGTTTTCACTTCTTTCTCTCATTCTCTAATGATCTCATCCATGTCCTTTGCTTTAAATATCATTTAAATATTGACTCACAAATTTATATCTCACGTGCAATCTCTCTGCAAGGCCGCAGACACATTTATCCAACTGCTTTCTTCTGAATCCCACTCTTAATCTCTTCCACTCAATTCTCTAGAGTAGAAAGCCTGATTGTTTATAAAGTGTTCATCACATCTTGTAACTCCAGTCCTTTTAAACCTGCTATAGGTTTCACTGCAACTCCAATTAAACCACATTTGGAAGATGGCTTTTGTGACCTTCCTCATGTGTTTGGTTTCCTCTATGAATTCACTCCTTACCAGCCTCTCCTATCAGTCACTGAGTCTATCCCCACCACTTTCCTTTTCACTCTTGGAAGATAACCAATCCTTTTCTATGTCAGACTTTACTTCTCTGCTCTCCTCTCTGCCTTAAAGGCCTCTCCCCACTCTTCTTACTGTGTGAAAGTCCATTTTTAGGTGGTGTTCCTCACCTCTCTGAACCAGAGCTTCCTCCTCACAACCTGTTCACTGCCTGCATATTACATATCACATCATTAACTGCGTAAGTTGTAGTTACATACTCAGATGTTAATTCCCGGTTTCCCCAGTAAGCTGTAATCGAAGTTTTCAGAAAGCAAGCACTGTATCTTTGTTTCCAGGTGTTCTCCTCGGTGCCTGATATATAATGGGCACACACTTAATGTCAGTCCTGTGAGTGAATGATATGGGAGAAATAACCAAAAAGTGTTGAAATCGAAGAATGTAAAACAAATTTCTTTTACTGGGCAACAATATGGAACTATGTCACTTGATTTCTTTAAGAAGAGTTCAACCAATGGCATCACTGTAAGATACCTTAGAGAGAGATTGGATACTTAAGGGAAGGCTATGCACTACCATAATTCAATTACTGATTTATTCTCAAATATTTATAAAGCATCTACTCTGAGGTGTTGGAGATAATACTGTAAACAGAACAAAGAAACTGCCCTTAATGTAATGTAATATAGTGCACTGAAGTATGTACTTATTTAAATAGTGCATTATAAAGTTGCTATATGGAAGTGTTTTACAAGGCCACTGAGAATCACATAAATTTGTCTGACTAATATAGATGAAAGGATCCACGTTAAAGATATTCAAATGAAACAGTAGGTGCATCTGATGGGCAAATAAACTAAGAGTCTTTGTGTAGAAGAAAAATGCGGAAAGGCCCAGAAACATGGAAAGTCATGATGGACTGTAAGAACATTGGATAAGTTTGTTTTGGTTTGGTAAATTATAGGCTTTGTATGTATGTGTGTGAATGGTGTGTGTGTGTGTGTGTGTATGCGCGCGCGTGTGCATGGGCATTGAAACAGTGGTTGGTGGTGACTTAAAGTGTTTCCTGGGAATCCTGAATGGCTTGGGAGCCATGTTAAAGTCCTTGGACTTTGTTCCATTCACAATGGCAAGGCATACATGTGTTTTAAACTTGCTCAACTTAACGTAATTTAATCATTAAAAACAAAGAAGTATACAAAAAAATCTTACCCCTAGTTTTTCAGGTATAGATGAACTTCGAGAGAATTACCTTAAAACTAAAATCATTATCTAGAAATAAATGCTCACTTACTCTAATAAGTTGCATCCCCTAATATACCTGGGATTTGCCCAAAGGCAGAGACTGAATCAAAGACTAGTAGACTAGTTTACTAGGAAAGCTATTTTATGTAGTAAGAATGAGAGACAAGAGAACCAAAACATTGTATACAAGGAATCACTGAGTTGGCCACCTTCGGGTGCCCAGTGCTCAAACTCACAGAGAAGTCAGAGAAGCATTACACAACTCAAAACAATTTTTTTAAAGATATTATTTATTTATTTGAGAGAGAGAGAACACAAGCAGGGGGAGCAGCAGGCAGAGGGAGAAGCAGGGTCCCTCCTGAGCAAGGAGCCCGATGCGGGACTCAATCCCAGGACCCTGGGATCATGATCTGAGCCGAAGGCAGACGCTTAACTAACGACTGAGCCACCCAGGTGTCCCTCAAAAGTATTTTTGCCCAGGGGACAAAAGAGTTTTTATCTATCGGTTTCTGTCCCCACCTTGGTCAAGGCTGGTTCTCAGGCGTGAACACTGCTGCCCGTGTGGGCTGCACATGCCAGGACTCTGAAAGATTTCTCAAAGCTGTTCCACAGGGCAGCCTCAGGGAAACTCTCAGGACAGGAGGTAAAATGTTGGGTTCAGTCCTCAGAAAAGGGAAAGTCAAGTCTCTGCTACAAGCAACAGCTCCAAGCTGCTGTGAACCCCTTGCTAGAGCAGTGGCCTCAAGGAGGTCTCCTGTGCTCCCACATACTGTCGTCTTAATAGGTAATTGTTAACGGCCTCTTTGTTTCCATACTAGATGAATGTTGGGTAGAAATTACACAGATAAGATAACTTAGTGACTACATTTTTTACTCCTCTGCCCATTGCTGACAGGACCTCACATACACATACACACACATTCTGTCTTGTAGCAAGCTCTGTCACAATAATTTGGATACAGATTGCAACTTTCTGGCAAGGTGAAATTCACGCTGTCTTTTCCCAGCTCAGGACTAACCTGGGCCTCACTGAGGGGTTTGGCTCCAAAATTCTGGCGTCCCTGAAGCGTGTTTCCGGGGTTGACCTCAACAGAGGGTCTTTCTGGCAGGACGTGAGCAATTCTGTTTCTCCCCTCTTTCCTCTAATGCATTTTTATTTTAATCTATTTGCAGAAATCATTCAACATATCTGCCAGTCAGTGTTTAAGAAAATGTTTGTCAAGATCTTTAAAGTTACTACATTTTTTTTTCTTTTTCGTTTGGAAGGAAAAGGACAATTTTTTTTTTTTTTGGAATATGAAAAAGAGAAAGGATTCATGTGGAAGGGTAATTCCTGTGAGAGCTGATGAGACTAATCTTCCTTGAATGCTCATGACTCCTTATAACAAGGACTGAAACTGTTCTCTTTTCAAATGGATTTTTTTTTTGTTTAAATAGCCTATTCAGTTGGATGGCAATTTAGATGCTTGTAACTTTCTTGATTTTCAAGCTTAGAGTGAACCCCATTTATCCTTTGAAACATTACCTCCTCATCGCATGCTAGAGAGAGAGAAAAAGAAACACTACAACACCAAAGATTTGGTAAAAAGTAAAGTAAATTTACCTCCATTGTTTACAGATTGAAAATAAAATGGAATAGTAGGTGGTCTGATTATATATTTTCATTTCCAGGATCAACAACAGAATATGTAGATATGGGATATGGTTACAACGACAGAAAATACAATAGCAACAGTGACAAAAAAATAGTAACTGTCCTTTGCCTGCTATCTAGAAAGCATGCCAAGTCAGAGGACAGCTGCTGGGATAGATCTTACTTTAAGACTATTTCACTTGTTAAAGAAATTCCATAAAATTGGTTACATCTAATGCACTGAGTGCTGCACTGCTCATGTCATTTGGAGAAATTGTGCAAAAAAACAGCAAGTGCGTTTTACACTGGACTACCATTCAGCTACTGCCAAACCATCAGTTGTGCGTTATTTATATCTTCTAATGCGACAGATTTAATGCAGTGCTATTCCAGGTATTTCTGGAGCTCATGCCATATTCAGTGTAACACACTATTTTTTCCCCTCCTTTTTTCTATCTCTCAGGAAGGATCAAAAGCACAACGAGTGGATTCAAAGAAGAGCTTTTTGAATGTCTCACCTTAAAACCTTGTTACTCCCACAGTGGATAACCTCCAATTTCACTTCACTGCCATGGTAGCAAAAATTCAGTCTTTTTATATTCTTCAAAGGAATTCTAACAGCCCTCTTTTTAACTTCGATTCTTTGTGTTTGTACTTAGTTTTCGAATTAAGGAAGAACAGAAATCCTCTAATATTCGGTAGAAAGCCCATACTAAAGCTTTCAAGTAAATTTGATAAGTTTAATACTATTATTTTGATTAAAAAAAGGAATAACATTTTTAGTAGAAATACTTCATCATTTTATACATAAATTGAAAAAAATCTTATATCTTCATGAGAATCCATCCGTAAGATTTTAAAAAATTGAATATTGAGTAGATCAAGTGAAAGAAAATTCCTCTAAATCGCAGGTTTATACAACCACCCCCATGACTTACACAAGTGAGCTACACTGGGGCCAGTGACTGACTTTGCTCTATGGTGTCACGTCTGTTCTGTGACTGCTCTACCCCTCCTCCCTCTGGTAGTTTTCTTTAAAGCTAAGCAGACATCACACTAACCTATATTAATTGACTGTCACTATAAAGAGATAAGCTGTGTATAAAAATCCCTGAATACAGTGACTACATGGCCATTATTTGCTTTGTTTTGGTCATCGACTCAATTGAATAATTTAGGAACCAAAATAAATATTGTTTTAGATATGTGTTGTCCATTCTTTTTAAGCCTATGGGCTGATTAAATGTTTCTTTTTTTAAGTTATCATTTTCAAGTGTTCAGCATTGTGTCCACGATAAACTTTTCTTTGAACATGCATTTAAACTCTCTGAATCTGTCCCTTCATTGGTAAAATTAGTGGGGGCATGTATTTGACACCACCTTCACAGACTAGTTAGTGAGAGTTTGGTGAATGAGTATATTTAATGCCCTTGGTATATATCTTGCTATTTAGTAAACAGTCAATAATTGAAAGCTACTACTCATACTTATTTCCACTCATCATTTCTCTGGTTTATTCGTCATTTTAAGGTTCTGTAGTTTTTTTCAATGTAAAAGATGTTGCCTTTCCGCCAATCTCACATTTTTAAAATTTTATATATAATTTTTTGAAATACTTGTAATTTGAGAGGAAAAATCATGCACATTTTCACAGTGGTTATTTGATAGCAGTGTTTAAATAAGGTGTTTGTGGCCTGCTTGTGGGAATAATATATACTACTATTCTCTTCTGCTTTCTGTGTCACTCCCTTTGCAGAACTTACTCTTTAATGTTTTCTGGCATTTTTTCTCTGTTTGAATTTCCTGCACTTCAGTTAACCACACAGCTGCTCATGAAACAGGCACCTTATTTCTTCTGCATATTTTTAATGGACAACAACTACTTTGAAGTGTCATTTTTATGCCAGCAGAGATCTGCATTCTAGAATTCAAGTTTTGAACACTCTATCAGAAATTAGAACAGTGAGAACAGTTTTGATGTAAGTGCTTCTAAATACTTCTGCAGAAAGTCACTTGTATTTGTGGTTACCACCTAAGTCTCACAGGTTTGGCAACCAATTTAGAATGCCACATCTCCAAATAGTCAAAGCGTTTAAGGACTGCCGCATATTTGATTTACCTTAAAAATTAAAAAGTTAACATTTTTAATATAGTCCAAATGTTTTGAGCAGGATTGCTATTTCAATTTATTTGGGGACTGGAAACAAAAATAATTGTGTGTGTTTGTTTGATTTTCACCAGCAGAAGAGAATTGGAGGCACTATGAAAACACAGCTTTATTACATGGCGGGGTTGAAGAGTTCCGTGGGAAATTATTGAAATTAGATTGTCAATGGGAGATGAGATTTTATGCAGAGGCAGAGATGGTGTATAAACTGGAGAATTAATACTGACTTATTGATGCCGTTTTACAAGGGTGACATGGATAAGCGTTATCTACGTCTTTGCTTATCATCAAAACTCATGAGACAATACATAGAAAACTTGCATAAGAGCAATAAGTTGAATATTTTTTGCTCAATATCTGAAAAATTTCAGCAGCAAATATATGAGTAGTGCATGTAAATCACTTCTTTAATTAGTTTTATGTGATAAACTATTTGATTTTTTTATTTCCTTTTAACAGCATTGCTATGCTTGCCAGAGAATGTTAAGTTACTTTTTATTACTTTATATTTCATAGATGTCTTCATCTTTCACAATTTGAATGTTTTCAATTATATGCTAAAAGTCAAGCAAATACTTAATGTCCAAGCTAAACTTCGTTGCCTTTATAGATATATTTGATTGACTTTTAGCCCTTAATCGATTTGGACACTAATCCAAATTGATAAATGTGCTTATAAAATCTTTAGAGAGATTCTTAAAATCCTGAAAATCCATGTTTGAAAATCTTATTAAATTTTACACGTGGAAAATATTTTACGTATGGAATAATTAAAACATACCAACAAGATGCTTTATAATTTTAGAACTATAAAGTTGAACTAAATAATTTCTCTGCTGCAATATAATTAGGTTTTGACTGCAGAGAAAGAAAGATACTAAAAAAGACATCATACAAAGCAGAATGATGTAAAAAAATTTTTGATATTCCACCAAAAATACAATGTTTATAAAGACGAAAAGGATGAGTTATTTTGGTCAAGAAAAATGGCACATGAGTTGAACTGAAAAGATGGACAAGATATTGTGTGGAAGAATATTATTGTTGGTATTATGCTTTATGAAGTCAAGTGGAGAAAGAGTGAATAAACAATATAAGTATGAGGAGAAATGGAAGAGAGAACATTAAAGGCGCTGTTTAATAAGTAATCATGAATTCTTTAGCAAAATAATTAATTAGAGCTTGGATAAAGAAGAATGGGGCACCTGCGTGCCTTGGTCAAGCATCCCACTCTTGATTTCAGCTCCGGTCATGATCTCAGGGTTCTCAGCATGGAGTATGCTTGTCCCTGGTCCACCCCGTCTACCCTTCCCCCTCTCCTCACTCGTACTCTCTCTGTCTTTCTCAAATAAATACATAAAATCTTTTTAAAAAATTTTAAAAAAGCATGGAAGAAGGATGGATGTTATTAATAGCAATCATATTGCATAATACAGAAAGTGGTTTTATAATTCTTTTTTTTTTTTTCCGTAGTTTTGGTTTCCTTTACAGGTAACTTGCATTTGACACTGTCGACGATACTTAATTCATGCAGTACAGGTAATGTCAATGCGCCCATCTAAGATGACAATCCCTAGAAATTGTATTTCATCTTTAGGTTTTATATCTTGGTGTCTTGTGTTTGTGCCCATCTGTTTCCGTGGCATGCTGCCTACTCAAAGATTGGTAAGACCCCTGGCAGCAGTGGCAACAGCCTGAGGTGCCAGGTAATACTGAGTTTAAGAAAGGCGTCTTGCAGAATTTTCCTTATGACATCTGTGAAATTGGAAGAGTGCAAGGAAGTCTCTTTTCTGACAGACTTGCCACCCTGGCTCCACATGTCTCTGTACATTTAGTGACACCTGTTCATGATGGTGTGCCAAAAGATTTAAAAATACTAAAAAAGAAAGAAAGAAAGAAAGAAAGAAAGAAAGAAAGAAAGAAAGAAAGAAAGAAAAGAAAGAATTAAAGCTAACTTTTCTCAATTTATGGTCCTGCCAACATATCCAGATTTTCAGATCAGTGCTAAAGTCACTTGGTGAATAAAATAATTTATATAGATTATACATTTTCTAAATCTTATATTATATATGTATATATATAGTGTGTATCTCAAAAACTTTCTCTTATATATCTTATATATATTTTGTTCACCAACCCATTGCAAAAGACATAAGCTAAAAGGGAAATAAAAACTGAGATTCAGATATATTCTCAATTTCTAGAAGATACTCTTATAATGAATTGAGAATGAATTAGATGTTAATTATGAAACGGAGGTGTAATGGGTAAGCCCAGATACAGAATTTGAGTTTTTTTTTTGTTTATTTTGTTTGGTTGAGCTAATAATATTATTAATGTAGTTTTCACTCATTATGTTAGTTCAATTTTGGTAAATATTCTTTTTCTTTGGCATTGCTTTCTAATTTATCTTTTTTTTTCATTTTGGGTAAATATTCTTAATAAAAGAGTACGAGTAATAGCTGTTCCTGTGTGAGAAAATCACACACACATACACAACACAATATTCTTAAAAAAATTTCATAATTTCAGAATTAGAAGAATAGCACTAATAAAATCAAACAAATAAGGTTTACTATACACATTATGGCAAAAATATAAGAATAATTTATTTTGAGACTTTTAATGGTTTAATAATAGCATCTTTAAGTCTTTTTAGTTTTAAATCTCATCATATGAATAAGGAAATGGAGGTGTGGAGAGGTAAAAAAAAATAGGACAGAATAGCTTATTTTTCTCTTCTTATAAATATGCATCTCCTCAATTTTATTTTCTCTCTTTTTCCTTTCAGTTTGATATCCTGTCATTAGTAAATGATGGGAGATTCATATAAAAGTAAATTTTCTTGGAGTCCTGGGTGGCTCAGTTGATCTGATTCTTGGTTTTGGCTCAGGTCATGATCTTGGGGTCCTGAGATTGAGCCCGACTTGGGCTCTGCACTGAGAGTGGAGGCTACTTGAGATTCTTTCTCTCCCTCCCCCTATGTCCCTCCTTTCCCTCTCTCTCATTCTCTAAAAAATAAAACTAACGAGCTAACTACATAAATAAATAAAATTTCTTGTATAAGAACTCAATCTACATCAATTGTTTATACATAATTTCTGTTTAACTGTGTTACCTAGGAGATCAGAAACTCGCATTTCAAGAAATTCAAATCAAAACCACACTGAGATACCACCTTACGCCAGTTAGAATGGCAAAAATTGACAAGGCAAGAAACAACAATTGTTGAAGAGGATGTGGAGAAAGGGGATTCCTCCTACATTGTTGGTGGGAATGCAAGTTGATACAGCCACTCTGGAAAACAGTGTGGAGGTCCTTAAAAAGTTAAAAATGGAGCTACCCTATGACCCAGCCATTGCACTACTGATTCTTTACCCCAAAGATACAGACGTAGTGAAGAGAAGGGCCATATGCACCCCAATGTTCATAGCAGCATTGTCCACAATAGCTAAATTGTGGAAGGAGCCGAGATGCCCTTCAACAGATGACTGGATTAAGAAGATGTGGTCAATATATACAATGGAATATTACTCAACTATCAGAAAGAACGATTTCTCAACATTTGCTGCAGCATGGACGGCACTGGAGGAGATAATGCTAAGTGAAATAAGCCAAGCACAGAAAGACAATTATATGGTTTCACTCATCTATGGAACATAAGAAGTAGGAAGATCAGTAGGAGAAGAAAGGGATAAAAAAAAGGGGGGGGTAGTCAGAAGGGGGAATGAAGCATGAGAGACTATGGACTCTGAGAAACAAACTGAGGGCCTCAGAGGGGAGGGGGGTGGGGGAATGGGATAGACCGGTGATGGGTAGTAAGGAGGACACGTATTGCATGGTGCACTGGGTGTTATACGCAACTAATGAATCATCGAACTTTACATCAGAAACCAGGGATGTACTGTATGGTGACTAACATAATATAATAAAAAAATATTATTTAAAAATTTTAAAATGAAAATTATTTTGAATATCATAGAAAAATAGCATTTAGTCATTATTTTAGATAATTAAAAGTAGAGCATATCAAACACTTTGAGAAATCAGTATTACACAATTATAAAATACTTTGGGTGATCAACTATGTATATAGCTAATCATTGGTCAGCTTCACTTTTTTGTACTTATATACATGTTAAATATAGGCTTAATTTAGTATCCATTGGATTTTCATTTGCCTCAAAATATTAAATCTATTATTTGTTTTTATATTTTCTATACTTTGGGTTTATATCTGATTTATTTTGTGTTACTTTATGAATTTTGTCAAAAAATTTTTTTTCTGAAAAAACATTTTCTTACTGAAAATTATGTAAATAAGTTAGGAAGTTTAAACTAAAAGTACCTTCTATTCTTTTTTAAAGATATTTTACTTATTTGTCAGAGAAAGAGAGAGGAGAGCATAAGCAGGGGGAGAGGCAGGCAGAGGGAGAAGCAGGCTGCTGCTGAGCAGGGAGCCTGATGCAGGACTCAATCCCAGGACACTGGGATCATGACCTGAGGTGAAGGCAGGTGCTTAACCGACTGAGCGACCCAGGCATCCCAAAAATACCTTTTATTCTTAAGATATTATTTAGCTGCATGTTCTATTTTAACAATATTATTAATAACTAGGCAAATAATTCATTGAATACTATGTTTCTAATATAAGTACTATTTTGTCTTGCTGAAATCCATTAAGTAAAACAAACAAAATATACTTTGGGGAGAATGTTCACAATGACATTTTGAAATGCTAAGAATGAGCTTTGTATCAGTTGCACATTTCAAGGGATTGTTAATGTCATGGAGTGAACTGACAAGTCCAAGGGCAGAATTTAGCACCCTTTGAAGATCAAAATGTCAATTGGGTGTTGTTTTCAGCCTATATTTTAATTCTGAGGAATTCTTTGCAAGGTCTCTATGTAGGTGGTAAACTTGTATTTAAACAGACTATTAATTAGGGGAAATCTAATTCAGGGTCACTAATTGCATAGCGTTTTCAAATCTTGTTAAAACTCAGAGATGAACTTATTCTTCATTCTACCATTCCTTAAATAATTTCTGCGTGCTTACTTAATTTCTCACTTTATGCTGAGACCCAGGAATACAAAGGTGAATACAATGAGATCTCAACCCTTGAGGAGCTTCTGGCTTGGTAGACAAGGTAGATGTATTAACTAATATTTACTATGGTGGTATACTGTAGATATAGATTATGAATATGGATTGATCCTGCATCAAGTAGGGATCTCACAAAGGTTTTAAATTAAGTGAAATATTAGACAATATTTGTGTTGTACATGGATGGTACTAGTGAGAGCTGGATGATGGTTGAAGTGATTTATTGGCAGTGGAGTTTATTTAATAAATAGTGATGCTTTGAAAATTTCTGGATGGTCTGCTTCATTTAGGCTGCCTTTTAAGTAAATAAAGCTTTAGGTAAAACTTAAGTGAAAACTGAAAGTGAAAAGAGTGAAGAAAATGGATATTTGACTGGAATATAAGTTTTAGGGTTATAAAAAAATGAGTTAGATATCATATAAGCCAATATCCTTACTTTGTAGGTGGTAAACAGAGACCCAGAAAGGTAAAGAGAAATGTATATTACAAAAGACCTAAGTTGTGGCTAACCCATAATCTGAATCCAGGTAGTAATTTGAATCCAGGTAGAATTTTCATTTCTCACATATCACCCTAGTGACTCCTTCTAGTCATGTGTACGTAATCTGTAATCATGGAAGAAATGCAATCATAAACCTCCTTAAGACAGAACATAGAGTAAAAAAAAAAAAATCAGAAGGGAGTAGATCTTTAATTGCATTTAATTTGGGGTTTCAATTAAAAATGAATGTATATTAATTATTTAAGGACTTTAGTGCTGAGTTCAAAATGAAGTTATGTGGACAAAAATACCATTGTTGAAATCGTACTGTGTACAGTCAATTAAGAATGAGTAAAATTCATTTTAGATGTAGAAATAAAATCCACTCAAATAAGAAGCAGAGTATTTACTCAGAGCTTGCTTTATCAAGGAAGCCAGCCCCCATCACTTGTATGAGACAGACTCAAAGAGGCAAAGGAGTGGAAATGTTGGGAGGACAAACCAAAAATGAGGGAAGCTGGCAGTTACTGACCAAGTCCTGTCCATTCCAGTCAAATACCTACAGAAATGGAGTGGGGTCCCTGGCTGGTTGATGAATCAGAGTTCTGTTTCCATATAAGATCTGACCATTGTCCACTTTTATGTTCAAATTCTCATAGGAAAATACCCGAAAAGACATAAGTAGATAATGGTATTACATTTTTTTCTTTTTTAGAGTCTATGGTATACCTCTTCAGAGATTCGAATATTTTTCTATCACAGAAATTAAGACAGGTTAATGGCGGAAAATACCTTTCAAATATCTTAAACATTTCCTTTTAAAAAATCATTATATCTCATTTAGGGAGCTTTGGTTACCTCCTTGGAAAATGTGTTCACCATTGGCTTGCTCTTGCTCTTGTCCATATGTTTACATTGCTTTACCAAAGTTGTTACTATTAAAAAGAAATCATTGAATATTTAAGGAAAAATAAACAAATGAGTAGATGTTACTTATTTTTCCTTTTCCAGTTAAACAAAATATTCTTAGGAATTTTTGTTTCACTTTTTCATTAAATTTTCCATATTTTCTTCAAGGTCACTCATATCACTTAAGCCACATTTTTAACAAATAGTTTTAGCTAAAAATGATTCCCTCCTTTATTCCATATGAGGCCAACCAGATACAACATGATGGATTTCATAACTTGAAAGCTACATCTGTAAAATTTATAGATACATCTTTCATTTCAAATAAAGTGAGAGATGGTAATCTTAATTCAACATTTAAAATTCCCTTCCCCCCCCCAATCTCAATGTACTTTCTTAAACACAGGAGAAAGAATGGTTTCTTTATATTCAGTGATGCATACGAGGAACACACAGGCAATAACTGTTGAATAATTATTATATTCAAAATCCCTTATCACCTTACCATGCTTTAATTTAAATTTTTAATTTAAATTATTTTCTATGTTCAAAATATATCTTTATTAATACGAAGTACAAACTTTAACTTATAATTTATTTTGAATTGCTTTCAGGTAATGTGTGAGAGCATGGCTTAAGCATGTCAAATAATTGATCCCATATGCACCAAATTTAAACTACCATGTAGATTATTCATGTCAAAAAATGCTTTTGTCCATTTTAAATAAATATAAATGTTTAAATGTAAAAAAAAAACCTGCTTTTGTCTTATTTATATATTTCATTGAGAAACACTTTTGTCATTTTATCTAGATAATCTTGTCTCTGGTCTCCTTCTCTTTGGTTATACTCCATAACTTTAGTAGTGATACAAAACCATTGAGGTTAGTGTACTTTGAGTGGAATGTTTTGGCATAAATCACTTTTGCTTCAAAGGAAACAAAATTCTTCTCATGAAATATAAATGATTTTGATTTATAACCAAATGCCTGCTCAACGATACCTTCAGCTTAACACTTTCTAAGCTTAATTTATTTCTTCTGATCCATCTCCTCACTGACAAGCCTCTAGAGCAAAGTACTTTAAACCTCCTAATAGTCTTGTCATAAGACATTTAGGGTAAATTTCTTAACCTCTAGTTCAAACTCACTTTGCATATCACTCTTCTTAAGAGAATGAGGACCACAAGTCCTGGCAATATCTGGATGGATGTTAATTCATAACACTTTTCTGAATTATCTGTCCTCACACATTACAAGTTATTTTCAGTTAGGGATCCACCAATATGAAGCACATTTGTTCTCAAGGTTAAAAACAGAAAGCTTGTTTTATCCTTGCTGAATGTCGCACTTAAGACCTATCTTAGGAAACTGCTGGTGTCCTAATGTGGACTGAAATTTTCACCTTCTCCACTGCAAGTACTAAGGAGTCAGCACCTTGGCTGCCCCATCAAAATCTATCTAGGTGATGCAAAACCCATCCTCAAAGTCCGGTGTTTGAGACTGGGTTTAGAACTCCCTGTTTTAAAGTGATGTTTGGGGGCGCCTGGGTGGCGCAGCGGTTAAGCGTATGCCTTCGGCTCAGGGCGTGATCCCGGCGTTCCGGGATGGAGTCCCACATCAGGCTCCTCTGCTGTGAGCCTGCTTCTTCCTCTCCCATTCCCCTGCTTGTGTTCCCTCTCTCGCTGGCTGTCTCTATCTCTGTCAAATAAATAAATAAAATCTTAAAAAAAAAATAAAGTGATGTTTGATGGGCAGGGGTCTTCAGAAGCTATGTGGCTTTCAGAGGCCAGAGTTAGCTTGATAGTGTTAATATTCCTTTATAATAATGTCTCTATATTTACCATTTTCACACAATAATCAATGAGCTTTTAATTTTTTTCTTAAAAATTAACATTGTCTATATATTTATGTGTTTATTCTATCATTCACGCATCTAATCCTTCAAATAGCATTCAGTATTTTTGTGCCAGAGACCAACACAGGTACTGGGAAGAACAGAGAGATAGTAGGATATTCATTTCTAAAACAAACCCTCTATTTTAAATAAGAGATATTAAGATGTACAAACCCGACATTTTACACAACTCAGTACATTTTTCTAGTCATCAAAATCTGGAAATATAAAACAGAGGTAATTACATACTCAGCTGTGTTTTGGTCTAACAAACACAAATATAGACTATTCTTTAAGAAAACAAATACATTTGTTTCCTTTAGATTCAGTTAAGTAAAAAAGATAAAGAAACATTAAAAATAAGTTGTCTTCAGGGAGGGGATTGGGGGACCTATCCGCTCCCAGGTCCTTTGGGTTTGGCCAACACCACTGCCCCTGCTCAGAACCAAGTGCTAATTCTCTGGAGCCTTAATAAACATCATTTTATAAATAAATTAATTAATTAAGTACACAGTAACAAATTTTGAGGATCAGATTGGAGTACCTGGAAAAAGTGTTTTGCTAATTTCAAACTCTTATTTTTAAAGATTTGAGTGTTATCCCTGTAATTTAAATCCTAAACTGTTACTTGATGCAAATATCGCATGACAAATTAGGTAGAATTCATAATGTATTTTAACCATTTGTTTAATCTATTGCTGCATATTTGCATTGGTTTGTATATATTCTTTTAAGTGACCTCCAATCCAAAGTCTGAAATAGCCTTTCGATGTCATTTTCCATGGAGTTCAGTAGATGTAATTATTGATATATAATGAGTATTTGAAAGAGCATTCCTGAGGAACAGAATGCTAAAGAGATATTAATTAACTAAACAGAATATACTAAACCTCCTAAAATGTATTTTTACAACCTCTACATTAAAAAAAAGTATTGCTATTCTGAAAACCCTAACAGTGTCAATTAAAAGAATAAATGTTCACCTCATTATATTTTCAAAAGTAGTGAGGAAATGCTAGATTGAGCCTTGGGGAACAAAATATATTAACAGGCATGAAAAATGTTTCATTTCTGATGCTGTTTTCAAATGACAGCATAATATGTTATGGATCATTTGATTTTTTTGTATGAAAATGCTATTCAGCACCCAAAAAGGCATATGCTGCTAACGGCATGTGTTGCCGTCCCTTTTATGACAGCTGGCAACAAGAAAATGCCAGTCGAAACACAAAATGTCAAGCAGAAATTTTCCCAATAAAAGTAGTAGTTTGTAAAAATCATTCATAAATAAGCTTCATTAAATAGCTTTCATTAATTCCAAACATGGTTAATCAAAAACAGTTTCTCAAGTAGCTGAAAATTGTAACCTAGATGGGCAGAAGGAGGTCTGAAAACCTAGCCGTGATCTCTTGTTATTTCTTACAAGTTTGCTTCTTTTCATCAACTCTGAGAAGTTCACGTATTCAAGTCCTATTTTAATTATACTAACTCGTGAGAATTCAGCCTTCTGAGAGCTTTTCAGCAAACATAAATGAGCAATATTAAAAACTGTACATGTTATTCTTATTTTCCTACGTTAAAAAAAAACTGTGGTTTTAAGTTTATTCTCTCAGGCGGCTTTCATGTAGATTTTTTAGAGTAAATATTTATTTACGTACATATTTTCGCTGAATTCTTTATAGCTGTAGTGAGCCAAATTTCTTTTTTTGCTTCACAAAGAGGGCTGTGTTAATTTATGAAGATTCATGGGTGCTTTGGAAATTTCTCATGTTTGAGGACCAAGGCAACAGAGAATTCCACCTGGTAAGGGAGATTATTGCTACTTTTTACTTCTTCCTCCACATCTTTTTTTCCAACTCATTTAATTAAAAGGAACAAGGAGGTTGAAAAGGGAAACACTAAAAAGAGCCAAGAAAAAATGGTACAGTATTAGCTAACCAGAAAAGCGTATGTTCTAGTCATCAGTATGTTCTCTAGGGAGGGAAAAATACTTCTTTAGAGGCTTTGAGCCCTTTTGCAAAGACTGCTAAATGCGGCTTATGAGATATGATGGCCGCATCCTGGTGTCCCTGAACTTCTGACAGAACTTATTTATTCAAATTAATTAAATACAGATTTAGTCTTGACCTCTGTCTCTATATATACGTGAATGTGTTTATGTATATGTAATATTTTTACATATATAAATAATCCTTTTTAATATATTATTTCTATATTTATATGATGTTATTAATATATGTGTTTCAATGTATTATTTATTATATGGAATTATTATAATATATGCATATGTTTGATATATATTTATATACATTATTATATATGTATATATACATTTTACACATGTAATAAATATTTTGGAGAAAATATCAGAGGTTGAAAAGGTTAAGATAGGTAGTATCAACTAGGTTTTCTTAAAATACATTTATGATTTACGAGGCAATATATAAAACAAAAATCATAATATTTAGACATAAAAGGACCCTCATAAAAAATGAAAATGAAACAAAAAATGGCATGGAATAAAAATGTGGTGACAGATTTTGGAGGCTAAGATTTGACCGTGCTGGTGTTACTTCGTGGACACATTGCAGCTTTTTCACAGATCTGGTTTTCTCTAGTGACGGGGCTCTCAGAGAAGCACACGTGTCCTCTGGAGGCCTGGCTTCTGAGCTGGTGTGCAATTTCTCCTGCCATATTTTATCAGCCAAAGCAACTTACAAGGCCAGCCCAGATTCCACTGACAGGGAAATAGGCTTTGCCTTTTAAGTAAGGAAAATGTGCTGTCAAAATGCAAAGGATGAAGATACAGGAAGGAGGGAAGAATTGTAGTCATATTTGCAATCTACACTGAAGATTAATTCTCCCTGCTATGCTCTTTTATGAAATAGTGAAGGAATGTTCTCTACAGCCCAAACTATATGAAAAAGTGTCGGATAACTGTATGAAATGTTTATTTTTATAGAAAAAGGGACTTCTGAAATTAATCCTATCAATTTTCTAACAGGAAAATTTTAAGAATGTGAAAGACTTCTAAAATATAGATTTTTTCCCCCTCGCTATATAGCAGTTGTGAATATTTCATACATTAATTGAAGTGATTTTTCAGATTATAAAAGCAAATGTCATGAAATATAGAATAAAATATTTTATTATGAATGTATAACAAAGATAATAAATAAATATGAGCCCGATATTTATGCAAGATGTCAATTCTAAATCCTTATTTTATTTTAGTGGAGTGCAATAAAATGTATAACAAATTGAGTATTACTTTATTTATCTAAATAGCATCATAAATGTACATGACACTACAATGATCAGTGTTAGACAAATAGTGATTCCTGTTCAGAGAAATTATGAGTATATATAAATATCCCTGATAGAAAAGAAGTAAACATATATTTTAATGCAAGTATGAGTCTGACTTTTCAGATTTTTTAAGTGGATGAAGTGGAAATATCATGAATAGCAATAAATATATCAGGCATTGGTATAAATAGGTGAACCACATGTTTATATATTTGCCAACATTTTATTATGAAAAATATCAATCCTACAAAAAATGAAAAGATCTAGAGTAAATAATTCCTATATACCATTCACCTACGAGTCACCAATTGTTAACACTTGCCACATCGATTTACCTCTTCCTCTCTCTGTCTCTCTCTCTTGCATATCCCTCTCTTTCCTTTTCCCTCCCCTCTCCCTCTTCTCCTTTTACTGAAACATCTGAAATCTTTTAGCACTGAACTCCTAAGAATAAGGGCAATCTGCTACATGACTATAATAGCATTATACACATAAGGAAGTTAATTAGCATTGCCATCATAATATTGTCTAATCACACAGTTCATTTTTTAAATTTCTCAATTGTCCCCAAGCTTTCCATTATGGCTATTTCCCATTCAACCCAGATGCTATAAAAAGTCACACATCGCATTTTCTTGTCATTATCTTCAGTTTTTTTAAATCTAGAAGAGCTCACCCCTTTTTTCTTTTCTCATATGATATTGATACTAAACAGTTCAGGACAGTTGGCTTACGGAATTTCCAACAATTTAGCTGTGCTTGATTGTTGTGGTTGAACAGACTCAGGGTAAAAATTTTTAGTAGAATAAAGGTGATTTTTGTATTTGATCTAGTGTGCTCCTCATTACGTCCTACCATAATCATGAAAGGTCATTTTTTTTCCGGTGTTGCCAATGCTAATTTTCACTATTTGCTCAAGGAAGAATCTTCTACGATCTCTCCACTCTAAGAAAATCATTTATTTCCTTTTTAAAATAATAAGTATATGATGAGGTGGTATTATCAGGCAGTGTGAATATTACTCTCCCGAACCATTGCCTATATTGATTTTAGAATCAATTCTGGAAGGAATGTAAAAGAATGATTTTCTAAATCTAATTCATATTTTTTTCTCTAAATAAACGTATTCCCTCCTTCTTCCTAATTTTGTGAATTATTATGGACTTCTTGATATTTTTGTTTCCAAAAAAAATATATTGCCATTATTATTCCTTTAAATGCTCAAAATGTAGAGAATTTGACCGTGGTGCCCTTTGCACTGGGAACCCTATCCTTCTGACATATCATCAATGATGTTGGAGCATTTCCTTTCTTTTTGGCTTAACAAAATGTTAATGGCCACATTTTTATTTATTCCACTCCTGATATAGAACCAGAAATTTCTTCATGAGTCCATTTTAGGTGGGAATAGGGCTATTCAGGTACCACTGGTCCCCAGCTTTTCAAAGCTATATATGCATGGATACATGCACACACACACACACACACACACACACACACACACAATTGCCCCTATATGATATTCAAGGAGGCCTTCTGGTGTCAACCCATCCAACAGCCTGCTTGGAAAATGCTTTCATGTGTACATCGTTTTACTATTTTTAATATGCTTTTTACAATACTATTATCTTTGGAGGTAGCAAGAAAGAAAAGATGTATTGTCACATCATAGAATAAGTTCACTGCAGTGTTGCATCTGATTAGAAAACGTAACAATTACTTTTTTATAAAATAATAGCACATAGAGAAATTTCAGTTCACCCCAAGGTAAGAGTATGCTTCTGACGTTCACACTTGATCTAATGCAAATTATTATCTCTTAAAGCACGTATTTTTCCATTGGTCTGCTGTGAATATGGCTTACAGATAGTCAGCATTTTTGTACTATCTTTGTACTTTATAAAATGTTTTAATTTGAAAGAATCTCATACTTAAAGAAATGTTAAATGGAAAATATAGAGGGGGTCTTTTTTCCTAACCTTTTTGAGAGTAAGTTGCTGATATGATGTTCTAATACTTCAAATGAGTAAGTAATGTAGAAAGTAATACTTCCTACAAGAAAGAATATTCTCTTATATAACCACAATGTACTCATCAATGTCAAGAAGTTAACACCGATGTATTATTACCATCTAAATTTCAGAGTCATTTCAAGTTTAATCCATTGCCCTAATAATGTCCTTTGTAAGAAACAAACATTATCTAGAATCTGTGATGCATTTAGTTAAAATCTTTCTTTATTTTCCTGTATCTAGAGTGGTTGTATAGTCTCTCCTTGACTTGTATGATGCTTGCAATTTTGACTATTGCTAGCCAATTATTTTGAAGACTATCAGTAAACTTGAAGCTGTCTGGTGTTACCTTATATTAGCAAAAAGTGTTGGAGAAAAAGATGGTATGTTCTTCTCCTTGCATCTCACCAACTGGCCTATGATTTCAATTTGTCCTAGTATTGGCAATGCTAACTTTGATCCCTCGATTCAGGTGGGGTCTTTCAGAAAACTTCCCCATTGCAAAGTTACTCTTTCATCTGCTTGCAATTAAAAAGCAATCTGTACAAAGGCGCTTTGAGGTTCCATGCATGAGCTCCTCACTAGTGTCCTCTACTCCTTAGCCTGCTTGGGCTCTGGCATGCTGTGCCAGCTCACAGTCACTAACCTTCCAACAGAACCTTCTTATTGGTCTGGGCCCTGCCTTTAGATTTTTTGTTTGTTTGTTTAAGGCTACCTCCATATTAAGTATGACATGTCCTTTTCACTTTTATCTATTCTCATAAGGTTTACGTTCATAACTATTTTCTGATTGTTTCAGTTCCTTCTCTCTCTGGAGTGCAACATATAATAAAGCATAGTAATTTAAAAGAGTTTGACCAAAACTGAGTAAATAGGAAGGAGAAATTTATAGTTGAGTCATTATTTATTGCATGCATTATTTGTGCCAGATCCTGGTTGAAGTTTTCAAAAATGAAGAGGCATGAATTTTCGCTTTGAAGTGTATAGAATCTAGAGCTGGTCCGATCAAACTAATAAAGTCGATTTAATATGGTAAATGGAAAAGTTCTGATACATAGAGGATGTTACATAAGATTAAAAAAAGGATAATTTAGGGGCATCTGGGTGGCTCAGTTGGTTAAGCATCTGCCTTTGTCCTGCCTGCGTCCTGGGATCGAGTCCCACATTGGGCTCTCTGCTCAGTAGGGAATCTGCTTCTCCCTCTCCCTCTGCTCCTCCCCCTGCTCATGCTCTCTCTCTCTCTCTCTCTCTTGCAAATAAATAAATAAATACATAAATAAATCTTAAATAAAATTAAAAAGGATAATTTAGCCCAAATTTAAGATCAGAGTAGGCTTCCAGCTGAAATATCTGAGATATACCTTGAGTATCTAATATTTCATAACCCATTTCTGGTATTTTGTGTTCCATTTAGACTTAGTATCATCATCTTTACTCATTTCCATGCAACCAGTATTATAACACTGCAGCTCAGTCCCTTCATCCCATCTGAAGTTATAACACTTTCTTAGGTTCAGGGTACTGAGATGCCAGCTGTTGGAGGGTATTTACTACGCATTTAATGTATATTCGGCAATATAAAAGCAATAGGAAACACATTTATTAATCAAAATAGAACACCATTCTAAACGATTGTTGATTGCCTTTTGTCATGTAGTCTAAACTGGATGTGGTAAAAATCCTTATTTTGTGGGGGAAAAACTCACAATAGACTCAATTTTGTCAACTATACTCATGGAGATACAGTCATGTCCCAGAACAGGTAATACTTTGATGGAATAGGTTTTGAGTTTGCTGAGTGAGAATTGTGACAATCAGAAACCTAGATGTTCATCAGTAATAGAAGACAAATCCATAGGAAAAAAAATTTAAGCTTCAAAGCAGGTATATCTTCCATATACAGGAAAGCTGAGTAACTCCCTAATGGTCCAAGCCACCAAGATGTCAAATAACATTTCCAACTAAGAAGGTGGGTTGGAGATAGAGGCAAGATGAGAGGGACTATGGGAGGTTACCAGGAAAAGTACAGTAAACAAAAGCAAGATTTTTGTGCAGACTTAAGTATTGCCTTCTCCATTGATAAAAATTTAGATTCACCCTTCTCTTGCTGGTACAGCAAGGGAGACACCCTTGCAAATAGAGATTTCCCTTCTAACTGTAAGTGCCTCTTCCAAAAGGGTAACTTCTACTCAGTTTCAGAGTTTCTCCTGCATCTGCTGTTTCTTAAATATATAATCAGCTCAAAAAAAAATCAATATGACAAAAAGACATATTTTGGTGTGGCATATTCCTCGTCCCTTCACCAATTTCCACAAGCACACACCATCAGCTCTTGCCTAAAGCAGCATCACCTTATCAAAGGTTGTTAGGCTTAGAATGCTATTCATTGGTTGACCACATGAAATTTATGTATTTGTCACCTACCTTCTTTATAGTAATTTTTTTCTAGAGGAAATCTAAAAAATTCAAATTGTAATTTTATCATTACAGAGTGTGGATGCTACTGTTCCTTAAATATAACAAAACATGCAGAAAGATCATGTAGTCTTTGTCATTTCAAAACACATTCCTTGATGTTATCAACCATGTTTACCCACACTTCAACTTTTACAGTATTGTCTTAGTTTAAGGTAAACTATATAAGTAAGGATATTGAAACATTTTAGGAAATGAGGGTCAGGAAACTGGCATTTGAGAGGAAAGGAAGCAACATACATACAACCACCAATTTTCTAGATGAGTAGCTGCATCTGTTGAAGTTGAGAGAAAACCTAGATAAGATTTCCTAGTTTCTAGATATGTAATAGTCTCCTTATATCAGCTTTGATTGCATAAGTATAGAAGACATACAGAAGAATTGCTTTTTCTTCACTTTCTGAGCATTTTTCAAGTCTGATGACAGACCAGTAAGTTCTGAGAATGAATTAAGATTTATTTTTCATGATAAGTTAATTAATTCATTGGCCCAGACCATATTTGAACCAAATGCCATATTTAACTAAAATAAAACCATTGTGGTCGTTCTACTCCACAAATTTTAACACTGTTCATTACTATACAGATGAAAATAAACCTGCAAACAGCTCCATTTATATTTAGTTTTTTATAATCACCATAAAGTCCATTTAAATATTAAATATAAAAAGCAATTATCATACAGATGAAGTTGAATGTGATGCTTAAAAATTCAACATATTCAATTGAATCCTGAAAAAGACAAATCAAGTATTCTCAGTAACATAATACTTGGTCCTCCAAAGAAACCTTTTTCAGAATATTTAGGTTGAATGAACTTTCACTTTGAGTTTGTCTTAAATTCAAAGAGTCCCTGCTTTTCTTCCTTAAACTGTATAAGTGAGTTCCAATCTTCTGTCAACAAATCAACAACAGAGCTGATCACCAACTAGCTTGAGCAGTGACCTGCAAAGCAAGTGCAAATGTAGACTATTCCCAATTACAACATCCATTTATAATCTCAGTTTATTGACACTGTTGGGGGAATTTGTTTCCCTCTTTTATCATTCCTGAAATTTCTAAAAGGGCATATTCATCATGTAAGAAGGCCTTGAGCAGAATTTTATACACATGAAGGTAGAGATCATTAGCATTAGATGTACTCAGCCATAAAAAGTATACCTACGTAGCAACTTTACTCAAATAACTATTAATTACTTGAAATGAGGCTTAAGAAACCTCACTTTGGGGTCATATTTCAGCAGGAAACATCTTTTGACCTATGATTGTGTCAAAAAAATTGTACTGTATAGAGTTAAACCAGCAACAAGACTTTATTCAAGACTGTTGAAATAGAGGTCAAGGCTATTGTAATAGGATAGAGAGATTAAACTCAGCTCTGCTAAAACAAAAAGCAGACAAGTTTTTAAGCACTTGGGTTAGCTACTAGAAAAGTACTGGAGCACATTAGTGGGGAGATTGTTCAATGTGATTACATGATCCATAGCTTTCTCATAGAAGTTAGGCTCCTCACCCTCCTATGGAGACTGGGAGAATAGAGGCAAGATGATTACATTTCAAACGGATGTTTCTCACATCCTTAAGAAAGACGTTTCCGGATTATAAAACTGGACAGACCCCTTTAAAAAGATGTACAATTCAAAGGTGCAGTGAAAGAATTCACAATTTTAAGTTTTCTAAAGCTCTGAGAAAAGGGAAGTCAGGGGTCCATAATCAGGAACAAACCTGCCGGAAGTTCAATCAAGCTGAGGGAAACAGTAAGATCATCTTGGTCAATGGACGATTATCACACACTGTTTGCCAGAAAATGATAGCACTTGACAATGATTTACTTTCTGTCATATCAGTCCATATTCAAATGAAAAAACTCCTGTTAAGCTGTTATTTTTTTTTTCCTCTCTGTCTCTCCAGGGCATCGTTTCTATTTCAAGTAGCATTATTTTACCAAGCAAACAAGCAAACAAACACAAAATGGTATCAATGCACAAAATTTTACCTCCACAAGTTTATTTTCTTTGCTCAATTTATATTTTTTCAAATCCATCTCAGAAAATATAACAACAGTTTTAAATATTCTATAGTTGATCTCAAATATATAATAAATATAATAGAGATTATAGAGGGAATGTCAAAAAGAGGCCTCAGAAATAAGAATTATCAAATCACAGATCAGGTCTGTTTTTTTCATTATATTAACCGTGGCAGTCCATTGCATTATTTTCAGGAAAGTACTTTGCTACATTTGAAATTCAGGTGTTCATTACTGTAGTTGGTTAGATATTTTAGTTCTGAAGTACTTTTCAGGAAAAATCAAGATGAAACTTGATTTACTAAGCAGTTTACTACTGCAGGGCTTTATCAGATGTGCTCTCTCCAATGGAGCATATTTTAGCCAAAAAGTGATTGCATCAGTCTTTTTTTTTAAATTATATCTAATGAGAAGATACTTTTCCATGTTTGTTCTCAAATTTAAAGTCTCTAATATATTCATTAAAATATATTGTGTTCCTGTTCTGTGCAAAAATATTGACAATAAAAATCCTGTGATGTCAGATATTTTTGTGATGCTTATTTTCAAACTAAAAAAAAAAGTTTTACATAAGTTAAATAACTCATCACCTACCTGTGAAATGATGGAGCTATAGCACTTCTTCCCTCTTTCTTTCTTTCTTTTTCTTTTTTCTTTCTTTTTCTTTCTTTCTTCCTTCCTTCCTTCCTTCCTTCCTTCCTTCAAGATTTTATTTACTTACTTGACAGAGAGAGAGAGAGAACACAAGCAGGGGGAGCAGCAAGCAGTGGGAGAGGGAGAAGCACACTCCCTGCCCAGAAGAGGGAGCCAGACATGGGGCGGGGCTTGATCCCAGGACCCCCAGGTCATAAGCAGGAGGCAGGTGCATTAACTGACTGAGCCACCCAGGCGCCCCTAGCCATAGCACTTTCATGAAGAGATATAAGATTCCGGAATTCAAGTATTTCACTCCCAAGCCATGTTGTCCCTCCAATTAATGCTGGTGGGACATAGGCATTTGATATTATAATGGAAAGTGGCAGAAGGAAAAGTCAAGGGAGTATAAATAATTAGAACAATTTGACAATGTACTTGAGACCAGTGGAAAATTCAATAAAATTAAAATATAATTCTTGTAAAGATAATCAAACTAATCTTTTAAAATGAAATCTTACTTCATTCTTATTGTCAACATAAAAATCAAAATAGCCATTTGTTTGGTTTTTGTTGTTGTTTGGCAAAATAAGTTTATTTGGGAATATCAAAGAAAGTACAATTCAGGACAAGCAAACTATGGAAAAAACCATAGGCAAGTCCAAAGAAACAAAGGGAAGATCAGCTTTTATCAGGTTTGAGGAAACTGAAGAGTTGTCTTGAACAAAATCTCATGGGAGAAGAACAAGAGTTTGCGGTTGTGGTGGTTAGTGCATTGTTGCTGTACAGGGAGTGATATTTCTTCCTCCTGCTGGTCCTGTAGACTCCCATGAGTGGTAACATGCATGGAAGCTTCCCCTTTAGGGCTTCCCGATTCCATTTTAAATTCAATTTTCTCCACTCATTTTCATAATACGATGGCTGAGACTAAACAATGGGTTTGTAGCTCTGTTTTTCTCCTCTTTGTTAATAAGATATAAAATAAAATAAGGTATTTGGTTAAGCCCAGAAGGGAATCTTTGATCATTAACTGAATCACATGAAGACTAAAACTTGAAACTGGGTAAATCTGAAAATTATCAAAATATATATACGTTATTATGTTATACTATACTCTGATATCCATATGTTAGCAAGAATTATGGCTATCCTCTCTTTAACACTCTGAAATAACTTGAATATTTTAGTAAAACAATGAAAAGATCAAATTGAAATAAAAATACACTGCAGGATTACTTAAGTTCATATAATAAATGTTTTAATGAAAATAGAAATTAATTCTGAAAATCAAATCCTATTTTATATGCATGGGAGAAAAGTGCAATTCAAATCAAACCTCTCATGAGTATGTTTTTAATAAAAAAAAATCTTTAATAGTTCCATTTTGTTTGTGAATCTGAACTTCTGAATATCAAGTTTTCTTCCAAAGATCTAGTTGTATTTAAGAAAAGATGAGAAGTGTAGAACCAATTTTTAAATGACCTTGAAACACTATAGTTGGCAAAATCCCCACCCAAGAGTAAAATAAGCTTAGCTTCCAATTAAAATGTTACAAGTTGGTACTAAATCTAACCAACAATTTGAAACCTTCAGTAACACAAAAGTTGTCACCGTTTTTTAAAAAGGTGGTAGACAATGCCTCACTACAAAAGAAATTTTAAAAAGTAACTACCCTAAGAGCAAAGGAATTCAAAGATAGAAACAATGAAGAAATAAAGTGTACAGAATTAAAATGTGTTGTTAGCATGTTCCATTATTTAATGATACATTAAAAGGTAGAGGGAGAAAGACCTTAGCTGTATTGAAATTTATGATTCCCTTAAGTGTGTGATAATTATCCCTTAATTATGATGACATATTTTAAGGTAAAATAATGTCAGTTTAGAAAATGTCTTCTTTTTGTGAGAAATATTACATTATATTATTCAACATGAAATTCTTCAAAAGTTTCTGAATTAATTGAATTTCAGAAGGTTTTTTGGTAATATTTCTTAAGAAAATAATCTGAAGTTTCTCTACATATTCAGGAGATGTTATCTATGCCAAAAAAAAGAAAGAAAGAAAGAAAGAAAGAAAGAAAGAAAGAAAGAAAGAAAGAACCATTCCCATCAATAGAATTAATTAAATATCACTTCCCAGTTTCCTAACAATGGCAATGTCCAAGCTGGGAATTGAGGTTCTTCCATAGCCTAATAGTTTCAGTCTCAAATGTGGAGAGTTTTATCATCCAAGAAATGTTTTAGACTTACTACAAGTCCTCAATATAATAGAATTATCAGTACTTTGGCAAGTTTTCTGTTTAAAAACTTACATTAATAGGCAGTAGTCTTCAGACTCCTTTTTTCATGAGATAACCGAAATAATGGTCACGATCAACAAAAAAAGCCAATAGTAGTTATAATGGAGATGTTTCATAATGAGGGTTTGGCATGAATAACCTCATGTTTAATCAGTGTCCCCCACTGATTAAAAAAAGAAGGTTATACTTATGTTATTATATGAATAGATACATGTCCCTCTTCCCAATTTTCATATTCTAAAGAGCACATTTATTTCTTGATATGAAAAAGCAAACAAACAAAAACAACCTCGCTTTCATCTGAGCTGGTTCTATCACACTGAAAGCAGTACCTTCTGCTAGGAGGTGAGTCAATCAGTGATTTAAAGATGGTGAATAGAGACCACTGACGGCATGTATTTTAAATAAAGCTTTTCTCTAAGTAGAGATCGTTGTTTATCCCAGCTTTATTAAAAACAGTCTCATTTTTTCTATCACTGAAAATAAAACAGATGTAAGCATTTTAACAGTCTGAATTCTTATTATTTTTTATAATACATTGTCAACATAGTTGGAGTGAAATGAAGAAATCATGAAATTAGGCAGAGAATGACCATGCTGGAATTTACAGATCATGGTAAAGAGTCTTGAGTTTATTTTATGTAATGAGGTCTTTTGATTACTTTAAATCTTGGAATGCTGTTGTCTGATTTAAATCTGTAAGAGTTCAATCTGTTTGCTATGTATTGGTGGGATTAGATAAAGACAGCAGGAGAGACTAGTTAGAAGACCATTTGACTAAGCTATACAGGAAATGATGGTGTCTTCAACTATGGAGATGTCAGTGAAAGTAGGAAGAATTTTATGTAGCATGAGCAGGATTTCTAGGCAGGTTAGGAAGAGAAGATGGAAACAAGACAAAGAGAGAAATGAGATAAAACTCATAGGTTATTGACCAGAGCAATTGGTGTGTACAAGTTTTATATACTAAAATAGGGAAAGTGCAAAGGCAAAGATTGGAAGAAATGGGCTTAGAATCAAAATGTTATTTTGATATATTGGATTTGACATGCTATTAGAGATTCCTGTGGTGTTATGTAGTAAGCAGTAGACTGTAGACGTGTACTAGTCTGTAATTCAGAGGGTAGACCTGAATGGGAGATAAAAATATCAGTTTCCATGTCGTTGATTAAAAGTAAAGCTTAATACACTGTAGAGTACCTTGTAAGTTAGTTTAAGAATTGTGCATTTTTCCCCGAGTGATAAGAGAAGCCATTATCAAGTTTCAAGAATGAATGTAATATGATTGGAATTGTCTCTTGACTCCTATGTTTAAAACTGAAGGGCAGCAAGTAGGGAAGCTGGGAGACTAGTCAGGAGAAAAAGATGTCAGTGTTGGTGGCTAACAGATCTAATATGAGCTGTGAGAGACAGAGAGGTGAAGAAGACTCCAGCTGTGAGTCTGAGCCACAAACAGAGATAGAATTTTATCATTTTCTGAGAGGGAGAATATTCCAAGGACAGCTCAATTTTGGATATGGTAAGTTCAAGAAACCTACTGGATATCCAGATGAAATATCAAAGAGACAAATAGTGTATTAATCTGAAATGCAGGAATGAAGGGGAGACTAAAGATTTATTGAGAATCATCAGCCTACAGATTTTTTTAAAAGCATGAAACAGGAGGAAATTCCCAAGGGAGTGAGCACAGATGAGAAGAGGAAAGCACAAAGAACTGAGCCCATCACCAATCCAATATTTGCAGATTGGAATAATAATGAAAACCAGCAAAGGAACTAAGAAAAAGTAACCAAAAATCTGTGGGAAACAAGGAGTGCTTGCTGATCAGCTTAAACAGAACAGACTTCTGCCTGAGTGAGAACCTAGCCTAGTAATAATCAGAGTGATCTTTCTGGAAATTGCACAGGTATCTCAAATGTCTAGAACTATTTTATCGTTGTGTACTGCAAAGTTTTGTGTCTTCTACTTTAGCGAATGCCACCATGTCTCCCCCGATATTTGAGTCAGAAATCTTAGAATCATCCTTTCTCTTATCTTCTGAACTTCCAAGTTACAGTTAGTCTGCTCTGTGCTTCCTATTTCTTTTTTTTTTTTTTTAAGATTTTATTTATTTATTTTTTGACAGAGAGATAAAGAGAGCACAAGTAGGCAGAGCGGCAGGCAGAGGGAGAGAGAGAAGCAGGCTCCCCGCTGAGCAGGAAGCCCGATGTGGGGCTGGATCCCAGGATGCTGAGATCACGACCTGAGCTGAAGGCAGACGCTTACGGGACTGAGCCACCCACGTGCCCCTGTGCTTCCTATTTCTGAGCAATCTTTCCCATTACAGAATGGATCAAATTATCATTTCCCATCTGTACTGCATTAATCTTAAAATTATTGTTTTTTTCTCTACATTTTCTATACATAGGCTTCTCATAGCTAAATTTACTCAAATGTTTGTTTATATGTAACTTTTGAGAGTGGGATTGCAAGATTTTATTGCATTGCCTTCACAACTGTGTTCTCTTCCTTGATCTCTGTTCAATGCATTCTCTCTTTTGTCTAGGTAAATTTGATCATGGTGCTCCCTTTCAGTGGGCCCTCATTATTTTCACCATAAATGTTAACTTTAATTGGGCTTTCAGTGTCCTCTGCCATCTGTCCTGGCTTACCTTTCTGATTTCTTGACATTTTCTTACATTATATGACCAACATTGTGAACTATTTTGTGGCTTCCTAAATGCACGATACTCTTTCCAATCTATATGCTTTTGAATGCAAAACCCCTGCTATATAGGCTGACCTTGATGCTGACTCATTTTTCAAGATTTATTTCAAATGTCAACTACTTATGAAGAGTATCTTGAAATGCATAGGCAAAATTAGAGTCTCCCCTAATCCCCAAATTGCTAATGATACATATTGGATAGTTAACAAAACTTTGTCAAATTCCTCAATTTGAGTTATTTGAGAAAAAAGATAAAGCTATTTTTTACCTTCAAATCCCTAAAATATGGTCAGGAACATAGTAAGCACTAAGTACATCTTGAAAAAGGAAGGAAATGAGAGAAGAGGGAGTTATCCAGGAAAGGAAAGGAGGAAATTCTCTATGAGTACTTCAAATTCATTTAAATTAAATTGGATGTGCAAATTACATTTATGATTTTATGTTTACCAGACCTCCATCTGTAATGTGAATTTTCATATTCTTTGCTTCTTTTATGACTTTTTATTGACTAACTGGATACTACATTGTTTGAAATTTATTTAAAAACATGCCAGCAGTATATTATGGGAGAGGAAAAATTTTTTTTTCCTCTACCTTTTTATGTTCTTTTAGTTATTCTATTAGTTAAATTGGCATTAGGAAGATTAACAGGGGAAAAACAAATTTATTTATTTATTTATTATTTATTTATTTATTTATTTATTTGGAAACAAACTTAATTTCATATGTACAGAGTCCCACAAAGAGTTGAGAGTTTCAAAGACAATCAGGCAATTGAGGAATGTATGTCATCCTGAGCTAAGTAGCAGAGGGTAAGGGTCTGGAGCTTAAAAAAAAAAAAAAAAAAAAAAAAAAAAGGAAAACAACTACAGGGAGGTGAAAAGACCAAATGTTTGACAAACAATGTTTGTCAAGCCATGCAGAGACAACAACGGGGCACAGAGGGAACTTAGAACAAACAGTCCCTGTGAACTCCAGCAGCTTACCCCACCTAGCCTGATGTCTATGTAGCTCTCTCTGGTAATAGCTCTACTCCTGGAGCAGGCCCTCTATCTAAATTTTTTGAGGCCATTAAGGTAAGGTCGGTGAGGGTTCTTGCTGAGTATTTTCAGTCTTCAGCTCAAATTACCCACATGTCAAAGTAGCACATTTTGGGGAGGTTTGTTCCGAACCCCATATATATTTGTATTTGTGTGTATTTATGTGTATATCAGTCTGAACTGCAAAGTCTGCTATTTGTTCTAATCAGGGAATTACACAGTCTCAGGGGACTCATCTAGGAGTCAATCAGAAAGTTCATTCTCCGAAGGGTAGGTAGTATTATAAATACTTCAATTATCTTTACCACCAAAGTTTTGCTAATTTTATATTAGGAATCAGTTTTGATTTATGATATCAGAAGCCTATTATCATAACAAATTTTAGAAATAGGGTATCACTGGTAAAATTATTGGTGTTTAGGGCATGTGAATTGGCCACATTTTTTTAGAGACACTCTTCACGCTTGCATATAGGGAAACTAAGGGTCTGGATCCTTAGGGATGGTGCATAGGATTTACTTCAAAATGTTTTCTGTGTCCAGCTCTCAATTCATTGGATTCTGGTTGCCTCACTCTGTTAACTAAATCCTGCTTCCAAAATATTATTGTATCTGACATAAGTAACCTTTTCATGAAAAGTGTGTTAGGAGAAGCTGAAACAATGGCTAGATGGAATTTCATTATTTTATTGGACAAGCGAGAGCATCCTTCTTCCTAATAAATATTTATTTAATAAATGTTCTTATATGCAGCTAAATTTAGTTGGTGATGGGGTTTTGGGAAAGTAACTAACTCTCATCCAATGTTCACTTTGGCAGCCACCATTATTAAGAGCTGTCAAGACCAAATTGGCTTGGGTCAGCCTAAAACACTGAGCTTGTGTGAAAGTTCCTGAACAAAAGCTTTATGTAATATGGTGCCAGAAGACCAGAAAGGGATACAACAGAGCTTGGAGACGAAGTGTTTGACTGCCGCTCGCTCTGCTGATGAAGACAAGTGTGCTTGCCAAGTTCTTTTACAAATGTGCTGAGGTGTTCCATAGCAGACAAACAAAACTTTCAAAGATTAGGCAAGATAGAAAATCCTTCAATATAATGAGAATGAATCCCTTCTATATGATGAAGCTCCATATCCCCTCCTCTCTCCCAACAGACCATAGAGAAAAATTGTTCAAAGAAACTTGAACATCCAGAGATTAATTATTCCTGGTTTAGATCTTTTCCATCTCTCAGCTGCTCTCAGACTTAGTCATTATAGCCTCTAATAAAAAAATATATTTATTCTAGTTGCTTATTTGATATAACCTGTCTCCAAAAAGATTGCAAACTCAAGTTCAAGGGCTGGGATATATGGAGGACTCTTGACAAGGGAGTGGAATTAGAGAATATGATAATAAACTCACCTTCTTTCTCTTAGCTGCTGTGAAGAGGGTGTCTTTTCAGAATAAAATGCAATGATCTCCCAAGGAAGCATGATCTATCCTAGGAATTCCACATTTGCAAGAGCCAGGTGCCTTGATGAAACTTAGCTTGTTTCCTGACACACTGTGACTCTTCCCTTTTCTTTAATTCATCAATCTCCAGTCACAGCTCCCTCAGCATTACACTCAGTGCGAGTGGTGAATTCTTCACTTCTCTCCATTCAGGGACTCTCAATTGTCTCCCCAAAACAAAACAAACAAACAAAAAAACCCCAGCTAAACCTTCATTAATTACGACATAAGAAAATGACTGGTGAAATTGAACATTATAACTCTGTCACCTTACACATTTGTTGGTGTTCTGATGTTCCACAGTGTTCCCTAAACAGATATTGATGAGTTATTACATCTGTTCATTAACATAGCACCACAGTTGGTTTTTGTCACAGTTTTGAATTCTAACACAGTATGATTAACATACAAATGCTACGGAGCATGACTAGACCATGCACAAATTAATGGTAATGCACTACATGGAAAAATTCTTGCCCAGTCAAATGTAACCTCCATGGAGGAAGAATAATATGTCCATTGATATAGCAAACAGAAAAATGCCTGCCCCCCCCCCAGATGTTCACATTCTAATCACAAGAATGTGAAAATATCTTACCTTACATGGATAAAGGAACTTTGCAGATGTGAGTAAGATTAATGGCACTGAGATGGGAGATTACCCAGGTGTGCCCATTCTAATCACATGTGTCCTTAAAAGTAGAAAACCATTTCAGGGAGCGGTCAGTAAGAGAGAGATGTGACTTCTGAAAAAAGGCCAGAAATACACGACATTGCTGGCTTTAAAGACGTAGTAAAGGGGCCAAGATACGAAGGTGGCTTTTAGAAGCTGAAAAAGACAAGAAAACATATTCTTCCCTAAAGCCTCCAGAAAATAATAATAATAATAATAATAATAATAAATAATTCAGGCCTGCTGACAGCTTCATAGCTGGTGAGACTATCTTGGGCTCCTGACCTACAGGATGGTAAGATAATAAACTTGTGCTGTTTTAAGTGACTAAGTTTGTGGTAGTTTATTTGTAACACAAGTAACAGAAAGGTAAGACAATTGCTTAGCAAAAGATGGAAAATCGGTAACTGGAATAATGAGTGAATGAAACCATCATGCAGCTATGTAGAATTCCTCAGTGTTATAAAGCACAATCTAATGTCTAGTGTACTGGAACATTTTCACTGCAATTCTCTAATGAATTTTATGTAATTGTATTTAACTCATTTGTGGTAGTTATCCAACATTTTTATTATAATTTTATTTAATTAAATTTTCTCCTATATTCTTCACTCAAAAATCTGTTATATTTTGGTTTTCTGAATGGATGAATAAGTATTACTCGCATCTGAGTTATGCCATCACATTTTCAAGAGACGCTATAGAGCTGAGTACTCCTATACTAATGTCTTGTAATTTATAAATATACATATATACATATAACTGACTACTAGAAATTAGTTTTCTAAGCACAGAACAAGTTTTGCATGAATACTTGACAAGAATATATATTCTTATGTCTCCACAAGGACATAGTACTGGATACATCAATGGGAATCACTAAATGCTTATTGCAAAATTGATTAAAATTATATTTAAATTCCATAGTCATGCACTTCAATCTCTATGTTGTATGTGAAATCCTTGACCTCTCTCAAATTTTTTTCTATTTATATGGCCAAACTCCAACTCTGTTTAAATCCAATTCTATACTTAAACTTTCTCCCACAACCAGTATCACTGTATATTCATGTTTATTTATCTCAAATAGGCTATTGACATTGCTTGGTAAGCATATCCTGTTCCTTAGTGCATTCATTCCCCCAATTTCTTAAGCATCTATCCATAATTTCTCTCCTCTCCCCAACCACTCAACACCTCATTCTTTTTCTTTACTTTCACCTGTTGACTGTACTTCCTACTTGAATGAAAAAATTAAAATAACTGGGAAAGAATGTCCACCCAATTACACTTGTGTCCATATACCTACAAAAATGATCTCTTTCTATGGATGAAAATCAGACAAGGCTAAACCTTCATTTTAAACTTAAAAAATATATATATTTATTTACTTTAGAGAGAGAGAGAAAGAGCACAGTTGGGGGGGGCAGTGGGAGAGGGAGAGACAGAATCTCAAGCAGACTCTGTGCCAAGCATGGAGCTCACTGTGGGATTCAACCTCTCAACCCCAAAATCATGACCTGAGTTGCAACCAAGAGTTCGAGGCTTAACCTACTGAGCTACCCAGGCATCCCCCTCTCTTAACTTTCTAAACATTTTATTTGATTTGTCTATCTCCAATTACACTCTCTATCCCCAATTACAGTGAAATTTCCTGGGGTGCAGGGATTTTTTTCTTTTGTTCTCTTCTGTTGACTCCTGATACTGAAAGCTTTGATTCTCAACAAATGTTGGATGAGGGGAGCCTGGGTGGCTCAGTCAGTTATGCATCTTACTCTTGATTTTGGCTCAGATCATGATCTGGGGCTGTGAGATTGAGCCTCATGTCAGGCTCTGAGTTCAGTGGGGAGTCTGTTTGAGATTCTCTTTCCCTCTGCCCCTCTCCCTGCTCACTCTGTTTCTCTTTCTGTCTAAAATAAATTAAAAAAAAAAATAAACCTTGGATGAAAGGATGAATGAACCATCATAAGGGAAAATGACAGGCAAACTTTATTAATCACCTTCCAACATGTTGTTGACAAAAGGCACCAAAGTAAAAAATATGGTTTCAACTCTTTTATGATGTCAGAGACATAAGTAGATATAGTACTTTAAAGAGGAAGTTGAACCTGGGTTGAAACTCGTGACAGGCACTGTATCTTTTTCATTCTTGTATTTTGGTACAGGTATCCCCTGCTTTTTGGAAGTCCCATCAGGCCACTTCGCTTTTACAAAAGGCCCACATTAGTACCTGTTTTCACTACCTGAAGGAAATGCAAAGAGGATTTTCACTTTATATATATATATATATATATATATAAAAGGCAAGAAGCAAAAATAACATTCACTGTTTTAGAGACAGCACACACCCTGAGAAGCAGGAGTAGCGCCACCAATCTCCTTCGCGGGGAACTACACTCAGCCTCTCAGCATCAAACCACCATAGCTTTGCACTGTGTCTGTGAGCATCTGTGCAACACTCTACTTTCAGAGAGCAGGGTGGTTGGGGGGACCTGTATTTGGAAAAGAGCCTCGAACATAATAGGCGTTGATTCATGTTTGCTGAGTGAATAAGCGTTTCCCCATCTGAGTTACGCTCATCACAATTTCAGGAGGCCAAATAGAGCTGAATATACTCTGCCCTATACTAATGTCCCCTAATTTCATACAGTTTTAAAATTTCACAAGATTTACAAAGTTCCTGTTTTTTTTTCTTTCTAGAAACTACATTCACTTCTATAGTTAATGCAAAAAATCAGCACTTTTTTGTTTTAATAATGTAAACATCATAATGTTCTCTATAAATAAACTGTAATTATAATGAGTGGTGTTTAGAAAAGATATGGTGCTTTAACCAGGATATTCATTTTCCTATATAAGATGAATGTGAATTTAAACACTATTTTTGATTATGGCTACAAATTCTACACTTATTTGTATATCTAAATTATAAGTAGTAACATTCTAGATGCAAGATGAACAAACCCTTTTTTTTTTTTTTTTTTTTTTTAAAGAGAAAGAAAAAGAGCTTTATTTGAGTCCAAGTTAGGACAGCTGGCTGGGATACACAATCTTCACAAAGAGGAAAGTGTTCCAGGGAAGGAACATTTGGTGCATATATGTTTTTTTACATAAAGAGTTACAAATCATCACGACAAAGGACATCCTAGAAAGTTACAGAATTTTTCTTATGTTTTTAGTATGTATGAGCATGGCCACTATGACTTTAATCTTATGGAAACCAGGAAGGTTTTTTGTTTGTTTGTTTTTCTTATCTTTATGTTTGGTATGTTACTTTTTGGTTACTTTTTTTTTAAAACAAAGCAGATATACAATGTGTGCTCAGGGTGGAAATAGAGCGCATGCTTTGAGGTTTTGTTGAGTCATTTTAACCTTGGTCAGTGTTAAAGTATACCTTCCCTGGGACCCCAGGAACAGGGCCCACAAACATTAAATTTTGAAAATTTCCTTTATCAACACAGGGATATAGCTAAACATTTTGATAGGATAAATGCTTAATTCCTTATGGAAGAAACTGTATTTTTGAGAAAGAATAATAATTAGTCAAGCACTTGAATGTCTATAAAGCATGCTGAGAGTTTTCGTTCTGAGATACATCCCATTTGCTGAATTATACTGGTTTGTAACAACTGTTTTTGATTCCATCTTAAAATGAAAAGCCTGTTTCCAATCCTTATAAAAACCAAAAGAGATATGTACAACAATTATATCTATTATGCCCACAAGGAAACAGACTCAATGAATTATTTTTTTCTCCCTAAGGTTGTATCCCACTCCAGTGAGATGAAGACAACATTCAGATCCCAGTTTACCAAACCCAAATCAAACTCTAAATCATTGTAACATGCTGTCTGCTTAAAACTTTAGTGAGTGCTTGTCACTGAGCAATCAATTTCAATCTGTCTCTTTGTCTCTTTCTTTAGATCTCTCTTTCTTATATGCCCCTGCCCCCCTCCCCCAAACATAACACTAAACTCACAATCTCATCAGGCAGATACAATTACCTATGTTGATGATGAGATTAAGGATTAACTAACCAGGTTAAGTAATAGTTTAGTACCATTTTGTTAGTTGTTACTCCTTATTTATAAGGAGTTATAATTCAAATTTGTCTTATTAATAATACTGTGTATTTAATCACAATGTATTAAAATATCATATAAATCACTTTCATAAAAAATTTCTGAAAAACATGCTTCTGATTACATTGCATGGCTCTGGGCCTTCTGAGATTATTGTTTGCTTTTCAATCTTGTTTTAGTTGGATGTTACATTAAAGTATCTGAATGACGAGTTCCAATTACTTTTTTCAGGATCAGAAGATAAATTGTTACTGAAGTAATGCAATTCTATCATTGCAAATTGTGGGGGTAAAATATATTTATATACATTTACCATATTTAATAATATATTTAGTATGTGTAGAAACCTTAGTTCCCATGAAAATACAAACTGTCAGATTATCATCTGGGTCCTCTGAGTGGATTAAAGGCAGTTTATAATATTGGAATATACGTTGTAAAGGTCTTAATCATTACGTTTCAGAATAGGTGTTAGCAATGAATTAGTTAAGAGAATTCTAAACCTGGAAGTTATGTACTCAGATTCCTGTTTCAGCTCTGTCGTTTACCAGGTCTTTGAATTTTCAGAAGATAGTTTTCTTTTTCTGGGCCTAGAGAATGTGTTTGCTTGCTTGTTTTTATTCATTTGTTTGTTTTTCATCTGTCAAAGGAGCTGTCTTGAGCCAGTGATCTAGAAGTTCTTTTTTGCCGATAGTCCCTGACATCACAATGTTGTATTGAAAACATTCTGCTAGGTCAATATTAGTAAAACTGAATGAATATAAATGTTCTGTTCATTCTCCATGCACACTCTGGAAATCATGAGTAATGAATACTAAACTCACATTTCTTATTTATGTATTTCTTGATCTCATTTTGTGGATATTCCCTTTGCAGTAGCCTCTGGGCACATTTACAGGATTTAATAAGAAGAGAGACGATATCTGCAATCTTAATTGTATAGCAGAATGATAAACTCACAGACGGAAAGCTTGTCTTGTAAATTTAATTTCCTCTAAGCTTGTTAGGAAGACTATGCCAGAGAATATAACAGCTCTCATCTCAAGTCATTGTATTACATGAACTTTTCAATCCCCATGTCAACTAGTATTAATATATTTAAAGCCATATTGCCTATTTTAGAAGAAGAGATATGATATATATTTTAGTTTGATTTAAGATACTTCTGTGTGGTTTATAATCCGCCATGGACCTATTTGAGCTCTGTCCATTAAATAGTTTTTAATAAGTTGAGCTTAGATAATGTCTAATTGCCATTAGTATTTGCAATCCTGAAGCCATGATAGATAATTCAATTTTCCATTACTTAAAAGCAATTGCTTTGTCCCATAACTAGGTTTACTGCAGGTGGAGAAAAACCTTAAGCATTGTAACTGCTTCTTAATCTCAGTGTAGATAATTATATTTTCATTTTATTTTAAATGATCATTGGTCATATATTTTATAGATTTCCATATTGTAGTCGTCACTGGGCCAATGTCTGCTTACAATATAATAACTGATTAAAACAAGAACAAAAATGAAAATATTTCTATTAGTAACATCAATATTTCCTATACTTGTAGAAGTCCAGAAAAGACAAATAAAACCATTGAGGTAAGATAATGTCTGTGTAATGACAGAATGAAGATAAAAGAAAGAAAACTCAGATGTAATAAACATTTACCATGGGAAAGGTAGTAGCCTGTTTTTATAGAAATATTTTCATTTAACTTCTGCCAACACTCAATGTGATAAGTAAATTATATAATTTTATGGTTAAGAAGCTAAAATCTGGGAAATTAAGTTGTATGTTCAATGTCAAAAGCTAGTTAGTTGTTGAAAATGCCAACTGATACTCAATTGTGATACTGGTACTTCTAATATACCACACATATTTTGCTGTGTTTCCTGTTATTTCCCATGGAATCTGGGCTCTTCGAGTTCTTGACCAGTGAATGTGATGTTCTGCCAGTCTCTGGTTCCAGATCTCAAGAAATTGACCACTGTCACTTTCCACTCTTAGAACACTTGTTTTTGGATATCTGAGCCATCATTTAAAATTCCAGTTACCCTGCAGGTATGTGTGAATGTCTTAGAGCCTATGTAGTAGCACAGTCTTCAGCTGTGTGTGACATAGTGACTCAGTCAACGGCATCTGGACAGAAGAATCATACAGCTGAGCTCTGCCTGAATTTCTAGTGCCCCCAAATCTGAACTTAATAAGATGGTATTTTAAACCAGTCAGTTTTTGATATTTCGTGAAGCAGGTATTGATAAATAGAACAGACACCAGAGCCCATGTTCATTCCAAGATAAAACTCTGCTACCTGTGTAAGAAAAAAAAAATGTGACGGTATTTTTTTTCTAATTAAAAGGAAATTTGAAAGGAGCTATTGACATTTATAAAATTAGAAAAACATAGGTAGAATGAATATAAATCCCACAGAATTTCAAATTATAAAATTGTGGAGAGCTATTTCATCCTAAAAAAAAAGAAAGAACTTTAAAAAAAGGGATTATTAAACATATGGTGAAACAAACAAAAAATGGGAATGCTATATATTGTGAAGCTATGTAAGTTCAAGTAGAAGATAAATAATTTGAAAGCAACATAAAGGGAAAAAAACATATTATCCTAAGAGATTTCAGCACAGCTTTGAGATGCACACTGCTGTCTAAATTTATCTCACAAAATGCAGTGTATCAATTAATCACTAACTATTTATTGAGCAAAGCTTGAAATTAAGACACATAACTGACAAGCCTTGAAGATCGGTTAGCTCATAGACTACCTTCAGGCTTCTATACTCATCTCTAGTGTGCACCGCTTCAAGTAAATCTTCCAAAAGGTCAATTCTGATCATGTCATAGTCCTGCTCAAAAGCCTTCTATGATTCTCCTTTGGCTGTACAAGAAAAGAAAATATTTGGTTGCCCATGGATTATTTTAGATAACTTTTTCTCCTTTAACTGTTCTAAAACAAATACATCAATACTCGACATCAAATTCTTGTGTTTTCTTGCTCCTTAAACACACACACACACACACACACACACACACACACACACACACAGACACTACACAGTATTAGAGAAGAGACATGATATCCACAATAACAACTTCCATTAATACCATAAAAAAGGGGAGAAGTAATGTAAGAAACACCCAACAGTCTATGGTCCTTAAGAATAACTGAATTTTGCCAGACAGGTATTGTGATTAACCTACATGTTAGCAATGGAAGAAGTTTCTTTACTAAATCCTGGATCTGCCGAAGGGAAAGAACTAGATTTTCCACTTTTTGGCTATCCCATATAAAACTGCTATGGCTTCGTGAACAGGGTTGTTGTTGTTTTTTTCTTTCCTTTAAAGACTTATTTATTTATTTGAGAGAGAGACAGAGAGACAGAGAGAGAGAGAGAGAGAAGGAGTGAGACAGGGGAGAGGCACAGGGAGAGAAAGAATCCTCAAGCAGACTCCTTGCTGAGCACCGCCCAAAACAAGACTCCATCCCAGGACCTTGAGATCATGACTTGAGATGAAATCAAAAGTTGGCTGCTTAACTGACTGAGCCACTCAGGCACCCCAAGGTTTTTGTGTGAACATAAAATTTGACGTATCTGTGTTAAATGGCCAAAGTTGCATTTTTGGGGTTGCATGGTACTAGCATGGTTTGTGTATATGTATGTATCATTGTTGTTTCTTAAAAATACTGCCCAAGTATTTTCCAGAATATCTATCCATTTTACATTCCACCACCAATACATTTTAAAAGTTTTTCTCACCCTTTCTAACATTTGATGTTGTCACTTTTTTTTATTTTAGCCATTCTAATAGATGTGAAGTAATACCTCATTATAGCTTTAATTTTCATTTGTGTATTATATTCAGTGAAATGTTACTTCATGTCTTTTGTACACTTTCTAACAATATTGTTTGTTTTTGGTTTTGTTGTTGAGGGTTTGTTTTTAGTTCTTTACATATTTTAGATACTTGCCTTTTGGCACATATGTGGTTTGCAAGTATTTTCTCAGTATGTCATTTTTTAAACCCTTTTAATAGAGCCTTTCATAGGCAAGACCAATTTACCAATGTTTCTTTTTATGTATTGTACTTTTGGAGTCAAGTCAGTCAAAGAATTCCTTGCCTGGTCCTAGATCCCAAAGATTTTCTCCTATGGTTTTTTGTTTGTTTGTGTCTTATAGTTTTGAAAATTACATTTAGGACTGTGATTCATTTTGAGCTAAATTTCATGAGGCATTTAACTTAAGTGACTCCCCCCCACCCCCTTTAATGAATGTCAAATTGCTACAGTACCATTTCTTGAAAAGTGTATTGTTCTTTCACTGGTGATGGGAATGGATGTCCAAGTCCCTACTTGGCCTTGACTTACATTGGTAGGGGAAGGGAATTGAGAGGGAAGGAAAGTTTCCAGTCTTGCAAGAATGACAGTCCTGGCTCCTTATTTAGTCATCCCTAATACCACTCCAGTGGAAAAATTGGGTTGCTTCCTTGTAGTCTGTAAAAGTTCCTTATTTGGCCTTTGTGATTATGGGTAGAAATCCGGCCATATATTTTTCTAAGCTATTTGGCTGTCGCAAACCAGTTATTTTATAAAACTTTTCTGACTTTCAAGACTCCACCATTTCCTGATCCTTTGGCTAGAGTTCAGGCTGTTGGGATTTTTTTCTTGTCTGCACTGATTAATGCAGAAAAATCTAGAATACCTAAAAATATATATAACAATCTTAGAGAAACAGACATCAATACTTCAGAGTAAATAAATTAAAGCACAGGAATTTGCACTATATAAAAATAACAACCATTGCATAACATAATATGTAAAACCAAAATCAATAAGCATAACATATAAAGGTTATCAGTTTTGCAGATTACAGACAAAGGAATACTGACAATATGAAACCAAGAGTTCTTATAAGTTATTTGGAAAAAATGGTCAAATAGAAAAAATATGAATTAATATATAGAAACTATCAAATCCAAAAGCCAAACAAACACATAGAAAGATTTTCAAGGTCCAATTATGGTAAAAATATATTATTCAAATAATCAATCATAAATAAATTTAAAAGAGATACAGCAACTATTGCTTTCCAGGATGGCAAAATCTATTAAAGCAAAATATAAATATAAATATGTATCTCTTCAATCAGCAATCTCCCTAAGGAATATGGTTCATGACATCAAGTTTTATATTATAAAAAGACAATAAACTCTATATAAATTCTATACTTATAAGTGTAACAAAGAATATATGTGTAACAGAGAATACGTGTGCATATGTGATTCATATACAGTTGATTTTCATTATTTGTGGATCCATTCACTCACTAAAATTTATTTTAACCCAAAATCAATACTCAGCTTCCGCAGTCATTTACAAACATATGCAAAGCTATGGAAAATTTGAGTTGCCCAACATGCAATTTCCCTATTAGTGTCAAACAAAGTGATGTTCTCCTCCTAGTTTAGCTCAGCTTTCAGCTTTTTTGTGGCTTGTTTTGTGCCATATATTGCATTTTTTGTGCTATTTTTTTAAAGACTTATTTATTTATTTTGAGAGAGAGACTGTGCACATGAGTTGGGGAAGGGCCAGAGCGAGAGCATTTCAAACAGATTCCCTGCTGAGCATGGAGCCCCTCACATTGCAGGCCTTGATCCCAGGACCCAGATTATGACCTGAGCTGAAACCAAGAGTCAGATGCTTAACTGACTGAGCCACCCAGGTGCCCCTGTGCTTTTTTTTTTTTTCCCTTTTTTGTGATTTCACTGTTTAAAATGGCACCCAAGTGTAGTACCAAAAGTGTAAGATTTCCAACGTGCAGGATGGTTGTGATGTGCCTTACAGAGTGTGTTAGGCTTTTCTCAGACACGAAGTATGGTGCTGTTGGTCATGAATCCAATGTCAATGAATTTAACAAAGTATATTAAATAAAATGTCTTCAAACATACAAAAAACAAGGTTATATGTTGATTGATTAACAAAACGTTGTGACCAGAGACTCCTAAGAACCTAATTCTGTGTTTCACCTAGAAGCAATGTTCGTTATTCACTAACTCAAGTGATATCTCAAGGATAATAGATAAAGACCAACAGACAAAAATGAAAAAAATTGGAAGGGGTAGAAAATGGTAAATATATTGAAATGTTCTTCAAATTAAACATTCTAAAGAAAATATTTGCTATATAGATCACTATATTGACAATTGAAATATCAAAATGTAAAGAAAACTGCTAGAGATGAAGATATGAATATGTATACATATGTGTATATATGTATATATAATTATGTTTTTGTTTGGTCTGGAAAATATCATATAACTTAAATATAATGTACTTATATAATTATTATAATATAATTATATGAATTATATAATAACTTTTATATATCATATTTTCACAATACATCCCATGTTAATTTCCCTCTTATTAACTAGCTGGATGACCAGGCTCAAACCATATCATTTCTAAGAGGCTCAGTTTCTTCAAATGTGTAATAAGGGGATTTATCTAGTTAACATCACTTTTCCATGGTCCTTGAAATTATAGCAATTATATAGAATGTCTTCTAAAAGATTATTAGCTAAACCAAAAGGGCTTTTAACCATCTTTGTCATAAATTTTCCTCATTAATAAATTTTAGTCCTTATTGAATTTTTTCAAAACATTTTAGTTAAACTGCCTGTGAACACTCTTACCTCCTATTTTTTTTTAAGATTTTTTATTTATTTATTTGACAGAGAGAGAGACAGCCAGTGAGACAGGGAACACAAGTGGGGGGAGCGGGAGAGGAAGAACAGGCTCCCAGCAGAGGAGCCTGATGTGGGGCTTGATCCCAGAATGCCGGAATCACGCCCTGAGCTGAAGGCAGAGGCTTAATGACTGAGCCACCCCGGTGCCCCTTAACTCCTGTTTTTGTTACTCAAAAGAAAAACAGAACTGTTTATTATGCCCACGTAGCTCTTCAGGAAAAAGTAAATTCTAGAATGTATTTATAATCTAAATGGTAAAAGAGTATACACATACAAAAAAAAACACACAAACAAAAATTTGATACACCCAGTAGAACAATCCCCTTGGCTGTTTACTAAGTTACTGTTCCTTTTTCTGCCTTAGACTTTCTCGGTAGATCACTTACCCAGACATGATATTCATGCAATGGCTGTAATTGAGACACAGGCAGAGTATTGTGGTGTTCCAATTTTCTGTGGGTTTTCTAGCCCAAACTTCTTTATCCTGAGGTTCCTGGAGTTGTTCTGGTGCTTCTATTAGACCTAAATCCCGTGTTCTTTCCATGAAAGTCCATTTTTAACTAAAAATGGTTTTGGTGGGTTTTGATGACTTGCAACACAGTGTTGTGACTAACACAAGAATTAATAAACATTCTGTACTTCATTTTTACAAGTTTCATTTTTCTAGTTTTATGTGTCTGCTCTATTTATATAATATAAACTCTGGTTTAAAATCTTCTGTTTTCAAAACCAGAATGAATATGTTTTATTACTTGAAATCTTGTTTCAGATATCTAACATGGATTTATATCATATAAAAGTGACAATCATTCATGATAATTATTCAGCACTAGCAAAGAGAAATGCATATATAATTCATATTTGTATAAAGTTATCTATAATTTATAATGCAGCATACAATTAATGTTTAATTTATCATACAACATATATTTTTTCATAATTTATGATATAGCATACAATGTTTAGATGTTGTTCACTCAATTTTGAAAACCTTAAACTGTAATGTCTAATACACTTAGACTTGAATGAGACATTATTCAGAAACTCCCAATTAAAATAAAACTTTTATTGTTTTATATCATGGCTATATTGAAGAATCTAGATTTTGTATCCCTATGAGAGAGCATAACAATGGAATCTTTATGCAGACATGTGCAGTGTCTTGCTGTTTCTTTGAAGGCAAACACTGCTTTCAACTAAATAGTTAAAGTACAACTCTGTTTTGATGGCAAATGTAAGGGAAGTAAAATATTAAATTTATGATCAGTTTCTGAAAAATTGTATTTCATGTTCATATTATTTTCAAAATTTAAAAATTAATTCAATCAAATCAGTAACAGATGACTTGATTTCTCAAGTAGATTTTTGTTGACTCTTAAATGTTTTAGGACTGATACCAATCAGACTTCAGTATCCTATTCATTATTTTATTTTCTGCCATGTGATAACATGCTTGCTTTAAATGAATCAAAACAATATTATATTATTTGGCAAGATACCAGACTTCCAATTTGGACTTATTCTTTGTGAAATTAGTTATGCTTAATAAAACATGATAGCTAAATCACTCAATGCATTAAATATTTATAATCAATATTTGGAAAAACCAAAGAAAACCCACGTATGTCAATGTGTTTAAAGGACAATTAGCCTTCATTTCACCTCTAGCCATAATACTTCTATCGGCAGTTGGCTATAAAGTCCTCATCTATATATTTATTTTTAAAAAATCAGAGCAGTTGTTATATGATTGCCAAGATGCAAGGGTGTAGTAATAAGTGCAGCACAGATGAACATGAATAATATGTACACATGTTATCCTAAAGAATTTCAAAGAAGTTTATGGCTTACCTGAAAAGACATAGGCATGTAAATTTAAAACTTCATTAAAACTGTAATTCAGGTGTAGTGTGCTCCTGTGAAACCATTTTTTTTTCCCATCTCTACTTGGGAAAGTAACACTTATTAAATAATCTATTCTTATTAAGATTACATAACTAGAAAATAATCTTAAAAAATCAGACCCAGAATTATAGATTCTATTGAAATGTTAAGGAATTCAAGGAAAATTATTTCCTTTGTACATCATGTGATTGCACAGTATTTATAATAGGCGTTTAAATAGGTACATAGACAGATAGATAAATAATTTCTGTTCTTTCTCAAGTGATGGTCTCTGGCCCCCAGCTACATCACTGCATTACCTTCTACCTTACCTTTTCCCTGTCCACAAATAGCATCTAAAGTTGATCTTCCTTTCTAAATAATTCACTACTATCTTTCTGCTCACGTATGCATTGGAACAAAATAAAAGTTGTATTGTTACTGGCAAAACCCTGGATTCTAGGAAAGCTTTCAATTGATTATGCATTGCGTCCTAAGTATCTCAAGGGTGATATCACCCCCAACACATTCTTTTCTTATGGGGATAAGGTGGAAGAGCAGTGAAAATTTCAATGCTAACAAAAATAAGATTTTTCTCTTTATGTGTACTCGGTACATCATAGTTGCTGGAAAAAAGTTTGAATTGAACACATTATAGAATTGTATATGGGGGGAATATTTAGCTGCATGTAGAGCTGAGATTGTTTCCCAGCAAAGAATGTGACAAGTGAATTGCAAGTCAGTATTTACCCCTGCTACTTGACTGAAAACTCTTTAAGGCATTATCCTTGTTCATTCACTTTTATATTATGTATTATCATAACACCTACCAAATAAAAATGGGTGTTACAACATTTGTGTCATTAAGAAAAGAGAAATAACTGTACCCTTAGGGGCCTCTTTTCAATTGTCTTGTTGGATTTGACGGTTTATTATTTAATTGAGAAAGTTACTTACTTTCACATGATGTATTTTGGGCTGTATTCAGGGAGTCCTTCAGTAAAAAGGTGGGAGAGAAGTCTTCATGGGCCTCTGGTGTTTCTCCATCTCTTCTGACAAAAACATGATATTGGTAATCTCTTGCTGTGGTAACAGCAAGAGTTGCAGCTCAAAAAAAGTATATATTTGTTATCACTAATTTCCTATGGGTCAGAAATCCAGACACAATTTAGCTGATCCTTCTTCTCAGGGTTTAACAAAACTGCTATCAAGGTTGGCCATGCACCACTGTCCTGGGGGATCAGCTAGGGACAACTCTGCTTCCTGGCTCATTCAGGCTTAACAGATTGCATTTATCTGTAGCCGTATGAATGAGGGCCCAGCTTCTTGCTGGCTGTAGGTTGGAGGTTCTCCTCATGACATCCATAGCTACTTGCCACATGACCTTCTTCACAGGTAATCCATAACACGGCAATTTGCATCTTCAAGGCCAATAGAAAAGTTTTTCTTCTGGCACATGCTATCAAGATGGAGTCATATATATAATATGTTATGTGTCATACTGCATATAGGATATAATATACAAGATAATGTATAGTTCTATATCATATATCTATATCATATAACATATATCTATATCATATAACATGATACATAATATGTAATATATAATAGATATATACGAACATATTAAATATCATTTAATAACATGCAATGTACAATATATAACATATATACATTGTGTGTGTGTGTTGTGTATGTTGTAATCAAATCAAGGGAGTGATGTCCCATTACATTTGCCACATTATATTGGTTAAAAGAAAGTCACAAACCCTGCTCAACTCAGGAGAAGGAGATTACAATCACCTTAAGGTATGTTTGTCATAGGCTATAACAACTTTTTTCCAGACTATTCTTTGTAAAAGACATTTGAATAACAAACAGACTTGGAAGAAGAAATAGTGTTTTCCTCAAGGACAGAGGGCAGATTTGTTTCCTGAACAAGATAATAAACACAATACATTGTTTCAGAGCAATGGTTGGACAGAATTGCTTTGGCTCTTTTAAAATATTATGGTCTCTAAAACTCAGTGTCCCTCAACTGTAACAAACTCATGGTGTGCCTGGCATGACCGGGGCCACTCTGTATTGCAGGCATGGGATTTGAAATGTGTGTCGGGATTATCCTCAGCTTTGATGATTTGCTAGGACTCACAGGACTCTAAAGTGGTTATATTCATGGTTATAGTTTATTATAGCTAATGGATACAGAGTAGAATCAACAAAGAGAAAAGGCCCTGGGGGCAAAATCTGGAGAGAAATAGGCCCAAACTTCTAAGCACAAGGTCTGGAGGAAACCAGGTTCTTCCCTCCTGGTGGAGTCACAGAGAACACGCTAGTTCCTCCAGGAACGGTGCGTGACAATACAGGAAAAACATTGCCAACCAGGGAGAGTCATATGAGTTTGGATGTGCAGGGTTTAAATTGAGGGTTATTATGAGGTGTACGGTACCTGCGTGACCACCCTCTGTTTCTCAAACTGCAGGCCCTTCGATAAAAAGCAGATGTGCACCATAAATCACATTGCTAAACACAAATTATCTGGACAGACAAGTACAGCATGTCCCCAGGCCTCAAGCATACAGAAACACTTATCAAACAGAACATTCCAAGAGCTCAGTTTCCAGCAGGAAACCAAGGATCTTGAAAATAGTTTTTCCTTAGGAATGTGCAGAGTTTGAACAACCCAGGCCTGCTGAGTTAATCCTCCACCCCACAGGGGGCAAAAGGAACCAGTGGTACCATGAAGCTCACACTGTCTGCTGTGTGACACCATGATTAGCAGAATCCTTTGTCTCAGAGCCAGGGTCCTCTTGTCTTATAAGGCCAACATCTACACAGCTGCTACAGCAGAACATGTCCTCTTACAAGCAAGGAAAAATTCCAGACCCTTCACAGGTCTTGTTGGACAGTCACACAATCCTGAATGAATAGTGCATAAGGTCGACCCAGTGCTATTCATCTCATGTGTAGTCTTTTTATTTACCCAAGTAGTTTTGCTTCATCAATTGAACCGTTATTCAAAAATTTAAGCTAACTTGAAAAGTTTTTTTCAAATAAGGTATTTAATTGAGGGATAGCTATGAAAGTAACATGTATAATTTTTTTTATAATTGTAAACAAAAGTACCTTCTTGTATTTCAATATTTTATTGCCAGTTATACACTGTGTAAATGTTAGATTCTATTATGTAATGTGTATTGCATCTAGCTATTTAGTAGAATTTTATTTAGCTTGTCATTTCATTGAACTATAAAGCAATAGATGGAAATTATACTATGTACAAGATAATACATTTGTATGTTACGTTAAGAATAGCAGTTATGGTGGGGCGCCTGGGTGGCTCAGTTGTTAAGCGTCTGCCTTCGACTCAAGGCATGATCCCAGGGTTCTGGGATCAAGCCCTGCATCGGCCTCCCTGCTCCGCTGGGAGCCTGCTTCTTCTTCTCCCACTCCCCCTGCTTGTGTTCCCTGTGTCGTGGGCTGTTCCTCTGTCAAATAAAAAAAAAAAAATCTTTAAAAAAAAAAAAAGAATAGCAATTATGGAAAAAAATTAAAAAAATCTTTAAGAAAAAGAATAGCAATTATGGAAAAAAATTTAAAAAATCTTAAAAAAAGAATAGCAATTATGGAAAAAAAAGAATAGCAATTATGGAAAAAAATTTAAAAAATCTTTAAAAAAAAGAATAGCAATTATGGAAAAAAAATTTAAAAAATCTTAAAAAAAAAAGAATAGCAATTATGGAAAAAAATAATTGCCTGTGGACATTTTGTAAATTTTATTAGTTCCTTTTTTTTTTCCTTGAGAGATAGTTTCCTTTTGTTCTTAAAAGATGAAACGGTATATCATAAATGTTAAGAAATATGTATTTAACTTAATTGGGCCCTGATATCATAGGAGTTTTTCCTTTCCACTTCCCAGTAACCCTGTCAAAATGCCTAGTTCAGGGGTGGGGGGTCATCTCTTATATTGACAGCATACACTGACCCAGAGATCACCTGCATAGCTGCAAGTCTTTGGAGCATGGCTCTCACTACTCCAAAAGATGGATTATCTTTTCACAGATGTTTGTATTGCAAATAACTTTGAATAATACAGCAATTGCCTTTAGAACAAAGGGCGGGTATGCTTACTGACCATTACAAAACATTCCAGTCCCCAATATTAGAATTCTTCTCATTTCACTAACCCATGGCATGTGCAAGTTTCTCCTGGCCCTCTTGTGTCACCATACAGAAACTGGAAATTGAAGAAGGAATGCAAAAAATAAAAATTAAAAAAAAGTGCTGATATCCTCCTGGCTACTGCTTTTGCTGTCATGAATAAACTCTTCTCAGTCTCTGACTCAGAAGTTTTATATATTCGGCAACATCCTTAAAACCGTAGGCTAACTTGTTAGATTGCAAGTTGGTAAAATCTTAAACATGTCACAGTGTGTTAGTGGTCTTCACACTTAGTCTTATGGCAGGTCATCTTATTCAACACAAAGAGTCTCAGTAGCAATAATGGAATTTGAAGTTAACAAAGCAGAATAACCTGTTATCCCTGTAATATTGGACTTTAACCTAACTAAACATATATAGAAATGTAAGATAGAAAATGCCAACCCTAAGAGATGGGGAAGGAGGGTTTATAAAAAATGAAGAATAGAAGAAAACCACTTTGGGATGGAAAGCAAGCTGCATCCAGAGACATACTTTTGATGAGAGAGTTTAACCCAGGCAAACAAATCAACAGATTGAATGAGCAAGAATGTCTGTCTGGAGGAGATTAGGCATAGCGAGACATGTTTTTAAGGGCTACTGACTTCATGGATTGGTTGACTCAGTCTGCCCCTTGGCTGTCTATGGCCCTCAAAAACCATCTTCCCCTTACCTCCTGCTTCTAAAAGGCTGAACATCTTATAGCCGAGGGTTATCCTGTGATACAGTTAGGAACAATGAGACGCACCCTGAATTGCCTGTCAAAGGAGTCCCCTTATTATAAAAAGACATGTCTCAATGAAAGGTCTTTTGTTATTAGTATTTCCCTGATTTTCATGTGTGGAAAAAGGAAATGAATCATAGTAGAAATATTTGAAGATAAATTTACAAGTTTCAAATTAAAGAGCAGGAAAATCAAAAAGGCATTACTGTTACCATTGAGCATCTGTTCCATGAGAAAACTAGATCCAAATGAAATCCTGATACACAAGAACAAATTGAATAATGGGGAGAAAACCAATTTCCTCTTTTTATTTTGCCTATTAAAAGTATTAGGAGATCTAACATAGTTTGCTTTTGTATACATCCAAACCCAAGCCCACAAAACATCCACACAAAATAAAAAGCCAAAGCAATATTAAGGTGTCATACAGTAATTCAATGTGAGTACATTTAGTAAGAAACTATGCTCTAAGATCTTTAATATTTTTATTTCTCCAGTGATTATTCTGGCTTGCATAAATTATTGGACCTGCATTTATGAATCCCAAACTGGGCTCTGCTGGTGTAAAAATCTCAATTATTGAACTATATAAATGAGTGTCTGTTTTCTGCTTATTAACTTATTGGCTGTGTTAGTTTATTTTAGTTTATTGGCCGTGTTAGTTAGTTAGTTAGTTAGAAAAATGCTGGTCAGAGGATACAGGATCTGGTCTATTTCATGTTTATATACCTCATTCTATTATAATTAATACATGCATGAATTTGCTAATGTTGCCATAACAAAATACCACAGACTGTGTGGTTTAAACTACAAAAATTCATTTTCTCACAATTCTAGAGGCTAGAAGCCCAAGATCAAGATGTCAGCAGGTTTGTTTCATCTGAGGCCTCTTTTCTTGGCAAGCAGAAGACTGCCTTCTAATGGTGTCCTGACACAGCCTTTTTCTGTGCACACATACCCTGAAGTCTCTTCCTCCTCCTCCTCTTTTTTTTTTTAGATTTATTTATTTTAGGGTGACAGAGAGCATGTGGGGGGTAGAAGGAGAGAGAGAGAATCTCAAGCAGACTCTACACTCAGAGCTGATTGAGGCGGGGCTCCATCCCAGGACACATGAGATCATGACCTGAGCTGAAACCAAGAGTCCAGAGCTCAACCAACTAAGCCACACAGACGCCATGAAGTATCTTCTTTTTATAAGCAAACCAGTCCAATTGGATTAGAAACCCACTCTAATGGCCTCATTCTAATTTGTTCCCCTCTTTAAAGACTTTATCTCTGAAACAGTTCTATTCTGAGGTTTGGAGGTTAGGGTCCCAGCACATGAATTTTGAGGGGACACAATTTAGGTGATATCTATAACTATATATATATATAGTTATAGATATCACCTAAATATATATATATATATATATACACACACACACACACACACATAGTTATATAGTTGTATGTTACATAGGTATATATATTTTACATATAAATATATATATATATCTCAAATTCTTCTAGAGATATTCTTTCATTTTTCTTAGGTCTCATCAACTCTGAATAAATACAAAGATAAACAACATAGTGCCTGAAAAATTGTAGTCCAAACTATGAACTGTGATGAATTCACCAGGAAAGTATCCACACTGTGAGTCTTTGATGTTTAGTTAGCAAGCCAGAATGCCCTTAAAAGCACACAAATCATTCTACTCCTTGTATTAAAACTCTAGTGCACAGATTTTTCAAAAAACATATAAAAGTTTCAAGCTATGGTGTGCCTTTGAGCAAGAAGTACTATTCCAATCACCCTAAATAAACAAAGCAATTAACTTTCTACAATTTGTTTCTCCTAGTTTCAAATTAGGTTCATTTACATTTTGTGTTCCACTAATGTGCATTCATTTCATTTCTTTGCATAGTGCAGCAGCAAAGAATAGGAGTGATAGAGTAATATTTAAATTAACTTATAAAATCATTTTTATTTTCATAAGATATCATGTGACCACCAAATGAGTAGTTGGTAGTTAGACGTCATCAGACAAAAATATTTATTTCTTTGGTCTGCTTGAATATGCTCTTTTTTTTCTGAGATAAATAATCTATACATAAAATCCCTTCCTTTAACAATTCAATTGGCCACCTGAAACCTGAGGAGAAAGAAAAATAAGCATTCAATGAAAGCAAGCTGAAAATGTATGCCAGTCCCAAAGGTTTATTATTATTATTATTTTATTTTTTAAAGATTTTATTTATTTTGAGAGAGAAAGAGAGAGCAAATTTGGGGAGGGGCAAAGGCAGGGGAAGAGAGAGAATCTCAAGCAGACTCTATGCTGAGCACATATCCTGACATGGGGCTTGATCTCGCTACCCCCTGATCATAACCTGAGCTGAAATCAAGTCTGGCATTTAACCAACTAAACCACCCAGGCACCTCCCCAAAGGTTTTTATTTTTATTTGTTTGTTTGTTTGTTTATTTATTTATTTATTTTTAAAGATTTTATTTATTTATTTTGGAGAGAGAGTGAGCGAGAGAGAGAACACAAGCAGGGGGAGTGGCAGAGACAGAGGGAGAAGCAGACTCCGCATTGAGCAGGGAGTCCAATGCGGGGCTCGATCCCAGGACCCCGGGATCATGACCTGAGCTGAAGGCAGATGCTTAACTGACTGAGCCTCCCAGGTGCCCCTCCCCAAAGGTTTTTAAATAAAAACCTGCATCTATGATAGTTCTGTTTAAAATATGTTTTGGGGGTTTTTTGGGTGGCTCAGTCAGTTAAGCATCTGCCTTTGGCTCAGGTCATGATCCCGGGGTCCTGGGATGGAGTCCCACATGGGGATCCTTGCTTGGCAGAGTGTCTGCTTCTCCCTCTCCCCCTCCCCCTGCTTGTGCTCTCTCTCTCTCACACACATACTCTCTCTCTTTCAAAAAAAAAATAAATAAAATCTTTAAAAAAATATGTTTTTGTTGTAGCAGATATCATAAAAGTTTTGTTTTGTTTTGTTTTGTTTTTCCCCTGAAGTTCTTAATACTAGGGAAAGGAATTTTAGGTAAAAAAAATACAGAGGTTTGGATTGAGTTTTTGAAGCAGTGTCTTTAGTGAGTCAAAATGTCAGAAATGATTTTTGAATTTATGACTTTATATGTGCTTTTAATTATTTTTTATCTCTAAGACTGAGGTATAAGTAAGCAACCATGAGACTAAGTATTAACCTATTCACACAGAAGAACAGAATGTGTACACATACTGTGAAAGTATTAAGAGTGAATCTATTGTTTAAAAGGGCCAAAAATAAACTGAATTAACCCTGAACAAATCTTCCTTTTTAAATCGATGTCTTGTTATGAATATTGGATTATTCTACAATTATAACCAAAGTAACATATCTCTGTCCTTTAGTGAGGAAACAGAACATCCTTAAACACAAATACACACACACATCTTTGAATGAAGAATCAGAAAACACTAGTCACATCCTGGTCTGTCATTTACCTAGTTTAAGAACTTTGTTAAACAAAAAAATCAACAAAAACTAAAAACTATTTGGGCCTTAATTATTTTTAAAAGAATGAAATATTAAGCTTTTATCTCAAAATTCCTTTTAAATTCAAAATCTGCTAGTGCCAAGAAGAAACTTCCAGAGCAAACAGGACATGAAAACAAATAGCTTTAACTTTGTTCCCTCCCACCCTCTACAATCTCCTACCAGAGTCTTCCATTAGTTGAAACTTGTTGGGGAGGAAAAATTTTTATATAACCTTTGAGTCTCTTTTAGCTGGACTAAGAGTTAAATGGACATGTGACAAATTAACAGGAGAAAATAAAATTTAATTATATAGGTAACTTCTTTATCCCCCACAAGGATTCAAGAGGCTTCCCAGCAGTCAGGCAATGGAGGTTTACATGTCATTCTGAGCTAAGGAGAAGGGGGTGGGTTTCTGGGACCTTAACAGGTGGAAGACAATTCATAGGAAGATGGGAAGAACAAATGTTCAGTAAAAAAAAGTTTTTAAAAAGTTTTTCATGCCATACAGACACAATAGGACATGGAGAGGAATTTTAACAAACAGACTTTGCTAAATTCCTTCCTGTCTACCACCCCTAGTTCATATTACAATGTAGTTATCTGGGATGATAACTGTCTTCCTGGAGGAGGTCCTCCATCTAAATTCTTTTTAGGCTATAAGTGGGAAGGTCAAAGATCATCCTAAGTCTTTTGGTCCTTAATTATTTTCAGCTCAAAATAATCTCTATGCCAAAGTGGAACATTTTGGGGTGGCCTGCCCTTGGATCCTCAACCCCAATTTGCAGTCAGCTCCAGAGTGCCCTGGTAATGCTACCTATAGAGGTCAACCTCCCTGGATGCAAAGTAAGTGATTAAAATATAAAAGATAAATCTGGGGTGGGGGAGAAAGAGGGAGCCAGATGATGAAACACGTTTATGAATGGCAAAACCACAGTCTTAATAAATCCCACTCTCTACCTATTCCTCACCTGCTTTATGCACCTGAATTCGGCTGGAGGAAACCTTAAAAAAATCCACAATGAATAGAAGCATTTAAATTAATGAAGGCTATCTTCTGTGAACCCTTTTTGTGGAGGGAAATCATACTGTACTCTTTTTAATCCATCAGTTCACCTATATGTCTAAGAGTCTTTTCCAGACTTTCTCCTTTCTTTTTACATTTTCAATACCTCCTCTCCCATCTTCATCCTTATCTGATGACTGTGCTTCATGCTTCCATGGAAGATTTCAGGGTTCAGAAAATAATTTCTACAGACTTCTACCACTTCATTCATCTTTCAGTGTCTGCAGTCACCTACTATGCCTTTCACCCTAACCACCTTAACTTGGTGAGCCATCATATCGCTATCTATAGCCAATCTTTCTGCATTTGGGTTAGATCTCATCTGATCATATATACCTAAAACCTTTGCTCCAGAAATTCTCCCTTCCCCCTTATACATTGTCAACATTTAGTCCCCAGTGGATCATTATTATCAGCATATAAATATGTTACTATTATTTAATAGTTATGTGAGCTTTCAGCAGGATTTGTATAATCACTCATTCTATGTGTAGCAAAGAATTTGGCTTTGCCCAAAGAGTGGTCTGGCCTTTGTCTCTTGCCCCTGGGAGATAACCTTTAAACCCTTGGAATTTCCTGAGTGATAAGACTGTCTTTATTTTTCTTGATGGGCCTCTGGGACTACACCTGATAATTTATGCTAACAAGGTGATTAGTGGGGGGCCCATGATATCAGCCGAATCTCCAGGGAATGGGATACTGGAGACTCAGTTCAACCATGTGGAAAAACAAACAATCAATCATTCCTACAATGATTCACCAATAAAAAGTCTCGGACACTGAAGCTTTATGAGCTTCGCTGGTTAGAAATACTCTTTTTATATTGTTACACATCAATGTCAGGAAAACAAGTTGTCCTGAGGACAATGGGAATTTCACATGTGGAAACCTCTCAGACTCTGCCCAATGCACATTTTTCCTTGACCTGTTTTAATGTATACCTTCCTGTAATTAAGTGTGACTATATGTAATAGCTTTCACGAGTTCTATGAATCCTTCTAGTGAATTATTGCAACTGAGGGTGGTTTGGGGACGCCCCTCTGATTTACAATCAGTGTTAGAAGTAATGACAGTCTTAGGGACCGTTCGTTCCCTTAGACCTTGTAGTTTGGTTAATTCTGGGCACACTTCTTTGACAGTACTTCACTTTACATCCAGGACACCGGGTTTTAATGGTTTTCCTCTTATTGCATTGGTCACTCCAGTTTAATCTCCTTTTCGGTCTTTTTTCTCCTCTCCCTTACACTCTAATATTGTAGTGCTCTCAAGGTAATTATTTTCACCCTCTCCTCCTTTTCATGTATAGTATCTGTTTCATGATATGATCCAGTCTCAAGAGCTTAAATATCATCTATTTGCCAATCTACTAAGTATATATATCTTCAGGCTCTCCTTTCTCCTTAAATTCAGACTGGTATATGGCATGACTTAATTAACACATCCACCTAGATATATGACAGATTTTGAAATTTAACATTCATATAAACATCAGATCTCTTCTTCCCTAACTATACCTCAGCCCCCAAATTGCTTGCTTATACTCTTCTTCAACTAAGTAGATGTTAAGCTAACATTTGAGTTACTCTAGTCAAAAATATGGAGTATGAGATTATATTGAACTCTCCTTATTCATTCATGTGAAAATTGTCAAAGAGACTTTATCCTCAAAATATATTCAGGACCTGATAGTTTTTTACTATTTTCAGTGCTACCAATTCATTATCTCTTTTCTTGGTCACTGAAAATAGAGTACTTTTCAACTGGTACTTTCCTTGACTGTACCTAGCCTAATCTGAAGAATGGAGACAGACTAAGTTTTTGAAAGAAGAATTAGGTCATGTCCATCCTCTGCTCAAAACCTGCCAATGGCCTCCCATTTCTCTTGGAGAAAAATCAAAGTCCGTACAAAGACCAACAATCTGCTACATAATATGCCTCAATATTTGTTCTCAGATCTCATGGGTGACTAACACTTCCAGTCACACTGTCATCCTTGTTTTGATGCTCATAGAAAATTATAGGTGTACGTTCACCTTAGCTACCTCACATTGCGGAGACGCTCTTCTCCCTCATATTCAGAAGGCTAATTCCTTGTCTGCCTTACTTTTTTTTTTTTGTCAAATGTCAACTTTTTATAACTAATCTTTTTATTCTGTTTAAAAATGTACATTTCCCATGGTTCCAGCTGTGAATGTCCCTCATCATTGATTACATTTTATGACCTCTTCTAAAGCACTTCAACTTGCAAAATATTATGAGACTTATTTATAGCTTATTGTCTGTATCTCCCATTAGAATTCCAGCTCCAGGATGTAAGGGTCCTTGTCTAGTTAGCTTTTGATAAATCCCATATAAATATAATCAAAGTCAATGTTCTTCTCTTGTCATTGTCACAGGCATGAAAATTCAAATTTATTACTTACTGTCCTCTATCTTAGAATATCTGCTTCCCCCAGCTCAATGCAACTTTGAGTGTGAAGACAATGCCTCTTAACCACTCAGTTAACTGAACTCAGGTTTTTGGCTTTTTTTAATTTCCTTTTTCTTTTCCTTTCTTACTCTTTTTTTAAACAACACTGTCAAGTTCCAAATTATGGGAATAAATCTGCACTGTAAGATGCAAGAATACCTTCTTTAGAAAATCTAAATTTGTTCCATCTATTTCTGCACATGGATACATCCCAGCCTAATTTTATCTCTCTCTCTCTCTCTCTGTCTCTCTCTCAGGAATTTGCTTTTAAAAAGCAAAAAGAAAATAGCAAATTCCGACACTCTGAATTTTCCTAACATTTGCCTCAGTGTTCTACATTTATTTGCATTTGCTCTGCCCTCCTGAACTAGCAGACATGGTAGAATTTACTAGTGTTTACCAGTATGTGTGGTTCCTTCCCCTCCAGTTTGTATTTAAAAATTGTGCATCCTATTCCCAGAAATTAAACATGATCAAGTAATTTTCTGCTTTTAATGAAAATTAAGTGAATTTGACTTAAATCGCACCTATAGGTAGAAGGCCTATTGAATAATAACCATTTCCCCTTTCCTGCATGAAGATGGAATTACCCCCAAATCTGTGTGGGTGTGGAACATGGAAAACAGCTGCTTAGAACCACATATGACCACATGTGAACTTTGCTCCAGTAACAAACACTTATTGTACTGAAGCACTGAGATTTTGGTGTCTTTGTTTTGTAGCGTAACTTAGCCAATCCTTATTGAAGCAGCTGGGAACAATTTAACTAAATATTTTGCCAAGACATTAAACATTCTAGCTTTCCAAACTATAACCATTGTATCTTCACTGACTCCCTTCTAGAGAAAGCTAGTAAAAACATTTTAGATTCTGTCTTAAGTAGCACAAACTACTTATTTACATCTATTGTTTTGGGTTAACTTTTAAAAATACCTCCTTTCACTCTCTAATATTCCAGACAGGAAAATAAATTATATGATCACTCTACCCATAATAGAAGATAAAACTGTTTTTGTCACTTTTGAATTATATCAGAAAGGAAGAAGAAAATCAGAAAAGAACATACCCTCATTCCCTTAAAAGGTATTTCCCACAAGATAAACAGAAAACCTTTGATGATGTCCTGTTGGCAAAATCTTAATCACATTACCCCACCATGACGCAAGATGAGCTGAGAACCAATTCTAACTGAACTTGTGTTTGGGTAAATTATTGTGTGTTCTATTGATAGATAAGAATAGGAGAACAAATATTGGCAGGAACATATACTTCTCAACTTCAAAAATCAATAGACCAAATTTGATGATAATTTTTTTTTCTGACTTATAGATGTATTATTTATATATGTGTCAAAGCACTGGATTACGGGTGTTGTCTTTTAGTGTAAAATTCAAAAGCTGTCTTTAATTAGACTAAATGTTCCTTGAGGTTATGGAATACATTCTTTCCTCCGGCATATTTGTATATGTCCTGGAACAGGTTCTTATAGATTTACTCCTTAAAATAAAAAGTATTCATGTAGTATTTTACAAGCATTATTGAGAAAATTTAAATTAATGCAACAACTATTTTTGAGAATCTAATAAATGTGCAAAATATCTTTATAGAAACTGTGGAAAATATAAAACAAAAAGCTTGTGCCTCGTTTATTGCTTCCTATTTTCTTCTTTAAGACAAGCCTCTAAATATCTGGAAATGTAAATGTCTAGGAAAGACAAAGCTCTTTAGAGTGGGAAAATGGTGTTAGAATAAGTTAAGGTCAACGTTTTTCCCCAATGTGTACATCATATTATAAGTTAATTTTAAATTTTAATGAAAAATGCATAATAATTGCTTAGCTCTCAATAAATGTCTATGAATATTTGTATTTCTAGAATGAGCTTTACTTTGTTTAACTGAACTTCAGAAATCTATTAGCAAAAGAAGTATATTTTCTTTTGTTGTAAGAGACCCCTCTAATTCAATAATCTAGATGCATTCTTTATTTGCAACTGATCCACTAAAAATACAATGATTTGTATAAGCAGTAGAGAATAAATTGTTAGAAATTTTTGCCTCAAATTCTGTTTTAAAAATGCCTATTATGCACATTTTCAAATCTTTGGATTAAGGAAATAAGTACTGTAGAGTTAGATTAGGGGGCAGATATTATGATATATGAATTGAAGTGCTCAAGGAACCAATTTTGGATTTAGATAGACTGCTTCATGTCTTTTCTAAGATCTGTCCTTTGTGACCTTGTCCACAGAGTGACTTAATTCTGTATCACCTGTATAAAACTTAGCTTTCCTTCTTGATTGAGAAAGGGTTATTGATTGAGTAGTAAAAGTATAAAAAGTGTGAAGGTGTATAAAAAATCCAGCATGAATTAAGTCTCTAATAAATACTTGCTATTATTATTATTATATCAATAACCTAGAAAAAGATCATTATAATTAATGCAAATTCTATTAGGAAACATGCATAAACTCTTGCACATTATCTGCAAACTCACTGAAATAGCTTTGTCCTACTAAGCAGACATATGAGGGCACTCACTTATGCAAGCAATGGCAATTAACCAAGCATTCCAATTCTATTATAGAGTCTTACATCCTTCATCAGAAATACTGGAGGAGGATATGCTCTCTTGATTTCTGAAAAAAAGGCATTCATCCCATGCTTACTTCAGAAGATTGATTGGGTGTGGATGCTTCATTTCCTTTAGAAGAGATCAAATTAGCAATTAACTCATTCACAGGTAGAAACAGCCTGAGCTTAGTGAAGCTTTGTAAGGTCTTACCTGGTGAAAAATTAGTAATTGCCACAATAATAGATGAGGCTAAATAAAGGAATTGCCCTAAAGCAGGAAAAACATGATTATAAATATGTACTTTTAACAAAAATTAGGGTGGCATTGTTATTGTGTATGTTTTAAAATTATGTTTGAAAATACATTGGCTTCTAAGGTATAATTCTAACATATAATTAAACACATATAGAAAGGAAATTGTCATATCAGCCAATTAGTGTTGAAGGAAATAGCAGCTTTTTATTGTCATGTGAAATAGAAAATGTGATAAGAAAATTGCATTGTAAGTTTTCATTATTAGTCAAAACAACTCTCAAATATAAAAAAAGAGAGAGAAAGAGAAGGAAACAAAAGGAAAGCTTTTGAAGTTGACAAGAACTAAATAGAGTGGGGGGCGCCTGGGTGACACAGCGGTTGAGCGTCTGCCTTCGGCTCAGGGCATGATCCCGGCGTTATGGGATCGAGCCCCACATCAGGCTCCCTCTGCTGTGAGCCTGCTTCTTCCTCTCCCACTCCCCCTGCTTGTGTTCCCTCTTGCTGGCTGTCTCTATCTCTGTCAAATAAATAAATAAAATCTTTAAAAAAAAAAAAAAAGAACTAAATAGAGTGAATTGCTCTGTGATGAAAATTGAAGGCAGGTATGTATTTATAAAATGAAATAATTATTTTAATTTAAAATACTCAAACTGTCTTTTGTGATAATTAATTTTTATTTTTTATTGGCATCCTATATTTATTGTTCCCTGCTATGGACTGAATGTTTACATCTTTCCAAAATTCATTAAGTTGAAATCCTACCCCCAGTATGATATTAGGATGTGGGGCCTTTTGGAAATAATTGGGATTAAATGAGGTCAGAAAGATGGAGCCCTCACAAATGGGATTAGTGTCCCTAATAAGAGCCACAAAAGAGTTTGCTTCTTGTCTCTGCTCTCCACCTTGGAAGGATACAAGGAGAAGCTGATCATCTGCAGCTCAGAAGAGGGGCCTTACCAGAAACCATCATGCTGGCACCCTGGTCTGGGATTCCAACCTCCAGAACCACGAGAAATAAATTTCTGTTGCCTATAAACTACCCATTCTATGGTAGCTTATTACAGCAGCCAAACTGAATAAAACTAAGACATCTCCTTTATATGCTTAGCTTCTTTTCCTCTAATTCCCACTGAGTGAAATCAGTCCAGTCAATTAAGTTCCTAACCACATTTCTTCGCCAAGATTCCTTCATTGTCCCCTACACTAGGCATATTTTTCTCTTTGTGTTTTAAATCCTCTGATTTCCTTTATCTCTTCTTAGTATTTCTATTGTGGGATTAATCATGCTATTCTAATGAAGCTTTCCTAATTTTTTAAGCCTTCAAAGTCTGTTACATGATATAAAGCTGTAAAATCAAATAACTTCCTGCTGGCCTCTGCTATCCATTTCTCTAGGTTGAATAATGCTCTCAGTGGGATAAAAAGGTAAGCATTCAAGTAGGTCAGGGATTTCCTTACAAATAGCATTGCCACTCTATTGCTCCACCATAGAAAATAACAAGAGCATGTTTTTATCTGATTGTGAAGCCTTTGGCATCTTCTGTACACTTTCAAGGCTGCAGGCCACAGCGGAATAGGTTGAATTAATCTCTTTAGGTTTAAGCTTATTTATCAAAAAGGAAGAAGGCTGTATGCTAAAGTCTTAGGTCAAGCCCTCTGCTTGCACTACTTCCTCCACCTTCAGACAACTGAAATGTGACTTAATAACGTCTTTACACATTGAATAATGCTTCGCAGCTGCCTTATGATGGCAAAGCACAGTAAGACATTGTGTAAATGTTGAGAGATATAATATTATTAATCCAGGCATGAATCCAGGAGCAAGAGTGTAGAAAGATTTAACTGTCTTTTGGGAATTCAGTGAATAATGAAGTGTAAATTTTGTTTAGTCTTTAAAAAAATATATGCACACATATCATGCATTTATGCTACCTACATATAAATTCAGATTTCAGGTAGAATCATAATCCAAAATTATTAGAGTAGACATGAGATACAGTCTAACCAAAATATTTCTTGAAAAAATACGAAATAATGTTAAATGATATGCTGTCTTTGAAGTCCTTGACTGAGTTCCCACCTATTCTCCTGGGCAGTTGATTTCCTGTTTTCTTTCTCTTTCTTTCTTTCTTTCTTTCTTTCTTTCTTTCTTTCTTTCTTCTTTCTTTCTTTCTTTCTTTCTTTCTTTCTTTCTTCTTTCTTTTATTTTATTTATTTGAGAGAGAGAGAGAGAGAACAGGAGCAGAAGGGAAGGGAAAGGGAGAGAGAGAAGCACACTCCCCGCTGAGCAGGGAGCCTGATGCAGGGCTCCATCCCAGGACCCTGAGATAATGACCTGAGCTGAAGGCAGACACACAACCGACTGAGTCATCCAGGTGCCCAGATTTCTTATTTTCAGTAGAAATGAATGGCATACTTGTCAGAGCCCTGGGTGTCAATGTTAATTAGGTGAGTGTGGCTTTAGATAAATTTACCAAGTTTGCAAGATTAATCCTCCTCGAACTACTACCTTTTAAGACTCTCTCAGGTCAAGACATCTCTCCCATTTGTCCCTAAAGCCAGCTCCAAATCATCTATCTCCCCATTCCTATCATTTACTTCCTTCTCTTCATCTGTGTCTTTCTGCAAGCATTTACTGAAAACCTACTAGGGGTAGTCTCTACACACAAAAATGATAAATATATAACTCCTGTTCCCCAAAAATAAACAAAAAACCAGTTAATAAGGCATATATTAATACGAAAGATATATATCAACATGAAAAATGCCATCAATTTTTAAGTATTAAATGCTTTGGACAGTAGAAAAACAAATAAGGAAATTTACCAAAATGGTATGTGAGCATCAGATATTATTCACAGAAAGAAGATCAATTATAAGAATCATTTGGAAGCTTATTAAAATGCAAATTTCTGGACCCAACTCCAGAGATTTTTTAAAGTGTAGATAGAACTCAGTAACCTGCATGTTTAACATGCAGTAGAGATCAATAATAATAATAATAATAATAATAATAATAATGGCTAACTCATGATTGAATGCTTATTAATAGTGAATGGCATTCTGATTAATCTGTTGATCATGATCTCAGGCACTGATTTAAATTCTGTTGTATTTTTGGGGTGAGTATGTTAATTATTGTGGAAAGGAACTACCCAAGAGAAACACAGGGAAGAACATGTAGAAAAGTATTGTATCAGCAGATAGTTTTCAAAATGATATTAAGTAACCACCACCCATATTCTCAGTCAACAGCAATGACTTACTCTCCTAGATCTGTATTGATCTCATCTGTCCAGGTCTGCTTTGGGTTGCAGTGACTGGAGCTCCACAGTATTTATTTTAAAAACCAGTCTTAAGAGGCAGCAGCTACGTGAGGAAAGCTCTAAATTCTTATAGTAATTGTCTGAAGCTTAAGGGATAAGCACAATTACCTTTGTCAGGTGAGCCACCATTATATTGGCCAAGACAAGTCAAACTGTGGAGGCCAATATTAGTTGGGTTCTGTGTGTGTCAAGTTCGGTCAGGAGTTGGAATCCACACTAGTTATTCAAAGATAATTAAACAAAGACTTGATGAGGTATGGAGGTATTAACTAGACAACAGAAAGATTCATGCCCACACCTAAAAGAACAAAAAGAGGAGTTTCAGATAGCTGAAATCTATAAACATAGATGAGGGTCCCTGTTATGGATTAACTATGTGTACCAAAATTCAGTGGTGGAAGCCTAACAGCAATGAGACTATATTTGGAGATAGGGCCTCTAAGGAGGGAGTTAAGGTTAGATGAAATTGTAAGAGGCCCTAATTCAATATGACTGATGTCATTATGAGTAAAGGAAGAGACACCAGGGGTGTTCATGCACAGAGGAAAGGCCATGCGAGGACACAGCAAGAAGGTGGCCATATGCAAGCCAAGGAAAGAGGTCTCAGGAGAAATCTGTCATGTCAGCACCTAGATCTTGGGTTTCCAGCTTCCAGAATTGTGAGCAAATATATATCTGTTGTTTAAGCCCTCCAGTCTGTGATATTTTGTTATGGCAGCCGCAGTAGACTATCAAGGCTCTGTGGAGCTGCAATTCAGAATTCTGAGGAGGTCCTGTTCATCTAAATTCTGAGGAACAGTTCCTTGAGCACTTGATACCTTATTTCTGAGGATGGGTAAAATTTTGACATTTTGTAAAGTCATATAACATCAAAATTACTCTGCAGTTTTTTTGAAGCTGTACAAGTGTTAGTTCCCTTGAATGCATGGATTTATTTGAAAATTATATTCAATAATTATTTAATTTTAGAAATAAATATTGTGGTTTAATTTTGCCCAAAGAAACTAAGTTGATTGACCTAAAAAATCAATAAATAAAATAAAATAGGGAAAATAAGAATATTAGTGCGATTCATTGTTTTATGTAAGAACACCTGACACTTCAAATATTATTAATTAAAACAACAATAATTGGATATGTCTTCCTTCTTAATAAGACAGTATTATAATAAATTTGCAGAGATACAAATTAAGTGGAATGAAAATGGAATGCTAAATGTTTTTAAAATTCAGGCAAAGAATTTTACTGATGATAAAAACATTCAGCCTAATGTAATAATAGAACAGAGTGGGAAAATTTGAAGGAAGCCACTAGAGGACTCACTGCTCTCTGATGGTGGAATCCTACCAATAAATTTAAAAGCTACCAAAATAACAATAGCTTACATCTGGGAAGGCTGCAAAAAAAGCCGTACAAATCGTGTCCAAATATAATGTGAACAGCTGTAAATTTTTGAACATTTGTAAAAACACGGTTTAAAAATTTTATTGCTACAGAAACTTTACAATCACCATTACCTATGACACATTACAGCACATGTTTAAGAGTTTCAGGAAAGCTTTATTCTACATGTTCAAAGGTACATAGCAAATGATTCCAAGAGCTGTAAATCATGAGGTTAACTGGAGTGAATTATAGACTTTAAGTATTTTGCACAAAATCATTTACCAAAAAAAAAAAAAAAAGGCTTAGATTAAATGTTAGACAACCTTGCTTTTGAAAGTTCTTTGCCAACCAAACATTTACTCTTCGGTTAATTCCTCTCTCCCACCCACTGGCACTTCACTGGTTAGTCTCATGATTCCCTAACCCCCTTTTTTATTACTTTCTTCTTCCCTCGCTCTCCCAGCAAGAAACACAAATTTACCTGTTTTTGTCCTACAAAGCTTTTGCAAGCTCTTTGTTGTTTTCCTGCCCACATCCAAATTCCACATAAAATAAGTTATTGCAATATATTTTAGGACAAGCCTAATTTTCTTGCTTAAAGAAATGATGGTGCCAAACAGTGGTATGCTGGAATCAGATCATGAGGATTACATGGACGTCTTCCCAACTCTGCAGTCAGTGATGACACTCTGGCAGCTTTAAATCAGTGCACCTGTGAGTGTGTGTGAGAGTGGGGGTGCAGGTAATGGAAATGAGAAAATCAGGGCTTTCTATTTCTTCTGGAGTGTCAATTGGTCAATATATAACAGCATTGTATAGAGCCACTTGTTATTAAATGATATTAATGATGATGATAGAATTACTTAACATTAAAGGTTTATTATGGAGCAAAAGTCTAAATATGCTATATGTCTTAAATCAATACCCAAAATAATCATCTGGAGTATACTAGAATTATCCTTAAGATGGTGATACTGAGGTGAGAGATGTTGGATCTCATTCAAGGTAATTCTGGAGAAGCAATTTGAAATTTTGCCTCACCCATAATCTGCATATGAAGTTAGGATATTGGAAAGGGAATGTCTGGGAGTCATAAGACCTGATTATCTTCCTTTATTCCATCCTTACCCTTTGACCTTGGGTAGTTTGTTTTCATTCTCGGTTTCTCCAGTTAAAACTATGGAGAAAAAGACTTACCTTGTAGGATTGTTTGGAAAATAGTTTTGTAAAATTATAAAGTGCCTTCATTAATCTAAATACATAATGTGTTTGGAAATTTTAGCAAAAATTTTTAAAAAACTGAAATTTCAATTAAAAATTTTTGCTAACATTGGGGCACCTGGGTGGCACAGTCAGTTAAGCATCCACTCTCTGTTTTGGCTCAGGTTGCAATCTCAGGCTTGTGAGATCAAGCCCAGCATTGTGTTCTGCGCTCATGGCAGAGTCTGCTTGAGATTCTTTCCCTCTTCCCTCTCCCTCTGACCCTCACACTCATGCTCTCTTTCTCCTTCACTCTGCCCTATAACTGTGGCCCCTCACCACCACCTCGTGGCAGACAGTCTCTTCTTTGCTGTCCTGCCCGCTGTTGCCTTGCAGTGTATTCGATACATTTCTCTCTTGTTCTGCCTTGAGTGAATTCTTTCATGTCCCATACCACTAGCCCCTACCCAATCAGGGTAGAGAAATTAGTTGGTAAGATGTTCAATAGTCCACCTGGTAATCAGAAATAAGTTGGTAAGATATTCAATAGTCCACCTCAATTGTTGGTCTGGCCTGGTTGAGACTCTATAGATATAGTCACAGAGATGCTGAAAAGCACTATTAATCCCCTTGGTAATTGCCACAAAACTGTTATTTTCTTTTTTCTCTTCTGTTACGGAGTATGTCACTCAAACCTCAGTTTAAAATAGTGATATAAATAGATTAACTGAAAGAACAATGTAAGGAAAGGAATTCCGCAGGAAGTAAGAAGATACAATAAATTCTGTAGCTAATTAGAGGAAAGATTTCCCAAAAAACTATATCAGAAAGATATAAACCAAGTTTGTTGAAACATGGCCTAAAGAGTTTAGTTTGTTGTAACATGATCTGAAAGTGAAATTTTTTTTTAAAGATTTTCTTTTTATTTATTTGACAGAGATAGAGACAGCCAGTGAGAGAAGGAACACAAACAGGGGGAGTGGGAGAGGAAGAAGCAGGCTCATAGCAGAGGAGCCTGATGTGGGGTTCGATCCCATAACGCCGGGATCATGCCCTGAGCAGAAGGCAGACACCTAACCGCTGTGCCACCCAGGCGCCCTTGAAAGAGTGAAATATTTTGATCCAATGACGTAAATAAGGATTTAATGCATTTTTTCTTTTTTTTTTTTTTTACTGGCAATAGAGTGAAATTTAAAATAATAATTTAGGTAAAAAGTGACATAGTGAAGGGATTTTTTTATTATGTTTTTCAAAAACCCACATAAAGTGACAAAAACATTGAGTAATACGGACACATTTATTTCTCGTAAAAGTCAGTATAAAACAACCCCAAGCCCCAGATTGTGAACTGTATATTGCAATATACAGAGTTCGTGTACAAGGATACTTAGATTCACACCTACTTCTTTAGATTTTACACAACACATATATCTCTGCAGAAGTTACTAACATTTCAGCCATTGAGGTAAACTAGTTTGAGAAATACCAAGAACTTGGTTGCAAATGTTCAAGTGTTTCAAGTGTATTAGACATTCAAAGGGCACCATTGATTTTATAAAGGAATTTGCACAGTTGAAAATTCAGGAAGTATGCCAGAGTTTAAATTATACATTAAAAGTGAATTACCTCTACTCAATCTCATGTGAAAACATGAATTTGCCCATGTAATGAAATAAAATGAATAAAGAAGATACAGAAAACCTAGAATAGTAACTATGGAAAACTGTGAGAAAAAAACATGTAAAAAACTAAGAGAAAAATATTCCAAGCTTGCTGATTTTCTAGGTAAATTTTCTCAAATTTTAATAAAGAAATAAACCTGATACTATTGAAAATATTCCAGAGCACAGAAACATCAGAATAGATTCTAATTAATTTTGGGATTCAAGCTTTTCTATAAATACCAAAATTTCTAAAAAGTAGCACAATCAAAACACAAAATCAGACACTATAGACTCAGTTTACTAATAAATACAACACAAAACCCTTACCAAACATTTGGCAATTTGAATTCAATAATTTTATGTATAAAATCCCATAATTCAAAGGTTTTAATTAGGAGTGTATGTATATAATTCATCTTAACAATAAATCAAAAAAGAAAAAAAACGAATGAACTCCATAAATGATAAAAAGTTTTCTGATGTTTAATTAGGAATCAATGCTGACTTTCATTTAATGAAACAAGAACAGATGGATTCTTATTTAGTACATGGATATACATAGATATATTATATGGATATAGATATATAAATATTCAAATGTCAGCTGCATTCTAAATGGAGAATTACTAAGCTTTTTCCATCAAAGTGTAGGACAGTACAAGGATATCTATGCTGATCTCTATTATTTAAATTTTTCTGGGTGTACTAGTCAAGACATTTTGATATGAGAAGTAAATATGATATAAATACTACACAGAAAAAAAGCAAAATTATCATGATTTTCACATAAGATTGACTATCTAAAAATTATAAAAGAATAAATGAGAAACAGTTTAAAATATGAAAATTCAGTATTTGAGTAAAAACATCATTGACTTCTAATAATTTTTAAAGGTGTATAAAAACTGGAAAAAGAGAAAAATCCCAATTTTACTAGAAAAAAATGTAAAATACTCAGGAATAAATTTACTAAAATAAGTGTGGGGCATAAATGGAAATAAATTTGCAACTCTACTGGATAGGAAAAAGACTTGAATTCAGAAGTCATAAAGAACAAGATTAATAAATCTGAAGACATAAAATACAATCTTCATAGAAATTAGATAAGAAACTGCAAAAGGTGAATTATAAACAGGTAATATACTTTCAGTTTATATGGCAAAGTGCTAATTTCACGAATACACAAAATGCTTTTAAAATTAATAAGTCAACAGAAAAATAGGAAAAGAATATAAGCAGACAGTTCATAGAATACACAAATAGTATGAAACAATATTTAACATTAATTACTCAAGAAAATGCAAGATAACACAACAATAAATAGCTATTTTTACTTAAATTGGTGAAGTTTGATACTACAACATTTTGGAAAGATTTTGACTGCTGAAATTATAAATCTATAGCGCTTTTATAAAATATTTTGGCAACATTTATCAACATAAACATGCATAAATAAACCATCCCTTTCTACAAATGAATTTTACAGATAATCTCACATAAATTCACAAAAAAATATGCTGAATAGATAAATTTCACTGAACATTGTAATAGCAAAAACCACAAGAAGTAATGACTGTCTATCATAACATTGGTCAATTAATTATGGTAGACTCATAAAATAATATAAAATGCACCCATTAGGAAGAAGGAGTTATAGCCATGAATGGTCTGAATAGTAGTCTAGTTATTAGCACTGTAATAATGGCGATTTTGTGGTTTTGTTAATATACTTGTTCAGATACTGGTTTTGTAAGATGCTATCATTGGGGAAGGTGGGTAAAGTATACCCTAAAATTCTCTGTGCCATATTTGCAACACGTAAATTTAAATTTGTGTGCAATAAAAATTTTTTAAATCCTGATGGTCTTATATGAAAGGATGAACAATATAATTTAAAGTATAAATATAAATGTTTTATATATTCTGTATATAAATATAAAAATACAAAAGTATTGTATATATACTGTATGTGTTTGTTGGTCTGAAGCAACAGGAAACCCTCTTTGGAGGAACAATGCCATCTAGATCTCAAATTTTCCATAGACTTTCATACATGATGTGGCATCTATTAAAAATTTACTAAATATTGTGGGGAAAATAACCTGTGATTGCAAGTCAAAAGACAAAGCAGAAAATAAAGACAAATCCACAAGTGACTGGAGATTTCATGCATATTTAATATTTACATGGAAAGGAGTACAAGATAAATGAAACTATATGTAGAGAATCAAATGATCCTTATTGTAATAAAAAATACCTTAGCAGATTAAAAATTTATAAATAGGCTTCACAGCAGTTTAGTCATAGCTAAAAAGATGATAAGGAAACTGAATGAGAGATCAGAAAAAAATATGATGGTTGAAGCATTTGAGAAAATAATGAAAAAAAAAATCCAAAAGTTAGCATATGATATATGGCACACAGTGAAGGTATCTTATGGGAAATTTGAGAGTTATGTATCAGGAGCAAAAGGTAACAAGTGAGAGAGAGAGGGAGAGAGAGGTGGGAGGGAGAGAGAGAAAGAGAGAATTAGAAGAAATATTTTAAAAGCTAATGGACAAAAATATTAAAATTGATTGTACAGATCGAGACATAGATTAAAACAATGCTATAGACCACAAGCATAAAAATACAAAGAAAAGTATGTCCAGGAAAATAATAGCAAAATTGCTGAAAATCAAAGACAAGAAAACTTTAAAATAAACCAGAAATCTAAATGACACACTATTTTCAACAAATCAGCCACAAGGCTGACAGCTTTAATGGAAAACAGAATTAATGGAAAAGACAAAGTAACTAAACTGTTTGCAGTTCTGAGAAAATACCCATTGAATTAGAATTCTCTAGCCCTCCCAAAAAATATCCATTAAAATTGAAAACAAAATAATGATTTGTTTACACAAATGTTGAACGAAATAATCTTTAACAAACACTTCAAATAATAAGGTGAATTTTCAAGCAGAATGGTCATAATGATCTTGGGTGAAAGTATAAAAATGTAGGAAAGAATAAAGAGCAATACAGAGTGCAAGCATATGGATAAATCTCAAAAAATATTGGTGCAATAGTAACAATAACTTACAGAGTTTAAATATATCCACAGTTTAAACACATGAGAACTATAGTATAAAAGTGAGGAAGGGAATAAATTGAGTTTTAATGTTCCAGGTGCCTTGCTTCATCCTAGAAGTTGTAAAATAATAATTAAAAATACACTTGAGGGGCGCCTGGGTGGCACAACGGTTAAGAGTCTGCCTTCGGCTCAGGGCGTGATCCCGGCGTTATGGGATCGAGCCCCACATCAGGCTCCTCCACTATGAGCCTGCTTCTTCCTCTCCCACTCCTCCTGCTTGTGTTCCCTCTCTCGCTGGCTGTCTCTATCTCTGTCAAATAAATAAATAAAATCTTAAAAAAAAAAAAATACACTTGAATTAATCAAGAATCTTCTCAGTTTTAGAGTATCCACAGGCAGAATAACATATTTTAAAAAGTACATATCTAGGGGCCCTGGATGGCTCAGTTGGTTAAGCATCTGCCTTCGGCTCAGGTCATGATCCCAGAGTCCTGGGATGGAGCTCCAATCAGGCTCTGTACTCAGCGGGAAGCCTGCTTCTCCCTCTGCTTGCCAATCTACCTGCTCGTGCTCTCTCTCTTTCTGTCAAATAAATAAATAAAATCTTTTTAAAAAATAAAAATAAAAATTACATATCTAAAAAATTAGTAAAGTAAAATTAATAGAGTAGAAACTGATAGAATGGAAAAAATGGAATATAAATAATTTAATCCAATAGAATGAGAAAAACAGAGGACTTAAACAGAGTTGAAAAATTTTAGTTATATGATATAAGCGGTATAAGATTTTTCAAATGAATGATGAGATTTTCAGAATGGGAGGAAGGGGTATAATGCATTGCCAATAAGAGATACGCCTAAATTAAAAATACAGGAAAGATGAACTATAACCAATGGGAAAACTATATCATATAAACACTAATCAAAAGAAGGCTGGTATAGCTATGTGTGTATCACAAAGTAGATTTTAAAGTCAAAACGTCACCAGAAATGAAGAATGACCTTTCAGAATACTTTTTTTATAACACCAATTCATCAAGAAGATATAATATTTTGATATCTGTATGAATCTAACATCCATTCAAAATAAAAGCTCCTAGAAAACTAGAGATAAAAGAGAGCTTCAATAATACAAAAAAGAGTACTTATAAAATCTACAGTAGCCATTCTACTTAATGGACCATTATTGAAAAGGTTTTCTCAGAAGTGTCCATGAATCAAGGATGTACTTTATCTCACTTGTTTTCAACATTATGCCCAATGTTCTGACATGTAATAAGACAATTTTTTTTCTTATTTTCTGCTAAACATTGAAGGAAAAAATCAATTACTGTCAGTTTATAGATATAAATTTCAAAAGTAAAACAATAAATCTTCTGGAAGAGTACATTGGAGAATAATTTTATAAACTTGGGGGTAGAAAAGATTTCCTAAAGCCCATAAAGCACTAACCATACATAAATTAAGAGATTGATTAGCGGTCTCCAATAGAATTAGAAAGTTGTGTTTATCAGAAGACAAAATTAAGACAGTGTAAAGATAAACCACTGAGTAGAAGAAGATATTTTCATTAGATATAAGCAAAATAAGGACTACAATTCAATTTTTTTAGACAGCCAACTCAATAGCTGTAAAAGAGACACATCATAAAAGAAAACAGTGGCCAGATTATGAAACGTCAAATATCTGAGAAAAGTAAGAGATGGTTTCCTATGTCAAAAAGGTTTCTTGTGTCAAAAATATTATTGTGCTTGACTACTTTTATTTCTTGGTGATATTCCATACGACCACTACTTAGGTCACAGATGATAGTAAAGATACTTTGTCAGGGTATGCCTAGCTTCCTTTCAGTTTGAGTCAGGGATATTGACTCTCCCTTTTCTTTCTTAGCTCTAAAAACGATGCCAACAACATTTCGCCCACATCTTTTGTGCTTTAAGGTGGTCTCTGATCTAAAAAGGGGTCATATAGAAAGATATACATCCTTTATTTATGAAAGTACTGCCCCAACCACCTTTCCCTGAAAATGAGAATAATTTAGATTTGCGAATGCATTTTTTCCCCTTGAAATATCTCAATATTGCCCAACTATAGTGGCAGCAAAAATGCTAGTCCTTCTGCCTGCAGTACTGTTTCTGTGTTTCTAGATTTGGTTTTCTCTTGCTTAGACATTTAGCTGCACCTGTTTTATGTGTGATGAGTCTGAATCCTGAGTGCGCCTTCACGGTAGCACGAGACAGTTGGGATAACTGGCAGCAGTACATTTCGTGTGGGGTTTTGTGAGGATAAATGGATTTCTATTAAAAAATTTTTCATTTTTAAAAGTTTGTGTACCCCTCAGCTGGGGCTGGCTGACCTCATAGCATAATCTAATTTTATTTTAATTTTATTAACAGATGAAAATTAGTCAATTACAGAGATTTTCATGTACTAATATTAAGCTAGCTTTATTAAATGAAATGATAGCAGAATTAAATTTAAATGTTTTTTTTATTTGTTTTTATATTTTATATTTATGTTTATATAACAGACAAAGAAATAGTCAATGAGGTATGAGTAGTATCAACTGCATTAAATCCATATATGCTATTTTAACTATAACTGAATTACATGCAGCTAATGTTCATAAAAGGAAAAGCAATTGGCAAATTAACTATTGTATTGCTGTTGGACCTCTCTATGGCTAAAGAATTTTTCCAGCTACACAAAGAATATCTTTGAATTTTACAAGTCTGAATTTATTACCAGGAACTCAGTTAAACAAACACATTTTTATCTGTTGACATTTAATCAAGCCAGAAGTTTTTATTTATACAAAGCATTACATATATTTGAAATGTTTTTCTTCTCTCAAGGAAATTAACTACAGTTGTGCTTTTTGGCATAATATAATTAGGCATACAGACATTTCAGATATGTGAAATGAAGGAGAAAGAAGAAAGAGGGGATATGTCGTAGTATTAATCAAATGTTTAATATGTGACCATGTCTGTGTTAGGTATGCATTATTTATTTATTTATTTATTTTTATAAAGATTTTATTTATTTGACAGAGAGAGAGACAGCCAGCGAGAGAGGGAACACAAGCAGGGGGAGTGGGAGAGGAAGAAGCAGGCTCATAGCAGAAGAGCTTGATGTGGGGCTCGATCCCGTAACGCCGGGTTCATGCCCTGAGCCGAAGGCAGACGCTTAACCGCTGTGCCACCCAGGCGCCCCAAGGGCAGCGATTTTTTTTAACATGACACCAAAATCACAAGCAACAAAAGTAAAAATCAACAAAATAAACTACATTAAACTAAAACAAACAAAAAACTCCACATAGTAAAAATTAATCAACAAAATATGAAGTCAACTTATGAAATGGGAGAACATATTGAAAACCATATATCTGATAAGGGGTTAATTTCAAAAATCTATAAAGAATTCATACACCTCAATTAAAAAAAAAACCAAACAATCTGATTAAAAAAAAAAAAAAGGAAGATCTGAATAGACTTTATTTTTTCTCCCAAAGAAGACATACCGGTGACCAATAGTATATGAAAAGTTGCTCAACATCACTAATTCTCAGGGAAAAGGGAAATCAAAAGCACAATAAGATATCATCTCACACCTGTTAGAATGACTAGAAGATAAGAGATAACAAGCTTTAGTGAGGATGTGGAGAAAAGAAAGTGCTTATGAACTGTTAGTGGGAATATAAATTGGTTTGGCCACTATGGAAAATAGTATGAAGATTCCTCAAAAAATTAAAAATAGAACTACCATACAATCTAGCAATCACACTTCTGAGTATATATTTGAAGAAAAGGAAAACACAATATTAAAAAAAAAAAAAAACACTTCACTCTCATGTTCATTGCAACATTATTCACAAGATCTGAATGTAGAAACAACCTAAGTTTGTCAACAGATGAATGTACAAAATCTATACCTAGCTATATCTATATAAAATGTGTAGTGGAATATTATTCAGCCATGAAAAAGAAAAATCCTACCATTTGCAAGAACATGGATGGACCTAATGGAGGGCATTTTGCTAAGTGAGGTAAGTCAGAGAAAGATAAATAACATATGATCTCACTCATATGTAAAATGTAATAAAGCTAAACTCTTAGAAACAGGAAGTAAAATGGCAGTTACCAAGAGCGTGGGGATAGGGGGCTTGGAGAGATGTTAAACAAAGGGTATATTCTGGCAAGTAGAAGATGAATAAGTTATGGAGATCTAATACACAGCATTGTGATTATGGTTGGCAATCCTGTATTATAAACATCTATACCTCAGAAAAATTGTGGGTTTGGTTCTAGACCACCAAAACAAACTGAACATTATAATAAAGTGAGTCAAAAGAATTTTTTTTTGTTTCCCACTGCATATAAAAGTCATGTTTACACTATACTGTAGTCCATGAAGTGTGTTTGAAAAATGCATATACCTTACAAAATACTTTAATGCTAAAAAAAACCTAGCCATCATCTGAACTTTCAGCAAATTTTAACACTTTTGCTGGTGGAGGTTCTTGCCTCCGTGTTAATAGTTTTAACTCATCAGAGTGGTGGTTGCCAAAGGTTGGGGTGGCTGTGGCTATTTCTCAAAGTAAGACAACAATGAAGTCTTCCACATTGATTGACTCTTCCTTTCACAAATGATTTCTCTGTAGCATGGGTTGCTGGTTGATAGCATTCTACCCACAGTAGAACTTCTTCCATAATTGGAGTCAATCCTCTCAAATCCTGTTGCTGCTTTATTGGCAAAGTTTATCTAACATTCTCAATCCTTTGTTGTCATTTCAGCAATCTTCACAACATCTTCATCAGGAATAGATATCCCCTTAAGAAACCACTTTCTTTTCTCATCCATAAGAAGCAGCATCTCATCTGTTCAAGTTTTATCATGAGATTGCAGCCATTCAGTCCCATCTTCAGGCTCCACTTCTCATTTTATTTCTCTTGCTGTTTCCACCACATCTGCAGTCACTTCCTCCTCTGAAGCCTTGAACCCCTCAAAGTCATTTTGAGGTTTGTAGCCAACTTCTTCCAAATTCCTATTAATGTTGATAATTTGACCTCTTCTTGTGAATCATGGATGTTCTTAATGGCATCTACAAGGGTGAATTATTTCCAGAAGCTTTTCAATTGAGTTTGTCCAGATCCATCAGAGGAGTCACCATCTATGGCAGCTATAGCCTTACAAAATGTATTTTCTAAATAAGACTTGAAAGTTGAAATGACTCCTTGATCCATGGGCTGCAGAGTGAATGATGTGTTAGCCAGCATGGAAACAACATTAATATCATTGTACATCATCATCAGAGCTCTTGAGTGAGTGACCAGTTGCATTGCCAAGGAGCAGTAAAATTTTGAAAGCTTTCTTTTTTTTTTCTTTTTCTTTTGGTCTGAGTACTAGGTCTCAAAAGCGAGTTTAAATATTCAGTAAACCCTGTTGTAAACAGATGTGCTGTCATCCAGGCTTTGTTGTTCTATTTACAGAGCACAGGCAGAGTACATTCAACATCATTCTAATGGGGCCCAGAATTTTCAGCATGGTAAATGAGCACTGACTTCAACTTAAAGTCACTAGCCACATTAGCCTGTAACAAGACAGCCAGCTTGTCCTTTGAAACTTTGAAACCCGGCATTGACTTTTCCTATGAAAGTCCTACATGGCATCTTCTTCCAATAGAAGTCTGTTTCATCTACATTGAAAATCTGCTGTTGAGTGCAGCCACCTTCATGAGTGATCTTGGCTAGGTCTTCTGGATCACCTGCTGTAGCTTCTACGTTGGCACTTGCTGCTTCACACTGCCCTTTTATGTTGTAGAGACAGCTTTTTGTCCTTAAACCTCGTGAACCAACCTCTGCTAGGTTGAAACTTTTCTTCTGCAGATTTCTCACCTTTCTCAGTCTTCACAGATTTGAAGGGAGTTAGAACTTTGCTCTGGATTAGGCTTTGGCTGGAGGGAAGGAGGTGGCTTGTTTGATCTTCTGCCACTTAAACTTTCTCCATATGAGCAATAAGCCTGTTTCATATTTTTATTATTCATGTATTCACTAGAATAGCAATTTTAATTTCCTTTGAGAACTTTTGTTTTGCATTCGCAACTTGACTGTTTGGTACAAGAGGCCTTGCTTTCAATCTATCTCACCTTTTGTCATGACTTTCTTACTAAGCTTAATCATTTCTAGCTTTTGATTTAAAGAGAGAGATCTGCAACACTTCCTTTCACTTGAACACTTGGAAGACATTGTAGGGTTATTACCTGGCCTAATTTTAATATTGTTGTGTCTCAGGGACTAGGGAAGTCTGAGGAAAGGGAGAGAGACAGATGAATGGAAGGTTGGTGGGACAGTAGGAATACACATAATATTTATCAATTAATTAAGTTTACTCTCTTACAGGAACATGGTTTATGGTATCCCAAAACAATTACAACAGTAACATCAAAGATCACAGATCACAAGGGCACCTGGGTGGCTCAGTCGGTTGAGTGTCTGACTCTTGACTTCAGCCCTGGTCATGATTTCAGGGTTGTGGGATCAAGCCCCATGTTGGACTCTGAGGTCAGGGTGGAGTCTTCTTGGGATTCTCTTCCTCCCTTTCCCACTGCCCCTCCCCCCTGCTGTGCTCTCTCTCACTCTCTCTTAAAAAAAAAAAAAGATCACAGATCACCATAACAAATAATAATAATGAAAAAGTTTGAAATATTGCTAGAATTACCAAAATGTGGCAGAGATATGAATTGAGCCAATGCTTTTAGAAAAATGACACTGATAGCCTTGCTCATGCAGTGTTACCATAAACCTTCAATTTGTAAAAAAGAAAAAAAAAAAAAAAGGGCAGTATCTCCAAAGCGCAATGAAGTGAAGTGCAATAAAATGAGATACGCTGTACTTCAAAGTTACTAAGAGACTAAGGCTCAATAATAATTATATGACATGATAGAGGTGTTAGCTGAAGCCATGGTGGTATTCATATTGAAATATGTAAATGTTTCAAGTCAAGGTATTGTATACGTGAAACTCCCACAATGTTATATGTCAGTTATATCTCAATAAAATATTTAAAAACTTCATGAAATATTTGTCAATTTCCTAAGTAGGAGCCAAAAAAAAGTTTTTAGTAACTTGCTTATATTTACAAAACTTTCATGCAGGACAGATAGATTTTAGTTTCAAAGCCTATACATTTTTTCTTTATTACATCTTCTAAACTATCCTTTGTTCATCTGTATATTAACAAATAAAACATGGATACCCATTACCCTAATTATGAAATATCTTGTGTAATCATTTCCATTTACAGTTATAACATTTAAATTGAAAGCTATTAATCTTTATTCATTATTTCAAAAATATTTATCTTTGATTAATATAGTTAGTTTCAATGAAGTCATAAAAATTTAGGTTAAATCAGTGTCAACAAATGGAAATTGAGTTTCTCTACACATTTTTATTAGTAATTTCTAAATTAAATCCATTCATTCTCAAAAAAAGATCCAGTCTTTGTACAGTTTTCATATAAAGTGGTTGTTTTAAAGAGATATTTTATAGGTCTAAGAGAACATTCCTGTTCTAAGTTCTATGTTTCTTACATAGCATGGTATATAAATGAAAAGGTAAGCATTTGCACATGTTGACGACATTAATTTGACAGACAAATTGATGTACCTACTGTGTGCAGAATATTTTATAAAGTGATTTGTGTCTCGAAATACAAAACAACTAACTTTGTCCTCGACAAAGCTTATGAGAAAAGACCTATAAACATGTGCATGCTAAATGACATAAAATGGAAATATTTGTGTCAAAAATGAGTATATGAAGCACAATGATATGTCAGGAGAGAAAAGTACAATATTATAGAAGTGTTGATGTTTAGCTGGTGCTAGCATGGGTAGAATTCATCATAAAAATTTGGAGCAAAGGGTAAGAATGAGAAAATCATATTAGTTAAAGAATAAGCATTCAGTTTCTGTATATATATTTGTAATAAATTCAAGGCTACACTAAAGATGAAAAGTAGAAAATAAGGTGGAAAACAAGAAACCAAATCAAAGTAGACTGTTACACATAAAAATCTCTCTCAATTGTTTTAGCTGAATATAGAAGTACAATTCTCATATGATTTGGCAGAAAAATCTATTTGAATCTCTTGTTATAACTTTCTAAAATTAGTTTTTTTTTTTCATTCTCTGAAGAAACGTTTATGGAAACATTTTTAACAGAGCAAGGAAATAGAATTCTTCAGTGAGATCTTTTAGAGTATTTTATAATGAACATGTAACTTATCCAATGACCTCTATATCAATCAACTTACCTGTTGTTTATTCATAAAAAATGTGACTAGGATTCCCTGAGCTTCATTTTAACCTGAAGTGGGTAACATCCATGCTGTAGAATTTTTTAATAGAAATATTTGTAAATGAATATTATTGTACCATGTAGATGTCCAAATTTGCCAATAGCATGGCTGAAGAACTTGCTGGAAGCCACAGCAAAGTGCGAAACAGGAGTTCCAGACAGCTCTGCAGTGTGCTTATTCTAAGTATACACAGCCGGGTAATTTGCAGAGTATCTGTTAAAGTAACCATTTGAAACAATGGTCTTCATTTGCATATGTTGAATAAAAGCTTCCTAAAGAAATTATTTCAAGTGTTATTATTCCCCATAATATACTTAAGAAAAAATAATCAATAAACATAGTGATTCAGATTAATTAATCTGGGTTTTATCAAGTAACCAGAATAATATTATATTTATTTTATTCAAAGATTTATTTTATTTATTTGAGAGAGAGATAGAAAGAGAGCATGAGCAGGCGGGGGAGAGGGAGAGAGTATCTTCAGCAGATTCTGTGTGGAGCAAGAAGCTGGACCTGGGGCTCAATCTCACAACCCTGAGATCAGGACCTGAGCAGAAACCAAGAGTCTGATGCTCAGCCAACTGTGCCAACCATGTGCCCCTAAATTTATTTTAAAAACAAGACAACATTTTTGGTTTTATAATGTTAATTTATTTGAAAAATGTCTGATTTAAGAACAGATGGAAGGGGATCAGTAAGTTCCTATCATTAGAACTTAATTGGCATTAAAAAGAGAGAGAGAGAAAAAAAAAAACACTTCAAAATGTGTAAGGAAATTCATGCAGGAGGAATACTGAAACATTTTTAACAGAAGTAAAAAAGTGGAATCGCTTTAGCAAACATTAGTTGAAAATTAACTGTACAGGTTAAGAAAATAATATACTAAAGACGCCACCTTGATTCTTGATAGCTACTTTTATTATTCCCCACATCATACCAGAACATAAAGGGCACTTTAGGTAAACAACAGGATCCAGAAAGCATAATTATAGAAACTAAAATGTACTTGCTTTTTCCAGTGACTTTTAGAAATTATTGAAAACTGGAAATTATTTTCTATGTAGTACAAATTAAATAAATAGCTATTCTGTCCAGCATGGATATAATTAGTCCCTTCCTCATTCATCTTCTGGGAGGAAGTGTAAGAAGGGCATGAGGGATTTCTCAACTGTCCAGAATCATGCCAGAATATTATGATGTTTATCTATTTTCCTTGCCTGCTTCTGCTAATGAATTTTTTAAAAGATTTTATTTATATTTTGAGAGAGAGGGAGGGAGATAGATAGAGAGAGCACAAGTGGGTAGGAGGGGGAGAAGCAAACTCCCTGCTGAACAAGGAGCCCCATGTGGGGCTCCATCCCAGGACCCCAAGATCATGACCTGAGCTGAAGGCAGCTGCTTAACTGACTAGGCCACCCAGGCTCCCCTCTGCTAAAGAATTTTTGTTTGTGTTGGTACTTTCACTTGTTCAATTTTTTTTCCCTTTATTGTATTATATCTCATATTGCCTCTGTAACTTTTTTTGTTTCTCCTCTTGTTCCTAGAAATCCCTCCTAACTTTCTCTGCTTATTTCTTACTATTTATTTTTGAGGTCCCAAGTCTACTCTCACATATTCTGTGATACTTTTAATATCCAGTAACGACCAACATTTTTTTAAAGACATTTTTATTTTTTTTAACTTTTGTTACCCTTCTATTCCATGAGCCACTCATATATCTTTATTTTTTTAATGGAGGATAAACTACAAATCTTTCTTGAGTATGATGAGGTTATATCCCAGTAAAACCATTGTGAGTTAAAAATATAGCAAGTCAAAAATGCATTTAATACATCTAGACTATGTTCTGTGTTCTCAGAACACTTCCATTGGCCTACAGTTGGGGGAAATCATCTAATACAAAACCTATTTTACAATAAAATATTATTAGCTCATGTAATTTATTGAGTACTGTACTGAAAGTGAAAAATGGAATGGTTATTTATCCTGTGATCACTGACTGACTGGAAGCTATGGCTGCTGCTGCCTAGCAAAGGAGGGAGTATCATAGAGCATATAGCCAGCCCAGGAAAAGATCAAAATTCAAGATTCAACGTATGGTCTCTACTGAATGTATTGCTTTCACAGCAACATAAAGTTGAAAAATAGTAAGCCAAACTGTTGTAAAGTGGAGACTATTTGTATTCTGTTTCGTGATCTCTGAATAAAATTTAACAGGCAGAAGGGGAAAAAAAAAAAGTGAGTTAAAGTGTCAGCCAGTTTGGCTAAGAACAAAAAGTGCTACTCATAGAATTACAAAAGTGATATAGAAAATTATGATAAGATGATTAAATAAGCAGGTTATTTCTAGTGTGAGGAAATGTTTTATGTTCTCTGAATGTGAAGTTGGTGCATGCTAATTGATGGAGAGTTTTGTTAGTGTGGATTTTATTATCTAAGGAAGTATTATTCCTCTAGTTATATGGCTATTTCAAAAATTCATTTTATTTACTTATATATTTATTTATGTTTTTTATTAGTAGACTATTTTTTTGAGCACCTTAGGCTTACTGAACAATTGAGCAGAAAGTACAGAAAAGTCCCATATACTTCCTCTCCCCTACCACACTCAGTTTTTCCTATTAACATCTTGAATTGGTGTGATGCATTTGTTATAACTGAATAATATTGATACATTATTATGAACTGAACTCCATAGTTTACATGAAGTTCAGTTCTGACTTTGTGGTTCTATGACTTTTGCCAAATGCATAAAGTCATGCATTCACTATTATGATATTATACAAAATAGTATTGCTGCCCTACAAATCCTCCATGCCGTACCATTTCATCCCTCTCTCCTTTCCCCTAAAACCTTGGCAAACATTAATTTTTCCCTGCCTTTATAATTTTGCCTTTTCAAGAATATGATATAGTTGGGATGTGTAGCTTTTTCATACTTGCTTCTTTTATTTGATAATATGCATTAAATTGCACTTCCTATCTTTTTTCTGGTGTGATAGCTCTTTTCTTTTTATTGCTGAATAATATTCCATATATGTGCGACCACAATTTGTTTATTCATTAAACAGCCAAAGGAAATTTTGTCACTTCAAATTTTTGGCAATCATGGTTAAAATCTACCACAAACATTCATATGCAGGGTCTCCTCCTCCTCCTTTTCTTCCCCCTCCTCCTCTTCCTTCTCCTCCTCCTTCTCCTTCTTCTTGCTCCTTCTCCTCCTCTTCATGGGCATTAGTTTTTAACTCTTTTGTATAAATTCCTAGGACTACAATTGCTGAATTATATAGTAAAATTATGTTCAGCTTTGTGAGAAACAGCTAAGTTATCTTCTCAAGTGGCTGAAAGTGGCTGCACCATTTTGCGTTCCCACCAAGAACAAATAAGAGTTCCTGTTGCTCCACATCCTTTTTGTGTCTGTTTTGGTTAGCAGGAAAACATCTTTCTAGTCTTTTTACTTTTAGATTTTTTCTAAAGTTATGTATTTCTAGGAAACATTTAGATGAATCTTTTCTTTATTCTTTACACATTCTGACAATCCCTGCATTTTAACTAATTTAGTAAATTAACATTTATTTCGATTATGTGTATACTCTAATTTACTTCTATGATCTTCCTTTGTTTTCTTTTGTATCTTCTTTTGTATCGGGTCACTATCTCCTTTTCTTTTTTACTAATTTTGAATCATTCTATTTCCATTCTGTCAGTGTAATTTATCTAGCAGTTGCAAGATTCTCGTTATTGGAAGTCTTTCTGAAAATAATCACATGGTAATGTTATAAAGCAAAAGTCCAAAATTTCTTCAAACACCTCTTCATTGAGGGTCCCACTATTTTGCCTTGAATTTGTGGGTTTATTCCTGTATGACATTAATTTGATTATAGAAGGGAGGTGAGAAAGGCCTTTACGAATAACATGCTTTCCCAAAAGATATATTTTAAAAAGTGGTTATTCTCGGGGTGCCTGGTTGGCACAGTGGTTAAGCGTCTGCCTTCGGCTCAGGGCCTGATCCTGGCGTTGTGGGATGGAGCCCCACATCGGGCTCCTCCTCTGGGAGCCTGCTTCTTCCTCTCCCACTCCCCCTGCTTGTGTTCCCTCTCTCACTGGCTGTCTCTATCTCTGTCAAATAAATAAATAAAATCTTTAAAAAAAAAAGTGGTTATTCTAATTTCCACTTTTAAAATGTTATATATCTATATCCTTGATAGCAACATCTAGGAATGAAGTTATTCATTGCCATAGCTTCATTGAATAATTATTATCATTTATTTTATTATAGTATATTAAATATTGTCAAAATAGACATGGATTTATGCATTATAAAGTAATATAGAAAAATACTGAGGAACATTGTGATATGTTGATTCTTTGCGTTATTTTCTGAGACGGTAGAGTTCATACCTCTGTGCTCACAGCCAAAAGGTTGTTTCTATTGATTTAATTTTGTTCTAGTTTTCTACTGCTCAGTTAAATGGTAGACTCTAAAACAATGGGTATCATGACATAAGTCTCAATCATCACAGACAAAAATTGTGTCAAGAACAATTATTTATCCTCAGAAGTCTAACCTTGCTTGTCTTATATAGGTAACCACCTGAGTGCCAATTTCCTCATCCACATGTAAAGGAAGTGTAGTAAGATTTATTAGGGTTTTTGTCTGTGTGCTTTTTTCAAGTCACTTCATTTATTTCTATAAGCTTAAATATATAATCTTCAGAACCGTTTGTTGTATTAAATATATATTATATGAATAAGTTACAGATGTAGTAATTCTGCAGGTGTTTTAATCATACAGTGTATACTGCAAAAATACACATATGATGAACTTGAAGAGTTTTTTTTCACGTTCTTATACTTTTTTAAAATAAAATTAAGGTTCTTTGTTAAAATCACTATACTATGTCCCTTGATATGAGGCCAATGCAGCTATCAATAAATTATTTTATTTTGAGTTTAAATATACTTTGTAGCATTATTATCAATATTAACTGGAATATTCCTCCCACTTCACTCTGAATATGGATCCTGCAGATTACTTCTCAGTGGTTTGTCTATGGCTTTGTAGAATATGGGTCAGTTTATTAACCAAATTCTTGTAGTGTTATAGAACTGTATTTTCAGGGATATTTTTCATAACAAAATGAGTTATCTCATTAAAATAGAGATATCTAGTAATAGATAATGAATATTTACCTATATACAGACATAGAGAAATTTGTACAATAATACTCTATGAGTATAGGAAAGATGTCACTATAAAAATTGCCACCTATTTTGGTATCCTTACTCAAGTTACTTACCTTCCCTTGTTTTTATTTTTATGGTCACTAATAGAACAGATCTGGTTACTATATTGAAAAAAAATGTCTATATTCAGTATTCAAACTAAAAAATGGGCATGACTTAATATGTACTCCAAAATATATTATTTTTAGAGATCATACTGATATGGTAAAAAGGTTATCAAATACTATCATGTACTTAAATAGAATATTACTTTTTCTTTTAATTGTTCTGTATTTTTGAATTGTCTAATTGTATTACCACTGTTATTTTGTCACTCCATTTTCTCTGCTGTTGTTAAAAAAAAGAATCACAAGGCAGTCATACTAATGGATTTTATTATCTCACTGCTGTGTCACTAAGAGAGTTTTATTTTACTCATATGTTTCCATTTACTTCAAAGCCTAACCTTTATCATATTGTTTTCTTTCATATTTACAGAACGACATTTGTAAGTAAGGATGACTTTGTTTTCAGTGCATATGAAATAAATTCTGAAGAGAATGTGATTATAAGCTCCAACTCTATACTAACGCACTTCTAAGAAGTCAAGACTTTATTAAATGTGTGACTTTACTTTGCATCCCAACAGAAATGAATTAAAGTAGTAAAAGTGTCTATTTGTTGTGAATTTATTATACACGTATTCAGGTCACAACAATCTTTATGGTGTAACTACTTAATTAACACAAAGGAAAATGCTGTGAATTTAAATATTCAAATATTTAAAGAAAAATTCTAATTGTTTAATGTCCATAAACCCTGAAAAAAGATCTGGTGTATTTATTGAGTTCACTATTTATCATAATCCTAATACTACAATAATCCTATTGGTGATATAAACCTTTTGTTTCTACTAACACAGACAAAAAACCCCTTATTTTTATCATCAATTAAAACATCATCTATTATAATTCTAATAATGCTGAAAAACTAAATGAGGGGGAAAATACTAATATGTTATCTAAAGTGTTTATGTCTTAGGGAGTAATAAGAATCATTTCAATCAGTGGAATATTTAAGCAACTATATGTCCATATTGCTAATCCATAAAGATTATGATAAAAAGGGAAGACTGTTGCTTCATTAAATAAACTTTTACTGAGTATTTAATATGCGAGGTACTCTTCTAGACACTGATGATTTATTAGTGAAACAAAATATGTTGTCTCTTTTTCTCTGCATTATAAAATGAGGCTCATATAAGGCATGGATATGGAAGGAGGAGTATATGAAAAGTAAGCCAACCCCTCAACAACAAAGTAGCAGTGCCTGACTTACAGGGGTAGAAGGTGGAAGAGTTGAAAGGGTGTTTTAAATTAGATATTAAAGAATTAAAATTAAAAACAATGATCATGGGAATATAGTATACTATAAAAACAATGAAAATGAAATAATTTAAGATGTTAATAAGATTCTTCCAATGGCAATGAAAAAAATTTCGCATAATTCATAACAGTAATTTAAGGGGGATAAATGTCATTTTTATTAGTCAACAAGGTGATATGACTGACCAAACTGGATTCAGAAATATTGGAGTGTAGGAATAAGGATCATCATAACTTGATGAAGGTGGATGTGAAGACATATAATGTGTTGAGTAAAAACAAGTAATTTTATCTGACTAAGATCCATTATGCAGGAAGTGGATGCTTGGAACGATTTGATAAAGACAAATTATTAGAATATTCCTGAGTTAACTTAAAGGAAGACACTGAAAACAACTGGGGTGGGGGGAAGTCACAAAGCGTTCTTCACTGTGGTTTTTAGTTCAAGTTTTCACCTATTTTAAGAGATACGTCCTTGGTTTGCAACTAAAATATTGGTGAATGGAAGCAAATTTCCATATGTGAATTTAAAATCAAACCTCTCATCATATTTTGTATCACTGACTAGGACTCCTCATTTATGTTACCTTTTTACAATAGTCAACCAATTTCTATTAGTCCTGAAATATTGAAAAAAGGAGTTTTCCTAAACACCCCAAAACCTATTAATAATCCTGCAATTTTAATTCTGCAGAAAGTGTTACCACACATGTTCAGTTTTATTTTCTGCCTTCTCCATCTATTTTAACAGAAATTTGATTATTTCAATTCAGATATTTTATATTAATATGAATGAACAGATTTTATAAAGAATGAAAGTTTAAACTGTCATGATCACCCTGAAAATGATTAAAATAAAAACTATTTGATGATGACTAAAAATGTGCTCATTTAAATATTTACTCAAAAGATTTTTTTTGATCCCTTTTTTTGTGGTTATGATTATCTTAGCCTTATGTTTAGTTTAATTTTTTGCATATGATTCCATATGCAAAGACATATACATGAATAATAAATGCATATAAAATCATATAAATGAACAAATAGTTTGTGGTACTCACACCTATTGATTAAAGTTTATATTTGGATAAGAACTAATATAATAGTCAAGTAGATGTATTTTTAAATAGTACATTTTAAAATAGATCAAGTATTTTTTCTTTAACTGATCTGGTAGTTATAATAATAGCCATAATAAAGAGATCATACTTCAATATGCATGCAAAATAATAAATGAAATTTTATAAAATCAATTTTTAAATACCATTTTATTTGGAATCATAACCATTTTCAAAATTACTCAGCAGGTTATAGACATCCATCCTAAGAATACGAGACTATGTGATGGGTTGGGAAAATAATGCATTACTTTTAATCCTATAAATATATCTTTCCATTCTTCCAAATGATCAGTCAACAGTTGCTGATTACATCAGCTGTCCTTTATTTTGGTTGACAAATGAAGTGTTCTTTTTATTTTAAAAATCTGCCATTATTATGTATATACAGATTAAGAAAAAACTTTTAAAAGTTTTATTTTCCTGAACTATTAGTATGTGAAACATTTATATATATACACACTTATTTTATCATTCTGACAATGTGGCAATAAGGAAGTTCTTATATCTCATTTTTTAAAGAGTATTTTAATTTTCAATAAAATACCCACAATCAATCAATAAAATACCCTATTACTGACCACAATCATTATTCTTATTCTTATTATTTCCTTTTGGGAATGACTGAATAACTTGCCAACACACCACAAACTTTGTCAAATAAATAAATATTTTTCTTATGCACTCATTATTGAGTTATCTGCTTTTAATCTTAAACCTGAAGCTCACTTGAGCTCACTAGTAATTAATTATCAGTTGAGCACATGCAAAGGCTAATGACCTCCATAATTTTGGTAATATTCATTGTACTTGCAGTGCACTGAATTGTTCTGTGAACTATTATGTGTGTTGCTGTTACATCACCTCTTTATATTTTTAATTACTACACTTTTAAAAGATGCAAAATTTCCTCAAATCTTTTCTCTAGCCATTCAGTTGATGGAAGTGTCCCTGGGTAAAGTAAGAAATTTTACTAACACTTCATGTATTACCAACGTTCGAAAGAAGAATTTCATTTGTTTATTCATTTCTGTAATCTGCCATCCCTTCTTGTTTGTTATTTCAATGTTCCATTTCCTAACCTTTCAGTAAATAATGGTATTTTAATTATAGAACCACTTATACTTTGCAGCAATTTCTTTTTTTAAATTTGAGTGTATAAAAATATTTGATCACTATCTTATTAATTCTGTACATTCTAAATCAAAGCTTTTTACCTATGCTAATTGATAGTGTCCTTTGAAAGCTATTACAAAAATATAGGGAGAAAATTTAAAATTTTGCTTTCAATAAATGTTGTAGAAATAAACAAAATTTACCTGAACAAAACTGTAATGACCGAACACTTTAAAATTTATTATATTTGATAATTTTCCTCAATTAAGCCTCTTTTATATTTTATAACTGTATATAATACAGCAGAGGATTAATTTAGTAGCTATGTTTCAGAAATCCATCATTAATCAGACATTTGGAAATATATTCATCTTCCTATCAAAGTAGGGTTTAAAAACTCAAATTCTAGTATAGTGTTGTTTTAAAACTATATTTTCTGGTAGAAAATAAACTTGAAATTTGCACGGATATCAATATTTCATTTTTTAGGTTTCAGTATGGTTATTTTTGCATAGAACACCAGGATTAGCTACATGTTTAAATAATAGCAACTTGCCAAAGGAACTAATCATATATAACAGTGTCTCCAAGTTTTTCAGTTTGTTTTATTTATTTTGTCCATAATTTATTTAGAACTTCTTATCTCTTCTTTATGGTAAACAGTGAAAAAATAACTTTGTGATTAAAAGAAAAATCACTATACAGCATATTTAGGGTAATTTGGGACAGTGTGATTAGCACATACCAGCCTTAGTAGGAAAAATATGAATCATTCTATCTTTCTAGGAATATATTTCTTGACATATATGTATTTAAATCATTAGCACAAAATTGTGTTGCAGTACTACACTTTATCTGTTTTGAACATCAATAGTAGTATTATTATTAGTATTATCATTTTTGAGCTACTCACCAGACTTCCATGCTCTTTTTCGTAACTCAAATCTGACCACTGAGCATTTAATTATTCTGGATAACATCTTTGCTTCCGGGTTAGAAATGTGATCCAACATGCATTGGGAACATACGGCAAGATTTTTGCTGGGATTGTTGAAATAGAGTCAGTCTTTTCCTGCTGGGTATGAATATGGAGCTATCATCTGAAGCCCAAACAAAGGGCAGAAGACCTAAAGGAAAGAAATAAAATGACATTTTTTGAGATACTGAATCCAGCTATACTAGCATAAGCCTATATATGTGAGTCAATAGATTTATTTTCATTTAATTTTTTGAGGAGACTTACGAGTGAGAGTCACTGAATTGATACTCGTGGGTGTTGCTGGCTGTCAAAAGAGAATGAGGGGCCGACAGGAGAAATAATTTTTTTTATATTGTGAATTCGACATAAAATTTACTAGAGGGCGCCTGGGTGGCACAGCGGTTAAGCATCTGCCTTCGGCTCAGGGCGTGATCCCGGTATTCCGGAATCGAGCCCCACATCGGGCTCCTCCTCTGGGAGCCTGCTTCTTCCTCTCCCACTCCCCCTGCTTGTGTTCCCTCTCTCGCTGGCTGTCTCTCTGTCACATAAATAAATAAAATCTTAAAAAAAAAAAAGTTAACAAGACAAGTTGAGGATTATCATGAATGGAGAGACAGAGTGCTAATTGTAAAAGAGTTATAATGATTCCATTAGCTCATGTGAGCAACTACAAAAAGAAAAAAATAAACACAGATATAAACTACTTTAAATATGCTGTGATACTAGTTATCTCAAAATGCTTAACGGCACAGGAATATTTCAAAAGTTTTTTTTGGCAGGAAGTAGTACTAATATTTCATATTATATTAACAAATATATTTAAATGATCTATGGTTAATCAGAGTCGACAAATGGTTACTAGTTTAACCTATTTAAAGGCATCTGAGGACAAGTTTTTTCTTTAGAACTTTCCAATTTGTTTGTTTGAGTCAGTATCCCCTAAAAATTCCACCTTCAGATGCCTTGGCATTCTTTAAAATCTTAAATTCGAAGTTAAAACAGATAAACTATTATATTTATATTTTCTCATTATTTCAAGTCCTGTCACATCACTTATGGTATATTACTTAATGATAAATAGTGCCATAAATGAAATTGCATGCTATAAAATATCATAATAGAATAAATAAAACAGAGAACTCGGTGGGTTCATTTTATTTTTCTTGAACGATTAACCAAGCATTGCTATTATCTTCAGTGACAGAAAGTGAAGATGACAAAAGGCTTGCATTTTCTGCTGCTGAGCTGAAAACACAGATTAGGAAACAGGCAGAATTTTTTTATAATTTTATTTTGAGGTGTATAGATATCATTCTGCTTTTTCCAGGTGTGATTAGAGCCATTTTGATATCTAGCAAGGTAAAAAATACATAATTTACTTTTCAAGGCAAAAGCTAAATGAGGCCTCAGAAAACCATTTAATCTTGTGCTCTTTCTCTAACCAGGGGTAAACCTAAAAACAGCAAAGAGAGATGAATCAAGGTCTGAGATGAAATTCAAGTTAGTCTTTTTCAGTAATCATTCATTCACTCATTCACTGATTTATCCACTCAACAGATACTAATTGAATGTTTTCTAAGTGCTAGGTACCAGAGATGCAGGGTGATTATTCTAAATTCTTGCCATGGAAAAATCTGCAAGGGATGAGGAAAAGCTTTGAGATGGAAAAAATAATAATAATAATAAACAGAGTCCTGAATGATGAAAAGTTTTTGACCAGGAGGAGAGGAGCATGAAAAATACTGCAAAACACAGAAATAGGTGTTCATAGTCTCAACAGTATTTGAGATGTCTCAGTGCCAAGTAGTGGGTAGTGAGAGAGAGTCTGAAGAGGCAGGGGAGAGGAGTGGGAAATTTATCTTGAGGCCACTGTCCAGCTTTTGAAAGGCTTTAAGCTTGGGAGCAATACATAATATTTGTATTTTAGGAATTTTATTATAATTGCAATATGGGAAGTGCCTAGGTGAACTGAAGCCAAAAAAAGCACTTATAACCTTCTATTGGTGGCATACCATGCCCCCATTATGAGTTGGGGACAGTGCATGTGGAATGGAATGGACTCAGGCAATATGTTTCCAGAAAGTCCTTTATCTCAAACCATGTGTCTTGCTTTCATTTCTCTTTCAGAGACTTTAACTTATGCATGTCCTATGGTTGTAATATCAGGTGATAGAGAAATTAGCATTTTAGCCTTCTTAGAGTCCATTTAATAACTGGTTATGCACAACATTTATTAAATGAACTTTCATCTTTTTTCCCGTTATATTAGAGCAGTTAATCTTTCTATGTTATTCTACTTTCTAACAGTTTCATAAAAATCTCTTAAGCAACGGCAAAAAACATTTAGGTTAAGTCTAAAAGTTATCTTCAGTACTAAGCACAGGGCTTTGTGCCCCAAACTTTTCAGTAAATATTATAAATTTAGGTACATAAGAATTATATAATGAAAGTTATCAAATTGATTACAGTCACTTTCCCATCAAGAATTTGGTAATAAGAAGTGTAGGATGGGCATCTGAGGTTAAGATCAAAACAAAAATATGCAAAATCACATTACAGGGAAAGACAGACATCCGGGTGACTAAGACTTGATTGTATCCTGAGCAATTTCATTTATTGTTCAGCAATATTTATTTCCTAGATACTGTTCTAGGTTCAGGAAATAAAGTGAAACTAGATTAAATATTAGATGTGAAACTAGATTAAATATTAGAGAGATTAGTAAATTTAATCGAGGACACTTTGGTTGCATGTAACAAAGACACAATTTAAAACAAGCTGAAGAAAGAAGAGAGAGAATGGAAGGAAGACAGGAAAGAAGGAGGAAGGAAGGAGATGATGCAATGAAATAGTTTTTATTGACTCTTGACATGGAAAAGTCCGTATAGTAGACTGACTGGGCCCAGTAACTCCAACAATATCTCTTTGTCTCTTTCCATTCTTTGAACGGACTTTCTGTGTATGTAGTAGTTGTGAGAATCTCCCAATATTCACATCTCACCAGTTTACCCCAGAAGGAGCACTTTCTTAGAAACCTGATAAGAGAAGTCCTGGGCAGATACTGGTTTAATCATCTTGTTCTACATGTGTAAGTCCATCACAGGGACCAGATAGCTGTTCACTTAAAAAGGTAGGAGAACTGTGTTCATTAGATGATAGTGTGTTAGCCTCGGGGACCTGGAAATTAGAAATTCGGCAGTGTCCATTCAATGGAAAGGCTGATTGATGTCTTCCTTCTTGTAAGAATGGAGGTACCTAATTATAATCAAAGACCTATGTGCTCCTGTAATATAGCTAATGAGAGAATTCATAGATTCTTCTCTTAGAAACCCCCAAATTTGAGTCTCTTCCCTGCCACTAACTTCCACAGTGCATCTGGATAGTTTACCTTTTCACTTTCTTTTCTGCATCCCTTTACTTCATATTATTTATTAGTGTATACAATATTGGCTACGGAGGAGCCTGCAGAGACCATTTTAGCCTAAACAATAGTTTTTAAGGTAATGGGCTGGTGGTGGAGAAACAGAACATTGTGTCATTCGTGCAAGTATTTTTTTTTTAATAACATTTTCCTAAGCCAAGTAATCCTTTTTGTTTTTGTTTTTTTTTTTTCCGAAAACATGGCTTACAATTTCCTAGGATTGTACCAACTTTTTTCCTCAGGAAAGCTGTCAAAAGCCAACTGGCTCCCATTGACCTTTTCCAAGCGCATCAGAAATATTTTCCAGTCTCCTGGCCCTTGCACTTTTTATTTCCACTGCTAGAAATCTGTGTTCTAGATTTTTTTTTGTCTTGTTCTCTCACGTCCTTCAGATCCTGACTCAAATATCACCAGTTTAGATCTTCTCACCATTCTATCCAAAATTGTCCCTGTTCCCTGCCTCCATACAGAGGCTTATTATATTTAAAATAATCTGAGTTAATCATTATTTATTAACAACACTATATTAAATATTCATAATAAGAGCCCTAGAGAGATTAAACAATTCATGACACATCCACACAGATGATGAGATATAACGTTACCATAAAAAACATGATAGATGTCTGTATATTAATATAGAAAAATTTCTAAGCTATATTGCCACTTATTTTGGTATGTTCCCATTTGTGTATAAAACTATAAATTTATATATATGTATATGTATGCATTATCATTTATAAAGACATGTTATTTCTGAAAAGATATGTGATTGCTTTTGGAAAGGGAAGATTTTCATAAAGTTGTGTACATTACTATTCTAATAAAAGACTAAAAAATAAATTAAAACAATTTATCCACCTGTTACAAATTATTTATTGAATATTATGTGCCATGGACTATGAAGATTGAGCTATCGGGGTCTATAGTGTGGGTTGCAAGTTGGTGACTCTTAGGTGACTCTCAGGTAGTGACTCTAGTAACATTTAGTATATATAGATTATTTAGTAACATTTAGTATATATAGATTATTTAGTAACATTTAGTATATTTAGTATATATAGATTATTTAGTAACATTCAGTATATATAGATTATTTAGTAATACTTAGTATATTTAGATTATTTGGAAATATACTTTGGACTCTCCATCTTTGTCTAGGAGATATTATCTTAGAGGAGATTTAATAAGTAAGACAAATAATTGAAATATATGTCTTAGGAATTTGTGCATATAGCTAATAATCAGAAAAGTAGAAGAAGGGAAATAGGAAATTTAAAAGGGTAGGGAACAGTGGTGAATTTAAGTAGAATGGCTAGGAAAGGTGAAATTTTAATCAGGACCTGAAGAAGTGAGAGACTAAGACAAACAGCTAGGGGACAGATGGGGAGGGAACGGTAAGTACAGAGGTCTTCAGACAGGAACATACTTATGCCTTGGAGAAAGTGCAAAAGGAATAGTATGCCTGTTGATAGTTCCCCTGAGAAAAATGTTAGAATGTTCTCAGGGACTTGTACTTAGAAGAAGAGCCTGCACTGATACTGGGCTAATTAGGCTAAATTTAGCCAAAAGAATCTTCCATATGATCAAGTCTAATTTAATAGGATTCTATGGTGTGACCAGAGCAGTAACTTCACCTTTTAATGAGAAGAGTTTGTTTTGTCTTACTCTACTGTTTTGCATATAATTCCCTTGGGTGAACTGACAAGGAAAAGTTATTTATTAAGAACTATGTAGTTAGAGTTTCCAAGGTCTCTAGAATAAGTTCATCCTAATCGCAATGCTAAATTTTCCATTAGATAGGTCATAGAGTGGACAACTGCAATTTTAATGTTTTTTTTTCAGTTATACAAAAACTTTCATTGAGATAATATTGATTATCACTCTATCGGCTGAAGTGGCATTGATTATGAGATTAGTGTAGGTTACTACATTGATACTGAGTTTATATCATCTTGAAAACTTTTAGCATATTATAAAAAGAACTAAACTTGCATTTTAGACTCTAAAAGTTTCATTGTAAACTCATGAAATAAAAATAGGAATTTCTTTGTGTGTTAAATACAGTATTGAATCCATTGTTAAAATCTCTATTTCTATGTAGATATAAATGAAAAGAAATATTTGGATTAAAGAGTGCACAGTGTTCGGGAGTTCTGTTTTCCAACTACTACTAACTGTGCCCTGCCAACAAAGAAAAGTTACTAGTAATCTTCAACATTTTTTCAGACCTTGGCAACTAATATAGAAACATGAAAAGATTTTTAGCTAAGATGTCTTCAGGAGAAACAATGAATTGTTGGAATTTTTAGTGCCCATAAGTGGACAAACTATAACCTTAGAAATATGCTAAAATTTTGTTGCCGCTTGAACCAAAACATTTTATTAAAGACATTCATTAAATTGGAATGCTGCTGAAAAATTTTAATAATAAAATACACTTGACTCTGCTTTGAGCATATGAATTATTTAAAATATAATAGAAAGAGGGTATTTTAAATGTGAACTGGTCCAGAATCTCAAACTTTATCAACAAAGATGATCAATGTCCTAGGAGATCTTTTAAAAGTGTGTGGGAAGGGTCACCATGTACACTTCTATATTGGGGGCTAACATGGCTGCCCTAGGTGAGAAGCATCAACCCCAGTGCGTAAAGAGAAGCTGATTGCCACGGATTCTGAAGGGACATAACAGAGAGAGAGCAGCCATTCTCTGCACTGGAATAAAGACATCCCCAAGGGTTAATGTATCTAAAAACGAAAGGAAACAAAAGCCACACATAATGGACTGCCAGACAAAATGCAATTAGATAAATGTAAGCACAGAATTAAATTATTTTTAGGTGGAAATTTGGCTGAATGTTCTCACAATAGATATAGGTTTAAAAATTGGCACAATAGACCCTACGCTTCTCAACAATATTTGATTTTTCCCCCCCTTTGGGGAGGTGAAGAAAGAGGATATCACATTATGGGAAATGATGGAAAGACTTTGGTGAAGATTTCCCAAAGAATATGGAAATGAGAAAAATGTCCTTAAAACTGACATTTTCATATCAATACATAATGAATCATAATAGAACTATGCAAATTCATCTTGCACATATTGAATGAATTTGTTGTATCCAAGAGTGCTTCCTTAGAGGCTCTATTTCTCATTATAAATGAATCAATTTTCTTTTTAATTTTCTTCCTAGTCTGATGAATTTTATCAGCACAAGTCTACCCCTGACAAATAAACTTGTCTTGTCCTAAAATACTGATGGTCACATCCTAAACTATGGTATAATCACTCAGGCTCTGGGGATAGAAACACTTGGCCTGTCTCAAGAGATATACACTCAGATATTAACTTTGACCACCCAACAGATTTTCATCAATTTGCATTTATTGCATATTTGAGACTAAATTCCCTGTTCAATCCTTTAAAAATTAATAATAAGCAAATGGTCTCTTTAAAGCATCAATTTTTGAAGTAAAGACATAGAGCAAAAATGATCTTTTTCCTTTTTTTTTTTTTACTTTTAAATCAGTGTACACTCATTCTGTTATTTGAAATAACAGGATATTTTTACCCTTTCATTTTTGTAAAATGTTGGAACTGACCAATTATATTAAGTGTACAGAGACTACTTAATTTGATGAATATTTGTATATATTTGGTGAGCTGAATCAACTCTACTAATAATTTTACTCCTAGTTTTCAAAGTTCTCCAAGTCTTTCGTGCTTGAGAAATTTTTAGACACAGAACTTTTGCATAAAAACATAATAACCAAAAAATATCATGCTTGAAGCATAAAAATGTAAAAATTATCATTAATTATCATTTTTATATTTAACTAAAATGGATATTTTGTAATTTAAAGAGAGATCCTAACCGTCATTTTGCTCATTATCCCAGGAAAAACCAAGTCACATTTAATATGAAGCAGGTAGCTTCACCAAACCAAGTAGAGTGCAGTAACTAACTTACTCTCAGGTAAATTGTTGGTTGACTTAGAAACATTTTTTAAGGGCTATTCCTTAGCTTGCAGATTTAAAGATGAAGCGTGATTCTTTTAGAAGAATGCATTTGATAAACTAGTAGATTTCAAAATGTATTAGACTTAAGTCCAGAACCTGCCATAGCTGTCCATATCTCTGGCATAAGTAAATTTGATTTTTTACAAAGTGTTAAAATCGTATAAAATTCAGAGACTTCTTGTAGTACTGTGTTGTTGTAAGATAAAATTTCAAGAATTGACCAAATCTATGGTGTAGCCAAAATTCCTCTACAAAACATGACACATGCAAAGACATTTGAAATATTTTTTTCTATCATAATTTCTTTTTTTCCTTTTTAAAAAATTTTATTATGTTATATTAGTCATACAGTACCTCCTTAGTTTTTGATGCAGTGTTCCATGATTCATTGTTTGCGTATAACACCCAGTGCTCCATGCAATACGTGTCCTCCTTAATACTCATCACAGGGCTAACACATCCCCACAACCCCCTCCCCTCTGAAACCCTCAGTTTGTTTCCTGGAGTCCATAGTCTCTCATGATCCTCCCCCTCTGATTTCCGCCTCAGATTCCCCCCCTTCATTTTTCCCTTCCTTCTCCTAATGTCCTCCATGCTATTCCCCATGTTCCACATGTAAGTGAAACCATATGATAATTATCACATTTTCTAATCTCAAATATCTATAGAGTTTCTCAGTGCTTAATATGTTTGTTTTTGAGTAGTCACAGTATCTTTTATCTTAAAAGAGTAAGCTCAACCAAGAAATAGCTTACTAATACATTTCATAATATCTTGTATTTTGGTACAAGTACAGAAAAAAAGAGAAGCAAAAATTGGTGTATATATCAATATATCTAATTTAAACCAAATATCTGCTAGCGTCTCTTCTAATATATTGAAAATTCCTTCTCCTAAAGTTTCACATAAAGTTGTGATGTCAACAGTTATTTCTCATGATTTTGAAATTGGGGTTATATATCTATGTCTCAAGCAACTATGCTATAGGAAAAAGGTCCAAGATTTAGATTTGGAAGATAAGGATGTGCACTCTAATTCTGAACTTTATTATCTGTGGGTTGTGGTTGAAGGCCAGGTTGTTCACCTTCCTGTATCACAGTTTCTATAATCACATGATTATTTTGAAAAGGAAGTTATAAAAATAGAGGAGGAGAACACGTTGTAAAATTTATATAATGATCTATAAATATTAACATCGCTAGAAAAATCCAGAGTCACTAAAACACCTTTCTCTGGAACCACTCAACCACCGGAAATTGTTTAACAGATTTTTCAAGAACCTGGAGAATTATAAGGAGATTCTTAAAAATCAAATTAGAACCAATTTAAAATCAAATGCACTGAAATTCATTAACCACCTTTTCATAAGATTAGGCCGTAACAAGAGTTTCTATCAGTTATTTCTCTAAAGTGGTGAAGAGTGGAGTAATCCACTTCCCAGTTCAATCACTATTCATTTTCTACAATCTTTCTCCTTTAATTTTAATTTTTTTCATCACAATAATAAATGTAATTGGCCTTACAGGTTTGGGAGGAAAAATTCGAATCTGCAAGCATAGGACTGGCTTTCCCGGGAGGAGGGGTGTGCTATAGACTCAGGATTTACGGAGGAGTGGAGACCAGGAGTGTGAGTCAGGTAAGTGGGGGTGAGTTAAGGCACCTTGTCTCTCTTTCCCTATCTCTCTCCTTTTCTTGTGCCAATTTACACCTGAGAAAGTAGAAGTGTAAATTTGACCTGATTAATTCAAATAAGTGTGATGTAGCTTTATGAGAAAAATAAATACTTTCTGTGTAAAGACCTCATAAAGACCAAAGTTTTTCCCACTCACTGCTAGGCTTGAAGAAGTTACTACAGAATGTCAAATATTAAATGTGGTTGTATTGATATCTACCAACTGAGTGTACTATATTAAAATTGTTGTGGTAAGAAGAAACACTGTAATATATGTATGAAGCCAAGTCCACAGATTCAATTATTTTCATTTTTATCCTTACTTACAAACAAAGCATTAGACTTTGGAAAATAGCAATGCAAACTGAAAACTCTTCATGTTTTCTAAAGGATTGCAAAAAGATACTTGCAAATATCTTCTGTATTTGTAGTAATTCAATTATAAAAAAGTGTATCTTGACATAACAATTTGAGAACAAAAACGAATACATGAGAAGGAAAAGTGATTTTTATCTTATCTTTTTTTTCCTAATAATAATTAACTCAAAATTTTGAGGACTTTGAAACTCTAAAAATATACAATGAATTAAATGTTATTCAACCAAAAAAAAAAAAAAAAAGAAAGAAATCTTGCTATCTGCTAAGACACGGATGGAGCTAAAGTGTATTATTTTAAGTGAAGTAAGTCAGTCAGAGAAAAACAAATACATGATTTCACTCATATGTGGAATTTAAGAAATAAAACAAATGAACATGGGGGAAAAAAGAGAGGCAAACCAAGAAACAGACTCTTAACTATAGAGAATAAACTGATGATAATTGCAGGAGTGGTGGGTGGGGAGATGGGTTAAAAGGTGATGGGGTTAAAGGAGGGCACTTGTGATGAGCGTGGGGGTGTTGCATGTAGTGATGGATCACTAAATTCTACACTTGAAACTAAAAATATATATATAGTAATATACATAAATCTATAAATACATAAATTTAATATGCATATTTATATACTTGATTTTAAGAAACAGATAAAATGGCATCACATTCCATTCTAGGCACTGATTCTATAGTTGTCCCTTTATCTTTTGACATATCGAAATTATTTGTAGATTCTGGTTATTTCTCTGCTATCACTTTCAGTTAAAATTGCCCCAATTTTTGGAACTCTTTAAAATCAGTGTCCTTAATTTATATAAAGGAGAAGAAACTATTACCAGTACCTATTTGGATTTCTCTGAGAAGAAAAAGATGAATTAAAGATGTAAAATTATATCGAAATGCTAATTTTAATATCCAAATGCAGCATGTTTTTAAGTACACAAATTTTTCAATAGTTTAGGAATTGTATATTTCTTTCAATTATTAATATATCTCCAATGTATAATTATAATTTCTTTTTATGAGTGCCTAGCAATAGATCTATATGCTATCTGTCTATCTATCAATCTATCGATCATCATCTATCTATCATCAATCTATATATAGAGAGAGAAAGATTCCCTCAAATACATTAGTATGACTATCAGGACATTTAAATATCATTACTTTGCATTGCAACTCTGATGATAGAAGTTTGTCGGGAGATGTATATGGAATTAATCTCTGTCAGGAGTGCCTAGAGTCAGTCACCTGGACACCTAAATGGGTTATTTACTACCCTAACAGGATACAATCCACAATTTTGTTTTTTTGCTATTCTGATATTAGTACAAGTATAATTTTTTAAAAAAATGTTGATATCTTGGTTCCATAGAGCTATGTGCATAAAATAAAAGCTGATGAGCTAAAGTTGCAGAGGAAAAATTATGCCAATTTTTGAGAAAATAAAATCGCTTCAGGAATTTCTCACCTAGTTTTGCTCAACCCGAGAGCAAAGGCACTTTATCTGAACTGAGCGCAACTTTACACTTACAGAGAGGGAGGGGAATAGGCAGCAGTTTGCCGGTGGCTGTGTACTCAAGACAGACTGGAGAGGGGGTGGTACATCTAAGCGAATAACACACAGGACAAAATAAATCAATTCTAGCTCCAGTTTTGCCCTACCTCTCTTCCTGACTTTGGAAAAGTCACTTCCTCCCCAAGTCTCTGCTTTTCCATTTGTAAAGTGAGAATGACGGCAATGTTTATTTCTAATGCCAGTGTTTCCTTTGAGTTTGAAACAATGTATGTGAACTCATTTTGTAAACTCTAATGTGCTATGCAAAAAAAGATGGGATTTCAAACTTAAAAAGATGTCTCTTTGTTGTTCCTTCTCAAATGTGCCAAGACATTAACATTTAGTGTCTTTAAAAAGCATAAATAATTGATTGCCATTCTGCTTTTCAGTGAAGAGGCAATCTAGTTTGCAAAAAGATTTTTTTTTTCTTTCCTCTGAATACTCTCCAAGAATGCAGGACTATTCGCAGAGTATCATTATTTGGCGAGGCCGACTCCCATAACCCCTAGTCTGTTTTCAGGTGGCATGGATTCTCTGCTTCTATGTAGGTGAGTCTCGGCGTATTCTCTAAGGAACACAATGGCAGGTATTTAATAAATATTTCAATTTACATAAAATACACTTGAAGTGCCTGGTAATACACTTTTAAGCACACTAAACGTGCTAGAAAGTCCGTTATATTGTTTAAAGAATAAAGACAACCATAATTAAAATTTTAAAATGTCGGAAATCCACTCAGCAATTATCTCCCAGAAAATTCGTGATAGACATTTTGATCCTGTGTCTAAAATCTAAGAAGCTTATACTCAGATGGAAAAGTAAAGGAAGGCATAGAAATATGATTCTCAGGCTTTCTTTCCTCCACTGTATGCAAATCCCTTAGTGGTATATAAATGATTTCACGGCCAAGATTCTCACAGTAAATAATTTACTTTCCCACCGTATTCTTTATGGGTGCTATATACACTCTTTATGAGACAGCAATAAAATTTAGTAGGTTTCTCTATTTGACCTCCTCTGTTCATTCATGAAAGCAACACATATACACCTAACTGCTTCTATAGTAATTCTCTATTTTATTACACAGCTGGAGAATGAAGTTTTCTTTTTAATCTAATTTTAGGGTTAATGAAGTTATATGTATGATAAATGAACCAGTAATATTCTAAACTTATAATAAAACAAAATCAATGAGAAAACTATGGTGAGAGTTATTTCACTGCCATGATAACTCAGAAGACATTTTTATGGTCTCACAATATATTAGGGCCATCATTATGTCTATCAGTTTTCATTTTACTGAAAGATGTAAAAAAATGATCATTAGTGGGGAGTTCCGGCTGAAGCACTGGTGTGTAAACCAGCCTTTTTAGAACCCATACAATCATGGAAATACAATTTCCATTCAAATGCATTATCCCCACTATGTCTTATAATATGCCTCATTTTCTTATATCCCTGCCTGTCTGTTTGCTTACTTGAGGGACCAGGAATTATGTGGCCTGAGAGAAAACACTATCAGCCAACTTCACTCTGATGAGAAAAATAATTCTTATTCAGTTAAGGTGAATTTGTATGTGTATGGCTGCCTAACCAACCCCCCCATTTTCTATCATGAAAGATCTCTAAATAAACCTGTTTGTTTGTTTTTGAGTGAGTAAATTATAAAAGATGCATCACATTGCATAATAGAGCAATGAGAAAAATCCCATAATCTCCATCCTTGCCTGATAACCCACACTCCCTCTTTATCCCTTACAAAAAAGGGAACACACCGCACTCTCCAAACATGCATACAAGAATTTTTGGAAGTAAAATCCATTGCAAAAGCACAGACTTTGTGCTCGCTTCGACAGCACATATACTAAAATTGGAACGATACAGAGAAGATTAGCATGGCCCCTGCGCAAGGATGACACGCAAATTCGTGAAAAAAAAAAAAAAAAAGCACAGACTTTGGTGTTAGAAAACCTACATTCATAACTTAGTTCTTCCACTAACTCTCTGGCTTTGGGCAATTACCTGATTTTTCTGACAGTGGTAGTGGGGGTTAAATGAGGTAACACATATAAAAACTTTCGCATAGTTTCTTTACATAAAACGTGGTAACTGTGCTCAAATGCTGTTTATAAATCTTTTGTGCTCCACATAATTCTTGGTCCACATTTTCCTCCAGGCTTTGGTATCCAGCCTCTGAGCTGTACTATGCATATCTTGTTTTCTCTCATGGGAATTCCTTAACTACATTGAGTTTTACACGAAGGGAAATCCATATTAATGCCAGAATGAGCTGGGAGTGTGAGGGCATTATTTGCCATGGGGCAGCTGTTGACCAAAAAGAGTGTGACAGTTGGTGGAAAAAGCTCCCCTCTTCTTTCCCATGAAGAAGTATTAACTTCAGAGACTCAGGTGCCTGTGTCCTTAGAAGGTCCTGGTTGGATCAAACCTTAGTTGTCCCAAGGAGATCAGTTAAGGAATTTACCACTGTATTTGCTTTATCTTTTTTCCTTATGTCTTCCTCACCAGTCCCTCTCCTGCTCTTTGGAGACTTTTCAAATTACTACATGTAAACCCTAGTTTCATTCTTTCCCTTGCTGGATTGGAGTGTGCTCCATACCAAGACAAAATTAACAACATTCTTAGATTGTTCCCAAAAATAATAGATTGGTATTAATAAGAATTGGAGACTTTATTGACAAGAAAATTAGTAACCAATTTCCCTCATGTCCATATTCAGGTCCTTTTGCAATATGACTTTGTAGTGCTTTACATCAAGAGGTAGAGTCTATGAGACTTACTTTGAGGACAGACAGTAACAAATGTAATGTCAGCACAGATTGGAAAAAAATCTTGAAAGAGTAAGGCTTTCTATCTCTTGTTAATCCTGGGAAAATTTTGACTATACCCATGTCAGTGAGTCTAGGCTAACTATCTGGATGGATGATGAGAGACACCCGGCCAAGCCACCCTCGTCACCCCACATAACATTAGTCCACAACCATACCTATGAGTGAGGGTGTTCTATACCATCCAGGTTCCGCTGAACCACCAGCTGCCCACAGAAATCAGTAAAATTGGCTCACACAAAAATCATTGCCTAGCCTCATTAGAAAGTTCTGAAAAATAAAAAAGGTTGTTTCAGGCACTTATTTTGCGGGTAGTTTGTTATGCAGTGAAATATCACAGGAAAGGTACATACTGATTAATAATGCTTGTTTTTCATATCAAGTAAGATACTGGGTCTCAACTTATTCTGAAAATAAGACTATTAGAATTTTTTAAAAATATTTATTTATTTTAGACAGAGAGAGAGAGAGATGGAGCTGGGGGAGGGGAAAAGGAGAGGGAGAGAATTTCAAGACTATTAGAATTTTATTGTACTTGACAGGCCAAGACTTATTGTTTTCTTTGTCTTTTCTTGTATTTTTTTCATTATTGTTTAGTCCTAACAATCAGAGAATAACTACAGATTTTCAGATGTTAGATTAAAAAATACATTTTTTGATCACCATTCAATTATCTCCAGTTATGCATGCCTCCTAGTCCATATCCTTTTGTAGTTTCCTTCCATATCGTACCAAGGTTAGTTTGGATAACCAACAAAACTTGGCAGAAGAGACAGTATGTCAATTTTTGAAATTAGGTTACAAAAGAAAGAAGTTTTTGTCTTGAATTTACTCCTCTTTACATCTACATCTGTGTCTACATCTGTATTTACACATCATCACTCATCACTCACTCTGGGAGAGGCTACCTAGCTTCTAATGTCAACAGAGTCAGCTAATGGGATGGCCATGTGGTGAGGAAATACAGTCTCCTGCCAATAGCCAGTGAGAAACTAAGGACATCCACAACTATATGGAGTGAACTTGGAAGTGGATTATCCTGCAGTTGAACCTTCTGTTGACATGTCTTAACTAAAACTCATGACACACCCTGATTCACTATCACCCAGCCAAGTTGATCCTTAATTTCTGACCCACTAAAACCATGAGACAATAATTGGCATGCTGTGTTGAATTGCTAAGTTTTGAGGGTCATATTTTATAAAGCAGGAGATAAGTAATACAATGCCCAACAAATATAGAATACACAATGCAGATCAGAGACTTGTTGCACAACTTCTATGAATCCTTAATTGGTACAATCAATTTTCAGTCCTGGGCTTTTCCAGCATCTTCTCTCAATGGCAAGGGAAATCAGGCTAAAAAACTCTAATCAAATAATCATTGATCAGTGTACACACTCATCTGAATTGCAAGATAATCCTTAACATCATGATGGTGTTTTTGTGAAATTCATTTTAGGAAAATCAAGGGAGCAAAGTATTTGTTGAAGATATTAATAGAGTATTAGCTGGCAATTGGAAGGATCTGGTCACAGCCTTTTGGGACAAATGTCCGCCATCAAAATGTTTTGGTACTAATTTTTGCTAAACACAAACGCATATGCTCGTGCACACATGCAGACTACATTGTAAATCCTTCAATATGTATTTGTCAAATCTAGAGACCTATTTTTTTTCATCATTTTCTGTAGACAGGTTATCTATATTTTGGCTTGCTTCCAATTTTGATGCATCCTTTGCTCCTGTTATTTCTGGGAAATTTCTCTGCTTTAGGAATTTATCAATCTTTACAATGTAGAAATCTGATGTATCCTGAGTCTCAATTTTCACTTACCCTAGGCTTTGCTGTCAAAAGTTGTAGCCAACTAATTTCCATCCATCCACTTACTCATGTATACATTCTTGGATTTTTTCTACTGATATATACCATGCAATTTATTAGTGAGTAAAATAGTTCTAGAAAAGTACTACTTCCTAAAATATTGAACTTTTCTTATATATTTATGTTTTCAAAGATCTTCTTGCAGAGACAATAGTATAGTCCAGAACAATTATTTTCTGTGGAAACAAAACCAGATTTCTTTTCAAGGGAAAGTAAAGAATGTCAGGAACTATTTCACAACAGTCAGGTACTTCCATCCCTGAAAGCACAAGGCCCATACCCTCTCAGAGTGAGAAAATACACTGGACAAGTGAGACACTTTGAAGCAGGTAGCCCAGTCCCTGTAGGAGTGTGTCAACAAGCTAATCAAGCCATTATTCCAGAAATTCCACTCTGTGAAATTAAAAGAAAAAAAATATCTCCTATTAATGTAAACGCCAAAGTTTAGTGACATTTTTGCAATGGTGGCACCAAATTCTGAATGATGTTCAAATGCATGATCCGTGCTGAGTGCACTGCTGAGCTGTTTGAGGCATTCCACAGACAAGCAGGCTGATATATTCAGCTCACACAGAGAGAGCTCACAAAAATATCTACGACACCTTAAAATATCAAATGGAAAGCTTAAAATGTAAACTTTTGAATACTTTTCCATTTGTGTCTACCTTTGCCTTGTCTTCCTCTCATCCCAAGAATGTACCCCAGGCAGATTAAATCTTGAAGATAAAGAATTCATTTCCAGAATACGTTTCCTCGGTACATTAAAAACAGCTTTTAAAATTCTATTTTCTGGTTACATGTTATTTTCCCCTTATCATCCAACAACTGTAATATTAAGGAAATTTATTGTGTAGCCCAGGGCTTTGGGAGGATAGGACCAAAATGCTATATGACTGTAGATTTGGGGATGCTGCTTGAGGCTAACCAAATTATGTTCATTGAGGTATGGTTTACTACTTCACCCCTGCAAAGTACAAATTAACTGCGCATGTTTGACTGAAAATAGAGCGGGAGAGCCACACCCTGCACAAGTGGAGAAATTATGTTCATGCCTGCATGGTATTTTAAAGACTGCGTGCGTCTCTTTTTTTGCAGCTTCTCTTCGCTACTGCAGGCAGAATTAGTCTCATATCTGCATTTTTATAATTCTTTATACAAAACTCCAGGAGAATACTTATTCTACAATAGTTAATATAATGGATAGTTAGCTTTTTTATGGCTTCTTCCCCTAGACGTGACATCTTGAAAGCAAAGTTAGTGTCTTTGTTTTTTCGTGCTCAAAATATATATCACTGCCCAAGAGTTTATCAGACATTCCAAAATATTTGCAAAAGGTTAACTGCTACTTAAAATGAAATATTTTTAATTTAAGACTGTAAAATAAAGTGTTTAAACATTGGATTCGTTCATGGTTGGTTAACTATTTCTGCTAATTTTTGAGCGCTGCCAGTGGTAGAATTGAAGGAAGATCAGCCAATGAGTGGATGAAATGAGAACTCATGAAGAGGCTGTGTGTGTGCCAGGAGGATGGAGGGCTGGGGGTCTATGTATAAGGCTGGAGCACAAGAGATGCTTTGTAGCAGGATGCCCAGACACATCCATAGAGCCTGGCCATTGATATACTATGTGCTTGACTTTTGACAGTGGCTGTGTAAGACTCAGGATACAGGTGTGAAACATACACTATTCTCACCAAACCCCTTCCCATTTGGTTTTTGCTCTGGCCATGTGCACTCCCTTATTTCTGCTCATGTTGTAACCTTGACTTGCAGCATTCCCGGAGTGATGGCAGTTCCCATCTTTCCTTTTAAAAAAAAATGTGTTCTAAAAAAACATGTGTTTTTTGCCTAAGTCAACTACATTTGTTTAAGCTGCTTGTGGCTAAGAGTCTTACTTGGGGTAGGCATGATGACAGGTTTTTAGGCACAACCACACTGCTTCAATCACTAAACCTAAGGTTCAATGCAGACATTTTTTTAACAAGAAATAAGATATAACATGTGTTGATTCATTGTTGTTTAATATATAATACCTAGCAAAATGCATTGCAACAAACTTGTTGATAAAGAAGAATTTGTTGTATAATTAAATGTGTGAGTGAAGGAATGAATAAATCAACTGCCAGAGGGAAAAGTTGAAGAGTATTCTGTGTCATTCAGTTAACTCAAATTACAGTTAAATCGTCCTCAAATTCTGATAAAACTCCACAGAGTATATAAAGCAATGAAGAAATATTCAGGGACTTTTTAGACAGGGAAGATTTAGTTTACTAATTAGCTGAATCCAGTGTACTTACATGCTCTGGGCCAACAAAAGACTGAGCACCATACTTGCCAGACTGCATGAAATGTATTTTATTTTTTTTCAGATTGAAACTAAAGTTCAGGCCGGTGAGATATAGAAACTTATTAACATTTAGAATAAAAAGTTCTTTTATGTCAGGAATTGACCTCAATTTGTACAGAGGACTCTTTTTCTTAGCATTACTTAGGCAATCTGTACCCTTCCCCATCCGCAATGGACAAGATTGTCAGGAGCTAAGAAGGTTCTGAGATTTTATTTTGCTTCCAAGCTCACAAGTGAGTCTGCCAGTTTCACATCCATCAAAAGCTTGATTTCAACACATCTTCTAATCTCAAATCCCCCACATCCTATTGGATATTTTCCACTTTGAGATATTTTCAGACTAGATCAAATTAAACATAATTCAAATCAGCCTGATTCTCCCAGCTGTAAAACTACTTCTTTTTCTGACTTGACTTATTTGTTTCTCCGTGTATGTCATACTTCTCATGATGATTTGGGCTCAAAATACTGGAAATGTGTTGGATATATTCCTTCGCTTTGTCCTTCTTATCTGATCAGTGGATTTGCCCCATGCCTGTGTCTCTCACCAGGATTCTTGGTAATGATCCCACTCCAGCAAGTCTATTAAATCTGCCCCAAATTTTGATTTCACCACCATTTTTCTTGTTTAACTGACTCTGTGTTCCCCAGGATAAAGTCTGATTTCTCAAATGCACTTGACAATATCCTTATTTTACTTTCATCTTCACCAGCTCTTGTAATCTATCATAAAAAGTTTCTGTTTTATGTAACTGGACTGAAGCAGTGATCTTTTGTTTGGGTTATTTAAATACCTGCACTTCTCATTTTGTGGAAACCCATCTGAAAGACTAACCTTGTGTTCTTAACATATTTGGTGGGAAACAACTCTCCATGATGTCTCTGAACATTTTGGATCAGTTCCTACTCTGGATTACCTTTTAATGGATGTTTGTATAGCAACTTGCCTTGCAAGAAGGAGATAGTGTTTCTCTTCAGAGCAGAGGGAAAATTTGTTTCTTAACCTGTGTAATAAACATAATGTCCCCTTTCAAGGAAAGGTTGACCTGATTTGCTAGCAGTCCCTTTTTAAAAAATCAGGGCTTGCTAAGCTCCGGGTTACTCACTGTGACACAGACCTACTGTATATGCAGCATTGACCTGGGCCAGTCTGCATCATCCCCATGGGACTTGGAAAGCAAGGGGAATTGATATGAAGATACATCTCATCCTGTGTGTTGTGCTCTGAACAGTAGTGTTCTTTGTCTCTGACACAGGAATCTTATGTCTTCAATCAGCATTTATGAAATCACAGCAGGCTAATTTATTGATTTGCACGTAGGGAAAAACTCATTGGTTTGCAAATAGGGTAAAACTCCAGACCCTTTGTAATTCTTTTTAACTGAGAAAATTGAAAATATTTATTAATTCTTTTAAAATAATAATGAACCCATTATATATAAATAATACATTTTATGAAAATTAAGTATATTTCCCAATATATAAGTACTTTATTGAGAAAAGTAGCATTGCTTTGCATTTTTAAAAATCTTTTTAATAATAATTTTTTATTCTGTTATGTTAGTCACCATACAGTATATCCTTAGTTTTTGATGTAATGCTCCATGATTCATTATTTGTATATAACACCCAGTGCACCGTGCAATATGTGCCCTCCTTAATACCCATCACCGGCCTATCCCAATCCCCCATCCTCCTCCCCTCTGAAGCCCACAGTTTGTTTCCCACAGTCCACAGTCTCTCATGGTTCATTCCCCCTTCTGTTTACCCCTGCTTCATTCTTCCCTTCCTTCTCCTACTAATCTTCCTATTTCTTATGTTCCATAAATAAGTGAAACCATATGATAATTGTCTTTCTCTGCTTGACTTATTTCACTTAGCATAATGTAATTCTTGATGCTATCCATAATGAATATCACTTATGCTACTAGTAAGAACATAGGATTATACTTGTAATTCTATGGGTGTATTTATTTATCACATGATATTTTTAAAATTTACTCAAAAGTAACTTATATATCAATCATCCAGTAAATAATACAGGAATTTATTTATTTCCCCTCACTTGAATGTAACATCTGTGAAAATAGGGACTTATTTATCTCTTCAAGCCTAGTGCTAAAAAAGTACCTGGAAAATACTATATGGTTTGCGTATACATTATTAATGAATGATCAGAAATTCCAAATTTCTGAACTTGTCTATAAAAGACTAACTTTTCTATATTAAGTTCAAAAAATATATGAGATCACCAGTAACAAAGATTTTGAAGGAGACTCGATTTGAGGGTTAACTTGTCTTGTGTGGAATACACAATGACTTCACTTTCTGAGGATGACTGAGATCTCAGATCTGCTGTTAGTAGAAAGATACTACAGGGAGAAAAGCAACAACAACAGCAACAGATTTGAATAAAGTATGTCTTTGTTCGAAAGCTATAGCTCTAAATCATGAGGACAAAATCCAACAGAATTGCATACATCCTTATAAGAGAAACAGGCTGGTGTCCCTCAATATACACTCTTCTTCAACAGGTGAACTTCCAAGTATTTAAGTTGGTACATTGTCTCTAAAAATAAGGACTAACTTTCCCAGCATCCCTTGCAAATAGGTATTATTTGTTACTGAGTTGAGGCCAGTGAGGTAAAGGTGGAATCGCATGCATAAAATTCAAGAAATTTCCTGAAAATCATGACTTTCTCTGTTTCCTTTTTGTTTGCTTGGATGCAGATGTGGTGGCTTTAGCCATTTCAAGTGTCAGAATTGTGTGATCTTAGACAATGTATGCATTATCTCTGTGTCTCGGTTACTTCATGTATAACATTGGGATAATGTTGTGATTGTCATGGGTATTAAATGAGATATAAGTAAAACTGTTTGCTATGTTCTTGTTGCTTAGGAAGCACTAAAAGCATATTCACTCTTACCATTATTGAAGTTATATTTTTAAGTTGTAAACTGTGACAGTAGCCCTAGATTTTCTTCTTCTGTACTTAATTTCTACGAATGAGGGACAAAAATACTTCAATTTTTTTAAAAGTATTATGACTAGCCACTCGTAGTTTAATTTATTTTTTTCTTGGTCATTCTCAATGTAACTAAATCTTGACTGATAACCTTACCAAATCTAAACTTGAAAGAATGATCAATAAATTCCCAACAAATAAGATTGAAGAAAACAAGAACAATGATTCAGAATTTGGAACTCACTTTGTAATAATAGTTAAAAACTATTTAGCATTTTCTACATGGAGACATTATTTTAAATCACTAGAATATGCCAATCGTATAAGGTAAATCCATTTTTTTTTTAACAGAGAAATGTGAAAATTGAGACTTAGAAAGGTAACATAACTAGCCCAAGGAAGCAAGTCAATCCAACCCAGGTACATCTAACATCACAGTAAGACCTTGGCTTCTCATTTCTGATAGGCAGAGTGTGATCAAAAAGTCTTCATGAATGTAGCCTTAAGGATGCATCTTGCAAAAAACACAAACATAACTGGCAATTTCTCTCTAGAGTTGATTGCCTGGAGCAGCTAACAGTGCTGTTGTCTCTGCCTCTCTGGTGAGGCGTACAATCACGTTGCGAGTTATTGTTGTATGGGGAATCTTAACTGCTGAAGTTTCTTTGTAGGTGGTTATGCTTGTGTTCTATGGCAACACACTGGAGTAAATCTTTCCCATGGCTCCTTTCTCATTTACACAAATGATACCCAGAATTGTTTTCCTGTAGCTAGGTTACTTTCAGACATCAGGAATTGAACAGTGAGAGGATTTTGTGGCTGCATTTTTGTATTTTTAAGATCTTTAGTTTAAAAAAAAATTTCTGTGCTGTTTAACTTGTGTTTATTTTAAAATTTAAAAAAAAGCACATGCACCAATTCCTTAAGAGCTTTGATTTACAGTATATAAGTTAAACAACTAGAAGTTAGCTCTATTCTAGTTTAATCTTAAGGGTGCAAGAGAAGTCAAAAAATGGTGAAGAACTTAGAAAAATTCTTCAAAAACCAGTCAATGAATGTAGGTAAAAAACATGGTCTCATGCAATGAAACAAGATAACAGGAAGTGAGTAGCTTTCTTTTAGATCGCTTTGCCTGCATGCTGCTGGGAAGGACCTAAAGGGTCCGTGGACACTCAGCGCTGCTCTGTGGGAAGTGTTGAGAGAGTCATGCAGCCGTCAACCCTTCAGATGAACATGAGAGGCAGACTCCTCTGTTCCCATAGAGAACTATTTGGAAAATAAATTATTAATCTTTGATAATTCAGGATTCCTTCTTCAGATGCCCTTTTGGAGGTGAGAGGCAGAAAAAACTGGAACAGTTTCCAATGATGTCAAAGACCTTAGAGTACAGACTTCAGGACAAGACATGAGTCATCTCCACACCAGTGTGTGAGAGCAAAAACCAAGAAAGGATGGATCTTACTAAATCTTAAATGAAGATATTTAAATGAAACAGAACCACTGTTGCATTGCCAAGGGAGAGAATACTAACACAGAGAAAAATCTCAACTTTATTTTTTCAGGGATCAAATTTCCATTTGTCTCCAATGTCTAGTGTACTTTGGGTGTATGATTTATGAACTATCTGATTGTTTTTCTGAAATAGTAGATTTTAATTACCAATATGAACTAATGGGCTGTTTCACAATTGAGAGTATGTCAAAGCAGCACAGTAATTGGAATAGTTTCCACCTTTGATGCCCTCAAAACTTCACATTCTTTCCTATCAACTACTTTTGCCTTTGAGTGAGATAAAAAGAAAGAGAAGTATTTGTAGAAAGATACATAGAAAGGGCAACATACAATGTTTTAAATAGTGCTCCGGAATACATCTTCTGAAGTGGGAGTAGAATACTCAAATCTTTGACCCCCCCCCACCTTTAGAATTAAATACGAATTTAAATGTTTAAAAGAGAATAAGTATAATAAGACATGTATTCTTTCACACAACCCCCTGATTTCTTCCTATATTAAAAACATTCGTCCAATAATTAGTAAGATTATATTACTGGGGCCTTTTTAAGGAAAAGAAAGAGAGATGACTTACTTTGTCTAATTTTGTCAAAACTTGTGCTGTCATTAGTACCTTAGACTTTTCTGATCTCCTATTTTCTTCCCTTCCTTTCTCACTTTTTCTTAACTTTACCCTCTCTTGCTTAACTATCAACATACCAACAGCTACAAATAAGAGAAACAATAATTTAAAGATTTATTTTCTGGTGCTGGTTACCAGATTTTCTGAAATGAAAGGAATCTGAAGGTAGGTTATTAAGTAAGAACAAGATGATGCAAGTAAATTGAAAATAAATTGGCTTTGCTGCCCACAACCTGTATGACAGCAGGGAATTTACATTTCTGAACTACAATTTTCTCATCTGTAGGATATAGATCATAATTTCTAACTTGCTTAGCTTTTGGTAGGTTTAAGCAAGTCAACACTAACAGTGTCAAAGTTTAGCAGAGAACCCCTGGGTAGTCACCCAGGAACATGCTAAGATTCATTGAATCCTTGCTATGGGGCAGACACTCTGCTTTGTAGTTTTTACAAATATAGATTAAATTGTTGTTCCTCACAACAATTCTAAGACATTAGAGCTGATATTATGTCCATTATTGTAGATGAAGAAACTGAAGTCTGAAGAGTTTTCATCACTTGCCCGAGGTCATTAAACATGCACAAAGTCTGATCGAAGGGTCATTAGAAAATCCTACACTATACTATTCCATAAAACAATATAATAAAATTCTACTCAATCATGCTGCTTATCATATAGTCTAAAGAGTAATTACCGATGTTAGAGTAATTTAAGCCCCATCTTTATGGAAATGTGCTCTTAAAACTCCTTTACACAAACATAAAAATAAAATAAAGAAACTAATATAAAACAACACAGATTTGCATAAGCAGGGGCTACAAAGGCATATGTTCTATTCTGAGTATGGAGCAGAATGTGAAACTGTGTTGGTTTAGTCAGCAACAATCCATTTTTGGCTGGATTTCATAATGCCTCGAGGGTAACAACATGGTGTTTTATAGCCATACGTTATCAGTACTTGTTATGAAAAACTTGCCTGAGATTTCTGTAAACAAGTTTCTCTTAGCCCATCTTTTAAGGAATAGTAAGATTTAGCTCAGAGTACACATACACACATACATGTACACACACAGCTATTTATATTTGTTTCTTAAAAGATTTATCTTCACCATTCACTCAATCAACAAACATTTTTAAACCTCATTTTGTGTCACTCATCGCAATAGGCAGAGAGGATAATAGGGTGAGAGACATGGAAGACTTATGGGACTTACATCTGTGTATGGGAGACAAACAGTGCACTATTGAATAAATCAATCAATAAGATAATTACAGATTGTGAAAACTTCGGTGAAGGAAATGAATACCCAGGTTGATGTAACTGAGAAATAGGGAAGGGATGGCTTTAGACAGAATGGTCATGAAAGATGCATCTCTTTTTGGAGAAGTTATGGAGATATGTGAAGGAGAGGGAGAAGCCAAGTAAGTGAAGAACTAGAGGTACGATAAAGCTAGAGGACATAAAGAGTGCAGAACTTCTGCGGAAGAGAAGAGATTAGTGTGTTCTAGGAGTAGAGGGGGAGTTCAATGAGCCTGGACCACAGTGAGCAATTTGGAGAGCGATTGAGATGATGGAGAAATTTACAGACCCATAATCACTCAGGAATCTCAGACAAAGTTATGGAAATGGTATTAAACTCGCAAAAGAAGTAGTATTCACCAAGAATCTCAATTAATTTAAGCACATAATCCAACAGAATATATACATAATATGCCTACACATTTTCATTATTCCAGTTATATCAGCAAATAAGATTTGTATTTTTTTAATTTGTGTAGCTAATCCTATCTACTGTGCTATCCCCATCTTGTTGGACAGCAATGAATTGTAGGCGTATACAATTAGTGGTGGGATGTTGGAAGTTAATTTATTTCAAACTCAGTGTCTTTCTGAAAAATATCAAGTGCGGCAGATGAGCAAATTCTCTTCATGTTTTCTTTTTCCATGTAGTAGAGTTTTAGTAGGGACATGGAAGCTGAGGTTAAGATATTTCACAGCCTCCTTGCAATTTGGGTTTCCCAACGTGGTATGCATAAACTGATGTGTACCACTTTCTGAATCATTTTCTGTAAAGAAATTGTTTGACCTCAAAATCCTCACTTCCCCTTCCTTTGAGCTAAAATACATGATGGTGTGGATCTAGTTTCAAATATAGAGATGATGGAAACACCCTAGAGCTTAGGGGAAAGACGAACCACAAGACAAAAGAACAGTACTCCTAAATAACCTTATAGAACAAATCATCCTCATTCGTCGATGTAATTCACTTCTGTAGCATTACATGAACACAGAAAGATGAACAATACATGGGAGTACATATGAGATTTCATGTCCAAAGAGAGATGAGCTTTCAGGTTTGCAGGCATGGAGAGATGGGTCATCCTTCTGTCATCAAGGGTGAGCGTGGCTATGTATTGTTTTCTAAGTCTTCTCTCTGGGCGATGTCTCCAAACTAACTGATCACTGACTGCTCTGCCTCAGTTCACTTTTGAAGTGTAGAGGCGCAATTCTTAGCTAAAACAAAGTAGACTTGTTGGCTCAGTCAGTCTTTCGTTCTGCATGGTCCTGCACATTCTTCTGGATCACACGTTCATTCTCTAACTGGTCCCTCACTTAAGCTGTTCAAGTTACTGGTAAGCCTGTTGGCTTTTGCCCAAGTCAGCTCCCCCAGGCCCTGAATCTCATGTGAGCACCTTCTGCGTCTGCCACAAAACATTTGCAATTTCTAGACTTTAACTAACAATGATAGCGGAAGGAGCATGGTGAGGAATAGTTGTGTCTCTTTGTATGCCTAATCGCTTCGTGCTTGTTTTAGTAAAGGATGGTCTGTGGCAATAGGCTTTTTCAAAAGTACCAAAAAGGAATTGGGCTTACCTTAAACTTCTTTCACTTGTTTCTTTTATAATCTTCCAATCTTGTATGTGTGTGTACGCATGTATGTGTGTACAGGGAACCAGAATATTCATGTCTGACAACTTTATTCCTTTACCTCCTCTTTCTGTGTTTCTGAGCCTCCTGCACACACAGTGTTTGCCTTTACTTTTCTTTCCAGGGAGGCAGGACTTTCTTGCATTATTTCCTCCTTTCTCACGAAGTAGTTCTTGTCCTTGACTCTTTACTGTCACTATAATATTTGAATGGCTTTGGAGGGACCTGATTTATCTTCTGTAGGAGTGAAAAAATATCAGCTTAATCGTTCATGATACTATCTCCATTATCAATGCTTATATACATGTGCATATAGTATGTATGAGGTTAATTTGCTTTGCCAACTTTTATCAGAAAATCTTAACAAGAAAAGCGGTAGGTAGAGATATTTTTTCAATCTGCTTTTAAGATTGTCATCCTCATTCTTTATTCTTACCTTTTGCCAGAGCTAATGTAAAACTTTATTTACCAACCTAATGATAATTTTGTGCTCTATGGCTATAATATTTAGAACATAGGTAAAACCTTACATGCTTAAATAATTCTAATTTTTATAGAGTGATTAGTTTACAGATTCTAATTATATAATCTTGCCAATAAAACTTCGAATGTTTTGTATTTCACAGACTGGAGTACTCAAGTGAAGTTTCTTGTTAATTCTGTACATTTTGTGTTTAAGCAGTAATTAGGCTTATTTTTATAAGTGAGCAAATTTAACCTCTGAAAAACTGTTTAGTGATTTCACTTCCTTTCTTTCAAACTCTCAGAGGAAAAATGGAAATGCTTCATGAAAAACATAAGATTCTTCAAAAGAACATTTGGTACATCAAAAATTCATTACAGGTGCCAGGATAAATTTGGTACTACACAACTTCCCTGAACCAATAAAGTTTTAAAGATATTCCTGATGCATTATCTACAACACATTTGAAAACACAGTTGGAAAACTATAGAAATCATCATTTATTTTTATAAGAAAAACAATTGTTTTTTTTCCTCATCCCAAGTTGAATAAATAAATAGAAAAGGATAACTAGAGGTAGATAAGGCCCAGGAGAGATTTGAGTGTATATATATCAGCTGCTTTACAAAATAAGTATTTGCTTAAATGCCTATCAGTCTAGGCTTTCTTTTCCATAAGATGATTATAAATCAAATTATTATAAGATATAAAGTATAAAAAAGCAGATATATGAACACTGTATTTGGTTAACTACATATTAAAATATCTCTATTGAAAAAGTAATTATTATAAAAATTATACTTAATTATTATTTTTATAATTCTCCTATCCTCAAGAAAGCTAACAATATTTTAGGAGGATGAGAAGAAAACATGACAATTACCTATTTTTTTCATATTTGTTTCCTTAGAATATGTCTCAATATACAGGGAACATTGTTTCTGAAAGGAAAAGTATACTTTTGGAGCTCATGTTTTTTTTTTTATTTTTAATGATTTTTTTTATTATATTATGTTGGACACCATACAGTACATCCCCGGATTCCGATGCAAAGTTCGATGCTTCATTAGTTGCACATACCCAGTGCACCATGCAATACGTGCCCTCCTTACTACCCATCACCAGCCTTTCCCATTCCCCCACCCGCTCCCCTCTGAAGCCCTTAGTTTGTTTCTCAGAGTCTATAGTTTCTCATGCTTCATTCCCCCTTCTGATTACCCCCCCTTTCTTTATCCCTTTCTTCCCCTACCGATCATCCTAGTGGAACTCATGTTTTTGACCTGAGAACTGAAAATCAAGTTCATAACAGAATAATAAAAATAAAGTATTATCACAAATAAATAATTCTAAGATATTATAATCATGGAGAATTGTAAAACATTTCATAGAAAGATTATACATATAAACAAATGCATATGTTATAATATGCAGCTATTGCTTAGAATGTTCTATATATCATACATATTTTTATAAATAAGGCTACTTTCAAAATGTTTGACTTAAAACTATATACTTCCTATAAAAACTAATTTAATTCAACAAATATCCAACGTTTATAATTTATACTGTCCTATCTTTACATCCTACACATTCCACACACCATAGAGAGAATGAAGATTAGTAAATCATAATCCCTGTTTTCAAAGAACTTAAGTGCCCAAAGCGAGCCCTAAAATATTTTCAGGAAATTGTTATATATGGACAAAGTAATCAACAGTCTGATTTTCTGGGGCATCAAGAACAGCATTTTGGAGATGATAGATATCGAAATGGATAGTGAAGGGTGGACACTCTTTTCAGTTGTGGTTTCAAGTTTGATAGTGACATTCTCAGGGAGGAGACTACCTGGGGAAGAGGCATAGACGCCATGCAATGAAGGATGTATGCGTTCAATAGGACGTAGCAAACACCGGGCTATAATTTACCTGGGAAGAGGGGCTAAGTTTAAAAATGAGAAACAATTATTTTCGGACCTAGTATCTAACAATTTTTCTCGTTCATGAGCAGTCCTATTTCTAAAGATAATACACAGAAAAACATTGACTCTCTGAACTTAAAACTTATTCCTAATTTGATAACAACAGGGAGTCATAGATCTTTACAAACATATTTTTAAATCCAAAGGTAGTTTGATTTCTTTGTAAGAATTTAGAAGGCATTTCATGGTGCAACCTGTCATCTGTTAAGGTAAAAACTAAAGCGGTTCATTACTTTTCTATCAATAATTTCCCTGTAGAAAGAAGCTGTTCAAAATCATCCTATTGTTCTTCAATTACTCGTTTCAAAAGTCTCTAAATGAAAAAAAGTAGGAAGTACTTATAGAATGCAAAATACAAGAGAAGAGAGGAGATAAGCACCATGGACCTTATTATTTCGTACTTCCTCTTTCCTCTCTTGACATTTTTGCCAAGCAGAAAGACTTCAGCAAATTTTATTGTGTTCTCCCCAGACATTCCCAGGCTAGATAATAAATTGAGAATTTTATTTCTATGGAGAATTTGACAGTTATAGAAAGGGAAGCCACAGATAGGTGAGAGGACCAAGGTCACTAGCCCTAGACTAAGGTTTAGGACAGGGCATTCTTATTAATAAGGAGCTTGGGCAAATAAAGATTATAGAATGTGTCAGTCCTCATTCATTGCCTCATGACAGAGAAGCAAAGTAGCCCCGGAGCTTAGGGGTGATGTGCACTCCTTGATGGAGCTTTGCTTGAAAGAAAGGATATTTCTTAGGGAAACATAAGTGTATTACAACTGCCAGGATTTTAAATTCCGATGGCTAGAGTAACCATGCATTTTTTTGTTCAGATTGGAGCACTTTTGAGTGAAAAGGAGTTCAAAATATAATATGTAGCATATTTTGATTTACGACACGCTGAAACAAACAAATGGAGATATAGGGTGACTCTACCAGCAGGGTTTGATCACAAGTCTCAATGGTTAGAGGTGCTGGTATTTGATTTAAAAATCGAAAGTATCAAATCAGGCTGCTGAGAATTTAAGGGAAAAATATAAAGGACGTGCAGCTGGAACTAAAGTCTCTGGAAAGCTTCAGTTTCCTCGGAGCACAAGAACCACAGGTAAGAAATCGGGGAGAAGGCATCATCTACCCCAGCATCCGCAGACTTCTCGCTGCTGACCCTGGAGCCCAAGACCGCTCGTGCCGGCCTGTGTCGCCCTCTGCTGGCCCGGGGGGCACTGGCTCGGGTACCCTCCCACAGCCCCAGACCAAGTCACGCATTTAATAATAAATATCAATATTTTACTACGAATAATGATATGTTATGACCATCACCCTCTTCTCACGTTTCAAACTCTAAGTCCCATCATATTTAAACCAACTAGATATGATGACCAATAGAACCCATTTGAACACTGGGTGTGATTTTCTCCAATGTGAGTGTGTTCTTTATGTCATTAGTTTTCAGAAACACATTTCTTTAAGTAAAATTTTGCTATGACTATTTCTTGATAACTAATTATTCTATAGTCTTTGTCACATTTTGGTATAACAAAGGAATTCAATAAATAAAGTTAAGTAGGAATTACTAAAGTTTTGCTTAAATCACTGAAATCTAACAACTTTCTGAGAAATTGGCCTTTTTTAGTAATCCTATAGGTTCTAAGAAGTCTAAGGGATCGAACAATGAAAAAAATCCAGGAAACCTGTTAGAATAACTCAAAGTCATGAACAGTGATTTTTTTAAAAAATTATTCATGTGGGCCCTGAAGTAATTCTTAACCACTTATGTCTATACGACAGTTTTTTTTTTCTTTTTGAATTCAATGACGAATTAGTACTTAGCCCTTGACAAATGTTAAGATATTCTCCTGTATTACACTTTTTTTTTAATAATCACTAATATGTCACTTATGGATGCTGGATTAAAAAGAAAAAAAATAAAGCCTGTTTCATGTTGAAACATCCAGAAAACAACATTAATGCTTTGGGGAAGATGTCGGGTGTGTTCCCATTTTAAGAGTCCACTTATTTAAACAATAGCACCATTTTAGAGGGAAACTCTAAGATGTGAATGTACTTTCCTAGTTTCCCGCTCCTTTGCTGATGCTTTCATCTAAATATATGACTGATTTCAGTAAACAATAGAAGTTATTAGAAAAAAGAGAGGGATAAGAATAACAAGCACTTACAGGTCTTTATTATTTCACACTATTTTAAGATCTTTATCTATGTTCGCTGATTAATCCTTGGAATCACTATAGAGATGGGTGCTATAATCATCGTCACTTGCAGGTGAGGGAACTGAGGCACAGGGGCAGCTGATCAGGGGCCGAATGGAAGTTCCAGCACAGGCCATCAGGCTGGATAATCAGCAGCACCGGTGATGGATGATAGTGTAATATGCGCACGTTGGGCAGAGCCAGTGTAAGGCATGCTGATATAGGAGTAGGCAAAGGTGTTTGAAAATTAAGATTTCTTGGCCATCTATATTTATTCATGTATTGCTGATCCAATGTTGATTTGATTATCCACAAGTCATCATTATCCGTGATTTCTTCAGTGAGTGACTGTGGCGTTCCCTGAAACACAGTCAGCACTTTCTGGAATACACTCAGTTTTCTGAAACACACTGAGTACTTTCACTTTATTTTTGACTGTTCTGTAGCATCTTATTTCCCTTGTCTATTGTGTGCGTGTGTGTGTGTGTGTGTGTGTGTGTGTGTGTGTAAGAGAGAGGGAGACCGGGCAGAGGGGGGGAGGGAGCGAGTTGCAACTCTCTTTCAGGTGTGATTCCCTTCGGAAAGTTTGAAAAGTGATGGTTTAAGGCAATCTTTTTTCTCCGGTGCTAGGTCTGGGAGAGATCTGGGGATTTTCGGGTTTAGACTGCCGCCAAGAAGGCTGCTACTGTTATCATACTGAGCAGATGCTGCCAGCTCTTAAGCTCCAGACATTTCCGTAGAAGCTCTTCAAACTCTTTTAAGAGTTTGTTCAGAGAAGCAAAAGGTAGGCTCAGGCTACCATAAAGCTGCCTGTGGTGTGAGAGCCTTCAAGGTGACAGGTTTCCTCAAGAGGAAGCTTTCCAAGTCATAAGCCAGGTCAGGAAGGGTTCTTAATTGTTCTTTCTAAACTTTGTTTACACCGGCTTTTAATTCATTTTGCTTAAATGGAATTTTATTGAGGCTGTCAGGAGCAGACTGCATGCTGGGAGTTGTATGAAACCAAAAACATTATCCTAGACTAAGTAACAGCTGGAAAGAAACTGTGGGACCTCCCACACATCCCCCACTGAGATTGAGACAAAGGGCGAGTTATTTGACAGAGTAACAGCAACAGATGCCAAGTAGGTCTTTTTTTTTTTTTTTAAACTCAACTTTGATATGTTCCGAATTGAAATGAGCAGGCTTTGAGAAGCATATTGGGGGTAAAAAAAAAAAAAAAATTCTTAAGAATATTCTTTTGCCAAGTGAAACCTAGTATAACTAGAAATTTGATGGGTCATCATTCATATCATCATAATTTAATAAGTTTGGACACATTTCAATTGAGATGAATATGACCTTAGCCTGTAGGCCTGATAGCAGTTCCTAATAGCACAAATTAACAATTGTCAATCATCTGATAAAACAAATAGTATGTATCACCAATATATGTCTTCAGGAAAATCTTTTGGTCTTTTCCAAATAATTTATCGTGAAAAACAATTATACATATATCTGATAATATGTCTTATTAAGTGAAGTAACCTAGATTTGTAAGTCAATTAATATAATACTTCCAAATTAAAGTGATCATTTTTGTTTAAAATGGGATATATTTTCAAAAATAAGATAGAAATATGGTAAATAATATGGAGCAAACTTTTCTCTTCAATCTTTAACTACTACAGTGTCACATCATTTATCAAATTGTTGGTGTTACTTCCACTCAGGCATTTGTTAACTGGAAGGATGTCCTCATTATTATCACTAATGGTGCTCAAATCCCTAAAATATGCTAAATGCCACAAATGAAACATAGAAATAAAATACTTAATAACTTATAATCTAAGGTAATCTTGCAATCAGAAATAAAAAATTCACAGGGCCCCTAGGTGGCTCAGTTGGTTAAGCATCTGCTTTTGGCCCTGAGGGTCCTGGGACCAAGCCCAGAGTCAGGCTCCCCCTGATTCTCCCTCTCCTCCCCACTTAATGCTTTCTCTCGCTGCTATTGCTGTCTCTCTCAAATGAATAAATAAATAAAATCTTTTAAAAAAAGAAAGAAAGGAAAAAATTCACTAATTCATATTATTTTTTCTTGCTTAACAGGATTTTGCTCTTATCTCCCCACATAGTAGGTATATTGTCGGTGAAGCAAATTAAAATCATATTATTTGTAACATGCCCAGCAATCATATTTAACCAGAGTTAATTCTTAACTGTGGAGTTAATAGATTTTTCAGGGGCACAGCAAAGTTTAAAATCTGAATCTGTTTCTTTGCCTAGGAAGACATTGGCAACCTCACAGTTAAAAAGGAAGAGCATAATATAAGGAGAGCACAAAATATACATATGAGGTTTCACATGGACTAATGTTTTAGAGAATAACTTAATAGGAGTAATTTCATTTTATTTTTTTCTATTCATATCAATAGTGAAAACAGTGACTGTAAATCGTCAGAGGAATTTGAATCATGGTCCTGGTCACGTGTTGGGCTGTGTAGAAACTGTATGGAAGAGGAAAAATGATTTCCATATCTTTCTGTTTTATTACTTAGTTGTAATTTGGAGTGTTTCTTTACTTTTAAAGGTATACCTAACAGTGTTTTGAGACCCTGCTTTGTGAAAGCAGGGCCTATTTTATAAATTCTTATTCTGTTGAAATAGATGATTTAAAAAGTTGAAGGAAATTGGTGCTTCGAAAGTTATATGATCCTTCCCTTTGCCCACGCAGACAAGAAAGGCTCCCTGGGAGAGAACTTTGAGATAATAGAATATAACTTAATGGATAAAAGTACAGGGGCATTTGAAGTGAACGTTTGGTCTGTGGTATAGACAGCAGGAGTTTGGAATGACTAGGCTTTTGTTGTACAAGTTTTGCAAGAACAGGAATGAGCCGTACTTAGCCGTGTATTTATAAAAGCCCGTTATTTTATGAGCAGTCCATACAAGTTAAAACTTGAAACAAATGTGAAATACGAGTGGAAATAATGCCAAGAAATAAACCCTTTTGAACTACTTGTGTTATCTTGATTTTAAAGGGTAATGATTTTCACAAAAGTACATTCTGAGGAATCTGCTGAACCCTGAACTTGTTGGAGAGTACCGACACAAAAAGTGACGAGTCTTAAATTAAAGTTTTACTATTCAAATCACCAGGAGCTCAGATTTCAGTATTTTTAAAAGATCTTCTGAGAGCCGACTCTTTGAAAACATCTTTCACAGGATGGCTGGTGGTTAGCTTCAAGGGGATTAACTGCTTAAGAGTAACCAGCTTTTCCTATCCCTCATTCACACACTTTTATTAGTACCCTGAAGACACTTGTTGATTTGGGATCGGTAGGTCCTTAGAATGATCATTTTGCCCTTGAGAGAGTATACAGATGACCCTGGAAGTTCATGGCCAGAAATCTGTCACAAATCAGTACAAAGACTTTCCAGTTCCCAGCCCATGTACCTGCAGAGTTCCCCTTCCACAAATCCACCTGCCGACTCCATATCCTCAGGTCCCTTATCTCTTATTCTGGATAAGCAGATTTCGTTACTAAAACTACCCTTGTCCTTACCCCCACCCCCAATATCTACCTGGTTCCTTCTATCTACCATATTTTGATTCAGAACTGTAACCATATAGCAGGTGTTCGTGTTGAAACCAGAAACCTAAAATTCACCCCCCAATCCCTTATTATCTCAGAAATTCCATTAACTCCATGAACAAGTAGTCAAAAATCTCTCTCCAATCCACATACTTCCTTCCATTTCTACACCACTACACAAGTCCAGGGCATTCTTATTTCTAGTTTGCATGAAATATCTTATTATGAGCAGCTTGCAGAAATCCACAGGACTACCAGGCCCTGCCCCCCCCTACACTCACACAATCTTCCCCATTAATTCAACCTTCAGAATAGGGCTACTGTGATGTTTTAAATATAAATGAAAATTGTTTATGTACTTTTTAAAATTATCTTTATACCTTTTATTTGCATTTAGAAATATGTACACTTCATGAAGACAGGAATCATATCTCTGTATATGTAGTAACTATCACAATGCTTTGCACACAGTAAGCATTCTGTAACTATCACTTTTTTTCATGAATGAATAACTCCACTGCTTTGGTATTACATCTCCCAACATAGTTAATTCCACTCAGCCAGTGAAAGCTCTTCCTGAGTATTCTATTGTACAATTTCCAGTGCATTCTTCTAGTCTTCCTCATTTTATTTTGCTACAGAGCAACGTGCATTCAGACATTTTGGCTACAAACATAATTGAAGAGGGGAGGATTTTTGATGTATGGAGAGCAATATTTTTGAAAATGTATGTATTAAGCTTTTAAAAGTTTATTAATTTAGTCTTTTTTTAAATTTTATTTAATAATCCCAAATACAGATGCCATTTCCGGAGATTAAGAATTATCTAAAAGTTAGGATGCCTGGGTGGCTTAGTCTAAGTGTCCAACTCTTATTTCAGCTCAGGTCATGATCTCAGGGTCCCGAGATCCAGCCCTGTGTGGGGCTCCCGTGCTCAGAAGGGAGAGTCTGTTTGAGATTCTCTCTCTCCCTCTCCCCCTCCCCCATCTTGCTTGTGCTCTCTCTCAAATAAAGAAATCTTGAAGGAAAAAAAAAAGAATTTTCTAATAGTCATTTTTTTCTAGAGAGGACTGCTCTTCTCATGATAAAATGGAACTCTCAGGACAAATGATAGTTAGGAATGTACTGTTCTATAAGGAGATTTCATTATGACGCCACCTGCTAGCACCGTCATCAGATTATCTATCGCTGTTCAGACACTTTTATTAGGGGGCTAAAAATTAAGTATGGCTTTTAGAAGTTCCAAAGAAAAGTTTTACGGGCAAAAAAGAAAAATCAGAAAGCACACACATACTCTTTATGATTTCTATTATTATGAGAAAGAAATCATACACAATTAGAAAAATGAGTGTTTTCTCAAATTTATGCTTCCCACTCACATTCAAAATATCTATTTAAATGTATTTATTTTAAATTTCTTCTGTTAGCATATATTAATCTAAATTCAAAATGAAATAATAATTAAATGAAAACTGCCATGTCTCTGTTTACTATTAAAGAAGTTGTAATACTTTTCTTTAATATTAAAGAAGACACTGTCAAATTTTGGCTCTAGATAATCACAGAAATCTTTAAATTTTATAGATAAAAGCTGTGAAGGACTATCATGTGAACCTATAGATAGTTCCTAAAGTCCCATCTTCAACGTACAGGAATCAGGTTCTTCTCAGCTATGACATCATCAGAAAGTACTTCTTTTTTTTTTTTTTTTAAAGATTTTTATTTATTTATTCGACAGAGATAGAGACAGCCAGCAGGAGAGGGAACACAAGCAGGGGGAGTGGGAGAGGAAGAAGCAGGCTCATAGTGGAGGAGCCTGATGTGGGGCTCGATCCCATAACGCCGGGATCACGCCCTGAGCCGAAGGCAGACGCTTAACCGCTGTGCCACCCAGGTGCCCCCAGAAAGTACTTCTTAAACCATTATCCAAAAACTAGGGTTCCCTCTCTGTTACTTTCTGTCTCCTTAGCTTGATTTAAAGTAGTATTTGTAATATTCATCCTGAGATGATATTATATGAATATAAATATATTATATGATTATGTCATATTTTATGACATATGATTATATTATATCATCCTTCATAATATCCATCCTATCTGAGATCATCTTATAAATATATCCAATTGCATGTCTGTTCATTATATGTATATATATTATGTACAAACTAGAATATACAGCCCATTCAGGCTGGTACTTTTCTTTTTTTTTTTTTTTTTTTTTTTAAAGATTTTATTTTTTATTTATGTGACAGAGAGACAGCCAGCGAGAGAGGGTACACAGCAGGCGTGGGAGAGGAAGAAGCAGGCTCCCAGCAGAGGAGCCCGATGTGGGACTCGATTCCGGAACGCCGGGATCACGCCCTGAGCCGAAGGCAGATGCTTAATGACTGCGCTACCCAGGCGCCCCAAGGCTGGTACTTTTCTGTTTCATATTAATTGATGTATCTCAAGGATCTAGCAGGTGCTCAATAAATATTTCTGGAATGAAAGTTGAAGTGATATTCAACCCTCAGGAAAAAAAAAGTTGAGGGACAATATAACAGAACACTTAAATGTGGTCAATGCTTACCGTTTCTCCACACGCTCCTCCTGCTGGAAATCCTAGGTATATGTTATTCAAATTTTCTTTCTCACTTAAATTGTAATATTTTTTTTAAAAGCAAGAAAAGAAACATTTCTGTTCCTGAAATTTTATTTTGCTTTTCTTTATGATTTAACTTTTTTTTTTTTTTTTGCAAATGTCAACTATGTAATATGAATACTTAAAATGCATTTGGGTAATTTTTATAGGCAGGTATGCTAAAGACTATATTTATTAAACTTGGCTGAATTTTGTAGTTATTGTTAAATTATATGGCATATAATTTATAAGAAATATAAGTTTCATAATTTTTCATTAGGAAAATTATATAAATGTACAAAATTAGTGCAATTATTGATAAATCATAAAACAAAAAATTCGGAAGTAGAAGCAATCTAAAGAGCAGTTATCAATAAGTTAACAAACTTTAAATAGACACCAACTAATCCCATTGTACCAGTTCAATAATGTCTAGTCTGTTGACTTAACTTTCTTTCCATCTTTTATCTATTTCCTCGTCTTAATTCATTATTTACATGGCTTACTTTATAATATGATTACTCTAGTCTCATCCTCTTGCCTTCCATTTCATGCCTGTAGAAAATCCTCACATGGAACGCCATCCACTAGCCTTCTTAAATCAGACGACTCCTGGGGAGTTCTGAAATGTATATGAACTTTAAGATTGCTGCCAGTAAATTTGTAGTTAACAACCTAAACTGGCGTTCAGTGCCACTCGCCAATCTTCGTGTATTTCCTTCACCAACACATCTCTGTTCTTTTTAAAACCTATTTGTGGGTCTCTAGTCTACAGTCCTTTGCTATTTAAGTCAGCAGATGGCTTCAGCAACTCCCTCATCTTCAAACCATGCTCTATCTCATCTTCCTTCTCCTGGGAGAGTGACCCCTCCTCCTTTATGCGACCATTTCCTTCCCCTGTGCCTCTCATGCATTTTGTTATGGGTGGCTGCGCCCTTAGTTAAAGTCGCTTAGCATCACGTCTAGCCTCTGCCCACTAAATGTCAGTAGCACACCACCTCCAGTTGTGACAACCCATAGAGTTTCCACATATGCGGGCATAATCACTCCCTGTTGAGAACCACTGCTGTAATGGATACCAATCGCCACCCCCAAAATTCAGATACCTAACTTTATAAATTAGTAACTCCGATAGTTTCTCATTCTCCTCAGCATCTTTCCAGTAGCACATAAGTATGCTCAGTTTTCTCTGATCTAAAACCGAACTCTTTCAACTCCATGTGTTTTATTTCCTTTCCTGATGCAGATTTGTGTCTGATTTAACTTCGAAAAAGTTCCCTTCAAAGTTAAACTTTTTGAATTATTATCTAAACAGACTTTTTCCATTTCTCTTTCAACTGCAATCTTATATCCATCCAATAAGTCCTTAGAGAATAACCTGTTTGTTGTCCTACCCAATGAATACTTTTTAAACCTTAACATTTAAACACATTGACTGTATTGATTCCTCACTTGTTCTTAAAACCCTCTCTCCTTGGCCCCAGCATTTTCTTAGTCTCATATTCAGGGTCTTCATTCTGTATCCTTCACACAAATATTAGTGTTGTTATTGGCTCCTGATAGACTCTGTTTTTGTTTTTGTTTTATCACACTACAAGTTTAATATACTAGTGGAAACTCTTACAGTCTTATCTTCAGCACAGAACTGTCTTTTGGTGTCAATATACCTATCTATAATGTTTTCTGACTAATAACTTTAGCATGAATTGTATACTCCATAAAATTTTTAAAAATATATTTAGTATAGGGGTGCCTTGGTAGCGCAGTCATTAAGTGTCTGCCTTCGGCTCAGGGCGTGATCCTGGCGTTCTGGGATTGAGTTCCACATAGGGCTCCTCCGCTGGGAGCCTGCTTCTTCTTCTCCCACTCCCCCTGCTGTGTTCCTTCTCTCACTGGCTGTCACATAAATAAATAAAAAATCTTTAAAAAAAATATATATATATATTTAGTATAGTCAATGGGATTTGTGTATTGCAATTTACATGCTGTATTGCATGTTAAGCACCAAGACTGGCACAAAGTTCACCCCAAATAAATGTCGATATCATGACCATCATTATCTTCATCCAGATCTCATCAAGATCAACATCATACAGACATAATAATAGCAAACCCTCCAACTAGATAGCTTAAATTATATTTAACTCAACTTATTTAAAATAAAATTCATCATCTCTTCTGCATTTTCCTCAGGCATCCTCCTCCTCACATGGGTTTAGTCAGGCTCCATCCTGGCCCTCACACCTCACAGTTAGCCATTCACAGGGTATTATTGTTTCTATGTTTCTTTCTTTTTTTTTTAATATTTTATTTATTTATTTGAGAGAGAAAAAGGGCGAGGGAGAGAGCATGCGTTGGGGGGAGGGGCAGAGAGGCAAGTAGACTCCCTGCTGAGAGGGGAGTCTGAAGCCCTGTGCCAGGCTCAAACCCAGGACCCTGAAATTATAGCCTGAGCCAAAGTCAGAGGTTTAACCAACGGAGCCACCCAGGCACCCTCGTGCTTCTCTTTTGAATTTTAATAGTCACCCCCTCTATAACTGTTGGTAGTCTTATCTGTCGGTGTGGGTGGTATCTGATCTTATCTCACCTTCAATTCACTGTTGTCTACCTCCTTTCTAATCCGTGTGATCGTCTGAAATCACAGATCTATCATTCTTCTACTTTAAATTCTACTTTGTCCTTCCATATTCCTGACATTAAAATTCGAACTTCTTAACTTAGATCAGAGGGTGCCCCTCAACGAATCCCGCCCTTATCTGGCACACGTTGTTTCCTCTGCCGGGGAATTTGCTGAGAGGCAGAAGATTTAAACATGGTGTAAATCTTGGCGCAAACTTCTTACTAGCACAGAAACTGGAAAGTTTCAAAAACTTTATTTTTATGTGAGTATTATTGCTAATAATCTTGCTGACAGTGATAAACTTAATCAAGTTCAGCTTAATCTTTATTCCTAGGATTGTTTTTCTTTTCCTTTAGACTTGGTTGCATAATTCTACTGACTGTTCCTTTTCTCTTTTACTTCCCCATTTATATTATAGGTTTAATGCCTGCCTTCTTCCCTATCTTTTCTTAATTCTAAACAGATATCATGTCCATTTTACTTACCATGTATTCTCAGGACTTCTCAAAGTGCCCAGCACAGAGTATTATTTGGTCATATTTTTGAGAAAATGAGTGAACAAATAAATGGATGAATAAAGTAATGATAAGTAGAAAATTTCTTAAATTCAGTTGGACTCAGTTACAGAAATTAATATATTAAAAAAATTTACTTGAGTGAATCATTTACTTCCTTTCTATGCAAAAAATTAGGAAATACTTCTATTTATTTAAAAGTCACTTATTGGGCAAATAATATATGAATGAGAGTATTCTGAATACTGTGGTTAATAATGATAATTAATATTTATTGAATAATTACCACGTTCCAAGCTCTGTGTCTAACACTTATGGATTATATACTTTAATTCTTACAATAATCCCATGGGTTTAGTATTATCAATATCACATTGTTTAGGAGAAAAAAAAATGAAGCACAGAGAATTTAGGTAAGAGACTCAAGATTATACAACTAATAAGTGATAGATTCAGGATCTGAAGCAGTCAATTGGGCTCCAGACACCTAATTTTTCCCACAATGTTTCTGCATGTATATCTAGCTTTTACATTTTGAGTTTCTTTTGTCATTTTTTTCTTAAGAAAACATGAAATACTATATTAAAGTAAAAAAATATTTTTGTATTTTTCTTTAGACTTTCTAGGTGAGAGAACAAGATTGTTATAATAATGAATAGTCAGAACATTAATGTGCAAAAGTTCATATATTTAAAGATATCACTATTCATTATAATTCTTTTTTTCTGAAAATTATATCCTAAAGTCTACCAAATATCTAAATATTTAAGCTTTTTCAATATAAATTTATTAGGTAGGATTAATTGTTCAAATAGAGGCTATTTTGTATTAAAAATCATCTTTAGATAGTCAAAAGCAAATTTTACAAAATTAATATATATACCTTTAAGGAAGATAATAATATTGACTATATTCTTGGTAATTTGAGTAATATGAAAAGTTTACACATCTAACTTTTTTTTTTAAAGATTTTATTTATTTATTTGACAGAGAGAGAAACAGCCAGCGAGAGAGGGAACACAGGCAGGGGAAAGAGGAAGAAGCAGGCTCCCAGCAGAGGAGCCTGATGTGGGGCTGGATCCCAGAGCGCCAGGATCAAGCCCTGAGCTGAAGGCAGATGCTTAAAGACTGAGCCACCCAGGCGCCCCTACACATCTAACTTTTATATGTAAAATAGTTTGATAGTTTTAGGTTACTTCATAAAATAAATATACACCTGTGTTATAAATGCCTAAGTACCTTTATATTGTCTCTGATATATATTACATAGAAAATTTTATATTTTTATGATATACATATTTATAAAACACTTAATGTAGTAATTGGGATTATGAAACAAATACATAAATTTTTCAGTTTATCCATATATGCATCATTTAGTGAAATATGCTTCCACATGGAAAACTTTATCATTTTTTTAACCATACTAATTTAATTAAAACTAGTATTTTGGATTTGTGTTTTTTTAGCTCATTTTAACTTACCACATTTGTTTGATTTCCTTCTTTCTACTGAGTACATTAAAAGAAACGAAGTCAGGAATATTTAGTCACTTTCCAAAGATACACGATCAATTAATAAATACAGAGGTAATTCCTCCCAGGCATTATACTTCTAGCCCATTGCTTGACTCACTTTTCTAGACTCCTTTTTTCACCTTTTTAAATATGTAGAGATAAGTCCTTTAGCATGATAGTAAGCTTTACTTTGATAGATCTAATGAATTAGACTCATGCTATGAAAAAAAAAAACCAATAATGTGCATAATGAATTCTTCTCATTCTCTGTGCACCTGTTCTCTCTCATTATATCTGAATATTTGGGATTATTCCAAAGTGCTCCATAATGACTTTTTGTAAGCAAGACAAGTAGAAGAAATTCTTCAAGGACAGCATGAATTGGTATTTGAAACTGTGCTAAATAACTAGGTAGGAGGGAAGTGATAGCAAAAGACAGACAATGAGGCATGCGTCATTTGGAGACAGGAAGATTCATGGGATAAAGAATCATGCCAGTAACGAAAGGTAAAAAAGCATAAAACAGTCTCAATTCTCTGAGTATCAGCTTGTATTTCCAACTAATGGATTTTCTTGTATTAATTTTTGGGAAATATTTAAGCAACATAATTTTTTACGGTTTTTGAAGAATTCTACAAGAGTAATTATCTCATATATTTGTAGCTTTTAGGTATCTATAAATACATACTATATAGATTTACTTTACTTGCAGTTCTTGTCCGTATTTCAAATTTTCTCAAACTGTGGAGGTTGACATAGGTGAACCACAGTTAATTTCTTCTTTATAAAATTAAATCATAAAAGGAGAATAAGGCTATATGTAAGCAATTCTAACTAAGTACTTTTATTTAAAATAATAGAGTACCAACTGAGTTTTAAATAGCCATCCCGTTTCCATTAGCTTAAAAAAAGGGGGGGGGCGCCTGGGTGGCACAGCGGTTAAGCGTCTGCCTTCAGCTCAGGGCGTGATCCTGGTGTTATGGGATCGAGCCCCACATCAGGCTCCTCCGCTATGAGCCTGCTTCTTCCTCTCCCACTCCTCCTGCTTGTGTTCCTTCTCTCGCTGGCTGTCTCTATCTCTGTCGAATAAATAAATAAAACATCTTTAAATAAATAAATAAATAAATAAATAAATAAAGATTTTATTTATTTATTTTCCAGAGAGAGAGAGAGTACAAGAAGGGGGGTCTGCAGGCAGAGGGAGAAGCAGGCTCCCTGCTGAGTGTGGAGCCCGATGTGGGACTCAATCCCAGGACCCTGGGATCATGACCTGAGCCAAAGGCAGACACTTAACCAACTGAGCCACCCAGGCATCCCTCCATTAGCTTTTGAAGTATGTAGATTAGTCCTTCAGTATGTTGCCTTCCTTGATGGAACAAAAACTCTAAAACACATCCTCCAAATTATTCCATATTAAAAATTATAAAATTTCAATAGTTCATATTTTGTCAGGAGTTCTGGGTAAATTGAGGTAGAGAAAGGGCACATATAGAATATGTTAAATGCTACTGATCTGAATCTTCCTTAAAAGACTATAAAACAAAAAAATCTAAGACAAACATATAGCAGAGTACAGCTAGAAAAGCAGGAGTTCTAAAAGATACACTTTGGAGAAAAAGAATTTATTTTCCTTCCTTCCTTTAGTCCCTCTCTCCCTTCCTTCCTTCCTTCCTTCCTTCCTTCCTTCCTTCCTTCCTTCCTTCCCTCCTTCCTTCCTTCTTTCCTTCCTCTTTTCCAAGAAAGCATTATGAGTGTACTCTAGGACAATGCCATTCCAAACTTATCATTTTCAGTTTGCGGATTATTAAACTAAATAACAGGACATTCTTAATTAATAATATTAATATCACTATCCAGCCTGACCCACAAATGGAAGTGATTTTAGTTTATAATGGCCTACAGTACTGGTTACATAAAGAGCTTCAGAACATCTTTGGTTTAATTCAAGCTTCATTTTCTCCTGTTATGTTCTGTTCTGTTTACTTATTACAGTACCATTGTTTTTATACTAATATTATGCTATTGATCATAAAACTCTAAGGGAGTTGGCTTTCAGCATAGCTAAAATATGCATCTGTGAGAGCTAATAAAATATAATAGCTAATATTTATTGAGCATTTACTTTATGTTAGACACTGTATCATGCATGTTAAATGTAGTATTTCTTCAACTACTTAAATCAAAGTGTTTAAAAGGAAAAGAAAAAAATAAAAGCTGAAACAATAATTTTTATGTTAATAAAATAACATGTAGTGGAAGGTTCAATTTATCTTACTCAGAATTTTTCTGAGTGATATTTTCACTTGCTCGTACCTTTAGTATCAAGTACTGACCACTTAATCCTTATAACTAAACACTACAGATTGGAAATAAGTTCTACACTTTAACTGATAGAAAATTTTCTCTTTGAGAACTGGTCCCCTTTGTTTAATGTCGGCATTTTGCGAAGCCATTCAGTGTCAACAGTGACAAGAATTTCAGGAAAAGAATAGGCTCAAGAAATAATAAATTGTTGAATTCACACTCAACAAGCCTACGTCTGAGTCGGTTTCAATTTTTTAAAATGAAAAAAAAAAAAACCCTTCCTATGATATTTTCAAATATATATATGCCAAGATTTGTAGATTTAATTCAGATACTTGTTCAGATGGTTATGCCATTTAGTAGAGGTTTGGAGACTGTTGCATGGGGTGGAGATGGCAGAATTTGCTTCCTTGAAGAGAAGGAAGAGTGCGTGAGTCTGGGTCAGAAAGAACTGTGGTCTAATTAAGGTTTCACAACTTACACTCTCTGTAAGCTTAGGCAACTTCCTCAAAGCCCTTGAATCTCAGCTTCTATAATTACAACTGAAATGAAAATAATATCTCCCTTACACAGTAGGAAAGCACTTGCACATTTATGTCCTGGGTAAATATCAGGACTCTTTCTATTAGCTGTATAACTTAAGTAAGTCATTTAATTGTTTAATAAATAGAGACAATAATAATATATTTGTGTACAAGCAGGATCATGGACTAGATACTTATTTTGAGAACTATTTCATTTTTGTCAAACCATAGAGAGAAGTTATATCAACTCAATGGCAATCCTCACTTCATAGGTTTGAATTGGGGCCTGGACACATTTAGCTTCAGAAGCCTTACATGTGATATTGATGTCTAGACTTCAGAGAAGATAAACCCTACCAAAAACTTCTAACACAAACTGTGGTTTAGTTCACTCCCTGCTTCATGATATTTTATATCTTGTGATTTGTAAAAACTTGGAGAGCAAAAGAGTTCTGTTACCATGGGGACATTCTGGGCATCATTGCATGGTTTCCTTTGTTTTCTAGATCAGGTGTATTCATGTCCTGTAGTAAGAACCTAGGACTTGCTCCAAGTCACCAACTTCATGACCTTGTTTGTTCATTCTAAATTTCAGTCTCCTCCCCTTCAAAATAGAGGGTAATAGTATAATATTATCTAGTCCCTTCAACTGAAGTATTACATGAAAAGCCTTTAACAGACTCTAATAGAGAATAAGCAATAAGTGGTAGTTTTAATTATTTGAGATATGCATTTGAGATACGCACTAGCTTAGTTATTCGAAAAACATGGAATATTTTTGAGACTCAAACTTGAAGTAATTATATAAAAGAATATTAAAATGAATACTTATTTGAATGATACTTTCTTTTTTAGAACTTTACTGAGATATTTTTAAGGTTTACAATTTCGTGTATATATATCCATGCATTGTAAAAAAAGATCACTGTGGTCAAGCTAAATAACTTACCCATCTGCTCTATATAGTGTGTATGTTTGTGCATGTGTGTATGTTGAGAAGATTTAACATCTATCTTAGAAAATTTCAAATATACAATACAATATTGTTAACTATTGCCATCATGCTATATATTAGATCTCCAGCACTTATTCATCTTGCATAACTTAACCTTTCTATCCTTTGGCCCACATTTCTCCATTTTTCCCACCCATCCCCTGGCAACTGCCAATCCACTCTCTGCTTTTATAAGTCTAAATTTTTAGATTCCACATATGAGTGAAATCACTCAGTATTTGTCTTTCTGTATTTGGCTTATTTCACTTAACATAATTTCTTCCAGATCCATCCATGTTATGGCAAATGCAGATTTTTTTTTTTTTTAAGATTTACTTATTTACTTGAGAGAGAGAAAGACAGAGAGAGACAGAGACAAAGAGCCTGGGTGGGTGGGGGGAGGGGCAGAAGGAGAGAATCTTCAAGCAGACTCCCTGCTGAGGACGGAGCCTGACATGGGGCTCCATCGCACAACCCATGGGATCATGACCTGAGCTGAAACCAAGAGTTGGGCACTTAACTGACTAAGCCACCCAGGTGCCCCAGAATTTTCTTTTTTCAAGGCTAAATGATATTCTATAGTGTGTGTGTGTGTGTGTGTGTGTGTGTGTGTGTGTATGGTGTTTGTGTGTATATATATTTCTTTATCCATTCATCTGTCATCAGACACTTAGGTTATTTCCATAGCTTGGTAATTGTGAATAATGCTGCAAATAGCTATTTCTCAAAAAACAGCATGTAAATAACCACTAGGTGCATGGAAAGGTGCTTAACATCACCAATCATCAGCCAATCTCAACCACAATGAAATATCTTCTCACACCTATTAGAATAGCTATTACCAAAATATACCATAGTGTATTTCCACAAAAAGATAACAAGTATTGGTGAGGATGTGGAGAAAAGGGAACTCTTGCGCACTATTGGTGGGAATGTAAAGTGGTACAATATTTATGAAAAAGAACATGGAGGTTCCTCAAAAAATTAAAAATGGAACTACCATGTCATCCAGCAATTTCTCTTCTGAGTATATATCAAAAGGAAATGAAATCAGCATCATATTTTCTAATTGTTGCAGCCCCAACATTTCTAAGGACCATGTATAACAATCAGGTTTCCTTGTTCTAAGTAACAGGTGAATTCTAAGAAAATAAGCAGTTGTCTACAGAAAGATAAAGAATCAGGAGCAGAAAATGTACCAGAAGCAAATGTAGTCTAGGTAGCAGGATAAAATCTGTTCAGTATGTAGCCATGACTTATACCAATTTATCATTGATAACTCTGCCAAATTTTTCGAGCCAGTAACACAATCGTGGACAATTCGTAATTTCCCTGAAGAGTCAATGATTTTTCAAATTCGCAATGATGGTTTATTATTTCCTTTTATTTCAAAGTCCTGGGTGAAGAAAGTTATTGGGCATCTAGATCCATGAACTAAGAAGACCAGTCTGGATGTAAATAGACAAGTGATGAAGCGGTTCATAGTTTGAGTCCTTGAGCATCTTAATGTACAAAAGGTAACAAAGAGGAAAAATCAAAGAAGACTGAAGAAGGTTCTGAAAGACTGAAAAATTGCTGAGTGTGGGTTCTTGTAAGCCACGAGAAAGAAGAGTGCTACAGGAGAGGAAGCCGAACCACTGTTGCCAATCAAAAGTGCTGAAATTAAGGAAGACTCAGAATTGGTAAGTTTCAGAGTAGTCCAAGTGGAAAGATGGGCACCAAAACCTGATTGCTGTGGATTCAAGAAAGGATAGGATGTGAGGACTGGAAGTAATAAAGGCAGACAAGTCTTTCAAGGAGTTTTTCAATAATTCTTCAATAAAGGGGAGTAGAGAAATTTGGTAGCATCTGGAAGAGTTACAAAACAGAATAACTGAGCAATTTAAGTAATGTTCTTAAAGTCTTTTTTTTTTTTTAGATTTTATTTATTTATTTGACAGAGAGAGAGACAGCCAGTGAGAGAGGGAACACAGGCAAGGGAGTGGGAGAGGAAGAAGCAGGCTCCCAGCAGAGGAGCCTGATGTGGGGCTTGATCCCAGAATGCCGGGATCACGTCCTGAGCCTAAGGCAGACGCTCAACGACTGAGCCACCCAGGCGCCCCTAAAGTCTTAATGTTTATATAAACCTAACTCCAAAAATTAATATAATGATAAGTAAAATACAAAGATATTTCTTTTTAAAAAAAGATTTTATTTATTTATTTGTCAGAGAGTGAGAAAGAGCACGTACAAGCAGGGGGAGCAGCAGGCAGAGGGAGAAGCAGGCTCCCTGATGAGAAAGGAGCCCAATGTAGGACTCGATCACAGCACCCTGGGATCATGATCTGAGCCAAAGGCAGATGCTTAACTGACTGAGCCACCCAGGCGTCCCAAAAAATACAAAGATATTAAACATAGTTTGCATTGGCTTGAACCCTCGTTGAGACCGGTTCATGAAGTATATTTTCCTAGTTTCCATAGGATCATTTCACTTTCCTGTTTATCTCTAATTTGTATTGTCTGGGAAGATATTATAAATTTCAGATCACAGGGATGTTCAGACTCTACTGACCTATTTCAGCCTCTCCTGGAAGTCAGAGTGACACTCATTCAGGCTTGTATGAAAGCCATTACTTCCTCCCCCGAAAGGACAAGGTATTTGTGTATTTGGCTAGTTGGTCCTTTGGTTGGCTGATTTTGCTTCCTCTACAACATTAGAGATTGATTAGTTTGGTTATTTTCCTATTACTATTTATACCAATTTATTATATGCATAATATAATCCCACAATGTGGGCCAGATGCCATGAAAAAAAAATTCAATCCTGTCACATGGATAATCAACATCTCAGTTGTAGAGAGTTATTAGAATAGGAATGAAATCTTAACTATCCTTATCCTTATCTAAGCAATAAAAATGACCACTTTTCTTTAACAATCTCTGTGTTCACACAACTTGACGTTTTAATCATTAGCAAAAGAGAATTAATCTCAATTTCACATCCAAAACCAGTGCTTGTTTCTGAGTTAATATACAAGACAGCCTAACAGAGACCACAGAAGCTAATGTTTATGGTGTCTTAATGGAAAGCAAACAATGTTTAATTTGATTTGGCATGCAACTGACAATATCTTCTTGCATTTTAAACATTTTCTACTTCCACTTTTTTCCATGGATGAAATAATTCCACTCTCTTTTTACCTCACTGGGTTTGGGGAAGATAATATTTTCTCTCATTTATGGACAAGCTTGATTTTTTGTTTCTCTGTGGGATTTCATAGAATTAGAGTATCTTTTGGTAGAACACGGGTAAATTTTGAGCACTCTGAAAGAAAAAGTTCTCCCCCTACATTCCAGTACCCTACACAACTCTTTCTTGGGTTCATCTCCTGCTTACCTTTCTGAATCTGCTCATTCTTTTTTAGTACCCTTATCTGTAGAGATTTTATTTCAGATTCAATCCATACCATTGGCTGGCCCCACTCACAAACCATCTTTTGACTCTTTGCACTATTATGTCTTGGTTCTTAATTTTGCCTTTCCAAGGGATGCTGTTCACTCATAATGCAGACAAAAGCCCATCCTGGCACAATTCAGCCATCACTTATGGCTTCTCAGATCCCAGTTCAGGTCTGGGTTTTTCCTTTCTCTATATACATCAGTAAAAATATAATTCCAATTGTGAGCTTTTTACTTTATTCCTTATTTATAAAATTAGAAATATGCAACAAGATAGGAAAATTATTTAACATCTGCAAATATTTTTGCATTAAGTTTTTTGTGTGCGTGTCTCAAATGGTACAAGAAAGAAAAATATTGCCCTGATTTTCATGACTTTCTTCCATTTCCCCGTGTGTTTTGGGATACTTCTAACAACTCACAGGAATTTTGCCAGACTATATTCTTCTTATCAGCATTTTAATGTGCTAATAAACACAACAAGAAAATAAAAATATTCAGGCCATAGCCTGGAAATATGTGTTCACTGAGTCTGTAATTCTATGGTGCAATGATTGTAATCAAAAGTTCTGCAAGGGTCAGGAGATAGCAGTATAAAATAAGATCTGTGCAGCTTAGATACTCATCAAAGGAATACCACTTAAGGTAGAAAATTGCCACTGAATCAACAGTTCATTTCTTAAATCGGACTATGGTATTATACAACACAGAACTCCACACATATTTATTATTCTGTCATTTGGTCACAGTACTTCCTTTGACCTGCAAGACTCAATTCATCCCTTCGTTCTCAGATTTACTGCAATTTACCTGAGAAAATGTTACATTCAAATATTTTTAAAATATACATTGGATCCCGTGGGTTCAAAAATAATTTCTGGCTAGCACCTAAAATTGATATCTTATGGAATGCATATAAATTTAATGTAGAAAAGTTTATCTTCTGCTAATTTCCCAAATGCAGCAAGAAGTTAAGCTGAACATAGGACATCATTTGCATATTAATTCTGCATTGATAAATAAGAATGTGGTGATTGTCATCCTGGATCAGAGTCATGGTGAATTAAGGGACAGATCCTCTTTACATAATCAAGTTGTTCATTCAGCAAATATTTCTTGGCACTTGCCATAATCCAGAATCTGATTTAAACAGTAAGAAAAACGCAGTGAATAAAGTAAAGAGGATCTGAATTCAGGATACTTATACTCTATGCCAGTTTTGAAGTTAAATATATATCAGGTTATTTTTATAGTGACTTATGATTGTCATTCACACACATACACACGTGTAGGCATATGTAATTATATATCATTAAATAAGATAATTACATACTAATATCACAGGAAATGGTGGTTATTATTGCAGTGATTGTTAGCTTAGTGTAATAGATACTATAAATTAATTGTTCATTGTATGGCTAAATCCCTGAATTGGTTTGTTTTAAACTCCCATTGTTGAAGTTATACTGATTGTCCTAATCCTAAAATGTAATTTAATACCATATATCAAAACACAGTTTTGAACATACCATTGATATTTTGAGTTAAGTCACACATTAAACATATTTTAAGAGAAAACTCTTCCATGTTCCCATGTAACTTGCCTGAGTTGTGACCTATAGTTGTAAAAACTTCATTTTATATATGTATACTGTTACAAAATGCTACATCTAAGTTAGATGTATGGATGCTCTTTCCTATGGTTTTCTGATAAATTAATATGTTCTATTTCATAATGCAGTATAAGCCCTCACTCCTCTTTGCCCATGATACTTGCTCTGTCTAAAATGCTCTTAAAATATAAAATAAAATAAATAAAATAAAATAAAATGCTCTTTTTACTTTTGCTAAATTTTCTTCATCCTTCAAAATTCAGTTCAGTGATTCTCTCTTCAGAAAATAGGTACTAATTTTTGCTTTCTATATCCCTATTTCTGTGCAAAACATATTAAAATTTCATCTGTTTATTTTATAATGAACTTTGTTATTCCAGTGATACAGATGAGACATAAAAGCTCATAGGAATTTTTTAACTTCCCCAAAGGCAAACAGGTGGTTAGGCTGGAAATTGACATCAGGCCATCTGGCTACAAAGTGAGTGTGCAAACTTTCCTGCATGCATATTTAATTCTAATTGTTAAATTATCTTTTTTTTTTTTTAATGTAGTCATATCCCCCACTAAACTATAAGCTTCTGGAGGGTCAGAACTAGTCATTTTTTCATCATTTTTCTTGTGATGCCTATCAGTTGATACTTTGTAAATGTGAATTGATAAATAAATGGATATGTTAATGACTCAATTTGTTTTGCATTCCATGGCAGTACATATTATTTTAAACAACTTTTCTGTTGAAAACTTGTTACTTACATAAAATTAAAATTGATTTCTTCTTAGTGCTCCACTTTCCCTTAGTTAAATCTCTTGGTGGCCATTAGTATACATTTAATTCATTCCCTTCCAATGTTTAAAACCAACTCTTATTACAAAGCAAATCTTCCCATTTCCTTTGTTACTATTCATATGCAATAAGTTCATGGTATGGTTCTTGCCATACTCCTTTATTAAAATTGGATTCAATTCAATGTAATGCAAAAACATGTGATCAAAAGCTCATTTTTTTCTTTACCTATCTGATTGTAAGTAGTAGATTCCCGTATAACAGGACAAAATTAAATTGATTTGGAAGAAGCAGTGATACCTCACTCATTCTAGAGGCTCTGATTTCACTATGCTATCCAAATGTTAGATTTTATTTTCTCTCGTCTTGTCTCAGTTTTCTTTTCCTCTTTTTTGTTCTTGCTGCCTTCTTCCTCCTCCTCTGCCTCCTCTTCCTCCTCCCTTTTTTCTTTTTTTAAGTCTGTTCTCATTTCTTTGAGAATTAGCTAGTTAACATTAACTTATAAAAAATAAATTTAAAATGTTGAAAATTAAGAACTCTATATGGATCATACACTATGCAGGTTTGATTGAGATACCATAAAAGATATCACAAAAGTATATCTATTTAATAGGTATTGAATACCTATTTAATAGGTGCCAGTGTTTTGCCTCAGAATGGTTACAGTTTATATGAAGATACTCCACACATCCACCTGCAAATATAACGTAAGTAAAACTCAATATTGAAACTACTATCAGAATAACATTGTAGAAGGTTAAGATGGCGGAGGAGTAGGGGACCCCTTTTTCAGCCGGTCCCCTGAGTTGAGCTGGATAGGTAA